>NW_020664940.1:0-9665 GCF_002925995.2 Terrapene triunguis | reverse complement strand
AACAAGATCTGCCCAAGGGGCCAAATCAGCAATGGGGATGAACCCACTCGCTCCATATACAATCACCATCGTCAGAAATACATAGCAAAGGCGGCTGGAGTATGAACGGCACGAAAACACACTGCCACCCCAGGGAAAGCTGCACAGGCTGCCTCCCTCAGCGCGTTCCAGCTGGAGGAGAACGGAGGGTTTGGTCCTCTGGCAATTCTCAATATTTGGTAAAACATTTGTCAGGGCTGGACTGAAAATGAAACTCCAGAATTTCTGGAAAATTGAAAAAGGTTTATCTGAGATCGAACAAAATGTTTTGTTTCTGGGCGTTTTAACGGCCTGTTTTAGAATGTGAAGCAAAGGGCTATGTTAAAAAAAGATGGCCAGAGGCAGAGGAGCCCAATGTCTCCCTTTATATCCCATGGCCCAGTGGGGAGAGCACTCAGCTGGGATGTGGGAAGCCCAGGTTCAAATCCCCCCCGTCTGATTTAGCTCAGGGCGTGCACCTTGGGTGTCCCCCCTCCCTGGCGAGTGCTGTGGGGTTTAACACTCACTCCCAGTTCGTCTACACAGCAGCAGCTGGGAGGGGTCATTCCCTGCTCAGGTAGATGGACGTGTGCTAGCTCCTAAAAACAGCAGCGTGGCCGTGGCAGCTTGGGCTGACCACCCCTGTGTGTCCCCAGGTGATCTGGTGGGACGGGAATTGGGCGGCTAACCTGAGCTGCTGTCCGTGCACCACAGCCCAACTGCTGCTTTTAGTCCGCTAGCTCGAGCCAAGGTAGAGCATGTGTGTCTGCCTCTGCTGGGAACCGCACCGCCCGGTGCTGGGTAGATGCCCTTGGGAACCAGGGAGTCTGGCAGAGCACTGCTCTATTCAGTGTCTGAGCGCTGACTGATCAGCATGGCCTGGCTCAAGCCTCTGCACCCTGTAACAACCAGCTCCAAAGGTGCATTTCCCCCTCTTCCTGCCCCAAACAAACTTATCCATGAAAACAGTTAACCATCAGCACTAACAGAACACAGCATTTCAGACAGAACCCCGGGACATTCTGGTTATTTTACATTTTAGGTCTCGGGACTGTTCTGTTATTTCATTTTATCCATGCAGGGGAATGGGGAGGCCTGGGATGGTGGCAGAGTGAGCCCTGCTCCCCACTCTGTTGGTTTTGAGAGAGCCCACTGCAGCCCTGGGCACCAGTTTGCAATGCCACTCACAGAAATGTAACCTGGATGCCCACTGTAATGATCACGTCTCGATCAGTTGATGCAAAGAACAGAGGTGAGCCTAGGGGCATTTCAAAAACATGTCAGGTTTTCAAGGTACAACCAGGCTTCTGGTCTCTGACCCCTGGGAGATGGAGGTTACATTAGTGAGCGGAGCAGGGCATTGTGGGGTAGTTGCTAAGGACGGTTAGGCTTCACACCGCTGAAGCAGTGTCTACACTCACCCTGTGTAGACTAAGAAGGTCAGCACAGCTCTGTGCCATTTGGGGAGGTGGTTTCACTGCATCGCCATGGGGGGTGCATGCATCGGCCCCGGACAGGCTGCAGTTTAGACATCCAGGTTAAAGGGTGCACAGGGCTGCGGTGCCACTATCTCAAATTTGGCCTGGCCGCCCTCCAGCGTCATAATGGAAGGGCAGTTGGGCCCCGCCTGAGTGGCACTCAGACCCCATGTGCCAGGTCACAACAGCCAGAGTGGGGGGCAGGGCTCAGCCCCACGAGACAGGGTGAGTGTGGGGCCGGCTCACTCCGCAGCCCTCGAGGCCTCTCTCCCCAAAAGGCAGGCCCTGCAGCAGCACCGGCGAGCAGCCGACCTCCAATCCCAACGAGCCACTGGGGGCACACGGGGGGGTCAGCCCACGCAGCTGCGGCCAGGCTGCTCTTTTTAGGTGCCAGCTCGAACAGAGCTAGTGCAGGTCCATCTACCTGAGCTGGGAATAACCCCTCCCAGCTGCTGCTGTGTAGATGGACCGGGAGTGAGTGTTAAACCCCACAGCAATCGCCAGGGACAGGGGACAGCTAAGATCAACTCCCTCATCTAAATCCAGCAAAGGAGGGATTTATGTCATATTCATAAGCGAACAGTGGAGGCTAACAGAGGGAGTTTGCCTGGGATCTGTCCGAGAGGAGGTACGCTAAGTGCTGCATTGGGGGGCTGTGTTGGTGAGTATCTGAGTGTCTGTTGCGGGGACAGTTTGTCAGTTTGACCGTGTGCTTGATTGTTTGTTTGAACAGTGTGAATTGGGAGTGCTTTGTTCCAGGTGGGCCTTGAGTGGGCCTGACTGGTATAAAAAGGCAGTCAGCAGCGAACCAGCTGAGCCGCAAACAGAGGGAGTGTGCCTGGGGAGAGCCCACTGAGGCTTTCATCTTGCAGGCTTCTCTGAGTAGTTCCTGCAGCAGCTGAGGAAGCTCTTAGAAGGAAGGTAATATGGATGGCAAGCGTTCAGCTGTTGTGACCTGCACATGTTGTGCCATGTTTGTCTTTCTTCCACAGGACAGAAGCGCCTTTGTCTGTACAAAGTGCAAGCTGGTCTCCATATTGGAAGAGAAGGTTCGAGGGCTGGAGAAACGAGTATTGACCCTGCGTTGCATACGAGAAAATGAAGATTTCCTGGACAGACGTCAGGATGTGCTTCTACAGGCACAACGTTCTGAAGAATCGGAGCAGGTTGCGCAGCGGGGACTGAAGGACGGTGAAGAAAATTGGCAGCATGTGACCTCCAGAAGGAGAAAGAGGAGCGTCCATGTACCAGCAATGGAGATACAGGTGAGCAACCGTTTTCATGTTCTCTCCACAGGTACTAATGCGGAGAGTGGACAGGGAGGCGGGGGTGTGTGGGAGTGCAGGAGCCAGGGCAGGGTGTGTGTATGGGGTGCAGGAGTCAGGGGCTGGGCATGGGGGTGTAGCGAGGCGGTGGGCTACCCCACAGCCCCGCTGAGGGCCGAACCTCCCCCACTACCAACGTGGGCGGAGCCACCGGGTCGGGGCCGTGACCTCGGAGGGGCGGGCGCCAGACCCGGAAGTATAAAAGCCTGCCTGTAGCGCTCAGTGGAGGCCAGGCCAGCGGAGAGAGCAGACGTCCCTGGCCAAGCTCCCGCTTGGGAAACAGCCGCAGGCCGCGAGCGGCGTGCTGACTTACCAGGCCGGTCGAGCCTACCTCTCGCCAGCTACCCCGAGGAGCCTATGCTGGTGGAGAGCACCGACAACACTAAGACGGCCCAGGTACCCTACGAGGGGGAGTATGGAAGTAGCCCGGGGGCAGCCGACCCCAGTCTGGCTGCTGCACTGCCAGAGCCGATGTCAGTGTGTTGCGGCCAGGATCCCCACTGACAGCAGCGAGTTTCCGCCGCTGCTAGGGCCCCAGGCTGGGATGCAGTGGAGTGGGAGGGCCTGCGTCCCCCCTGCCACCCACTCCTTGGGTGGCAGACTCCCCCTTTTCCCCTGGCCTAGAGAGGCTGGGGGTTGCTACAAACCCCGACCCAGCCCCTGCTTAAGGGCCTGGGTATTTGCCTGACTGTGTGAGTACTGCCCCACCCTGATTGGGGGCTCGGGGCTCTATCCTGACTGTAGCGAGGCGGTGGGCTACCCCACAGCCCTGCTGAGGGCCGAACCGTGGCCCAAAACTACTACACGGGGACCTCAGGGTAGGGGCAAGGGCACCATTAGGGAGGGCTGAAGTCCGCCCCCTCCCCCCGATTCCTACCGGGACGCTGCTTGCTTTTCTTCCCAGCCATTCCCCCGTCGCTATCAGGGAGCAAGCGGAGAGTGTACAGCTGGCCTGCATTCCTCTCACTCCAGGGTGGGGAGCAGAGGAGTACCGTTGATACCAGACACCTCTGTGTTCTTGGGGAACCAAGTGCAGTATCCAGCCTGACTCATGAAAGACCCCCCCCCCCCCCCCCTCCCGCCTCTGCTTAAACCAAAACCCATCAGAGGAAAAAACTTACAGAGAGCAGTGAAGGGCGTTGGGAGACACACCTAGACCCCTCCTGACAAGGGTGACAAGATTACTCACAGACTTTAAGGTCAGAAGGGACCATTATGATCATCATTAAGACATCTCCATTTGCATACAGGATGGAGAGCAGAGACCACTCCCCTAGGCTCATCTGCATGGAAGACGGGACAGGACGACATCTCAATTTGCATACAGAATGGAGAACAGAGAACCGCACTGAACTCTGGGACCAGAAAAAGCAGGGAAGCACTGCATCCTGGGAATCTCTGCTCCAGATGCTAATGAACCTATGTCTGCACACACCCAGCTCAGCAATTATCAGACCAATTCTAGTAATGAATCCTTAATTGATATCCAAATACTGAAGCAGCCTAATTGCATTGTGAGCTCCCTGGAAGAAAACACCCCCCATAGCCAAGAGTGATCAGCTCCTATTGTCTAGTCTAAAGAAAACCCTTGAGTCATCAGCTTACCTAGAAACAAATCTAGTGTTCTCCCTTGAACCATTGTATTTTCTCTACAAAAATCCCTACTCACCTGTAGTCAGGGTTCTGATGCTTAGATCCAAACTCAGCAAGGAGTCTGGTGGCACCTTAAAGACTAACAGATTTATTTGGGCATAAGATCCAAACTCATCAGGGTTCTGATGCTTAGATCCAAACTCTGCATCAGTTCCACTGGGACTCCATCTTCTCCTGACTGATCGTGCTGGGGGCTCTGCCTGTCTCCTGCCCTCAGGATCCTGAGCTACCACCATCATCTGGGAACCCTGACCAGTTCAAGCCTCATGGAGTGGGTGAGATCCGCCCTATTTCTCTCTCTCTTTTCCTTTCTACCTTAGTGTGACAAAGTTCCTCCTCTATCTTGGTGGGTCCTGCGCTTATTGGCGGATTTTCTTGCCTCAGAGATTCACCATGTGGGTTGGGGAACAGCCCAGAAACCTTCCCCTCTGGAAGAACCCACAGTCCAGGTCAATTGGGAGGTTTGGGGGGAACCCGGGCCCGCCCTCTACTCCGGGTTCCAGCCCAGGGCCCTGTGGACTGCAGCTGTCTATAGTGCCTCCTGTAACAGCTGCATGACAGCTACAACTCCCTGGGCTACTTCCCCATGGCCTCCTCCAAACACCTTCCTTAGTCTCACTACAGGACCTTCCTCCTGGTGTCTGATAACGCTTGTGCTCCTCAGTCCTCCAGCAGCACACCCTCTCCCTCTCAGCTCCTTGCGCCTCTTGCTCCCAGCTCTTCACACTCACACCACAAACTGAAGTGAGCTCCTTTTAAAACCCAGGTGCCCTGATTAGCCTGCCTTAATTGATTCTAGCAGCTTCTTCTTAATTCGCTCCAGGTGTCCTAATTAGACTGCCTGCCTTAACTGGTTCTAGCAGGTTCCTGATTACTCTAGTGCAGCCCCTGCTCTGGTCACTCAGGGAACAGAAAACTACTCATCCTGTGACCAGTATATTTGCCCTCTACCAGACTCCTGTACCCCACTGGTCTGGGTCTGTCACACTTAGGTATTAACCTTTAATCATGTATGTTATGGTGGTTTAGGCTCCTTGTGTAGTTATCACTATTATTCAATAAATAACTTTTATGGTTAAGCTGGTTGCTTCTCTCTCTCTTGCTGAACTTTACTCGTTTGTGTTTTTAGCTTCCCCCATTCACTCTACAGCAACGCTTCTTGTACCTAAGCTAAGGATCCCTGCAGCGGCCAAAATCCTGTGGGGTTTGCTCATCAAGTAGGTTACTGCCAGTACAATTGTGTTGGGGGAGTGGGGATAGGGACGTGCTGAATCTGGGACGCAGAAGGGTAACAGCTTGAAAGTGCTGCTTGACCCAGTCCATGGAGTCCAGGGGCATATAAGGAGAGACAGCTTGAAAGTGCTGCTTCCTCCAGCCCAGTGAGTCCAGAGACATATAAGGGGTCAGCTTGACAGTGCTGATTGACCCGGTCTGCTCAGACTTGCTCTGTTAATGTGGGTGGGTGGGTGGGTGTGTTCATCCGGTTCTGGGGCTGGAGGAACCCAGCCATGGGGAACCTAGGTGCTGCAGGATAGCTCCGTTGGGAGGGGACTTGCAGAAGGGAGAAGTAGAGCTCCATATGAACACACAAGTGACACAAGCAGTACATGGATAGAAGTACAGAACACCCTCCCACCCCCCAGAAGAGTAACCCGAATAAATGAGCATACCCCAAAGTAACGGGCAAATCTGGTAACACCGTGCCCATGTGTGTGTCCATTCACACTCCATCCGCTCTTCTTCACAGATGCCCTTCACTGGGTGGAGAGTTTAGTGCCCAGATCTGTGGATAACTCACTACGCCTGGGCTCCAGTGGAGGGTTGAGCCCAAACCCCCAGTCTAGGCAGATACAATCAATCTGGTTTGGGTCAGCAAGCGCTCAGTACCCAGTCCTAGGACTGAGCTAAGGGGGCGGGTCACTGTCTGAATCCCCGTCTGACCCAAGTCCAAGCCCTGTCACTGCACAGTGTGGAGGCAGGCCAAGCTGCAGATCCAAGCCAGACTATCTGCAGAGCGCAGTGTGGACATGAGACCTGGGTCAAACCCACGTCAAGTCAGGTTTACAATGCAACGGGGATGGTTAAACGTGGGCTTGGAAACACTGAGTCCCCAAGCACAGGTCACACAGCCCTTTGAGAGAGGCGTCACCCTCCAATCCTGCTGGTTTTGCTCCTCTTGTTGGGTTTCTTGAATCTAAGACCCACTAAGAGCTCTAGATCTGTCACAGGAGAAACAGGCCTTGTCTCTGGGACAATCTAGTCTGGGGCTGGCTGGATGAGGAAAGACAGGGGCAGATAGATTGATGTGGAAGAGACGCTGAGTCAGAAACATTTGTGTTCATTGCACTTCCATCACTGACTAAAGCATTGCTGATTTTCTTCTGAGACAAAGGCCTTTTTCTCAGAACCAGCAAATTAAATATAAGAAAGAGGATGGACATTTTTATGTCTTTTCCTCTATTTTTTTTAAGACAGCATAATGAATAACTAGAAATTCAGTTCTGATGAGCTGTGTTGACCACCCAAGGTGTGCTCAGAAAGCAGATCCTTTGGAGCCACCACAGACTTCTGCCTCCTCAACTAATGGAGAAACAGCAGTAATAGGTTGTTATCCTCTATGTAGACTGGTCATTAGAGGTGGATGAGACTCCATACTTTTCCAGGGAATTTCACAGCTGTTTGCTGTCAGCAGGGGAATGAATGCACTATCCAATCCCAGTTCAGTCCTATGCAACTCCAGTAGTTCCCATTCTTCCCCCCATGCTCCTAACTGCCTTCCACCCTCAGTAGTTCCTGGCTGTCTCCTTCCAGCTCCTCACCCCTTTGCATTGGGATCAGGCTGCTTATTTATAGTACTGCATCCTGCTTGGTGCCAGAAGTGGGATCATGGAGAGCACCAGAGAACAGACTCCTAGCTCTCAGTGCTGATGCTCGGGTACCAAAGCAAACCCTGTGTCACCTCCATGGCTGCAGCCTAGAGGGAGCCCAGTGGGATGGGATGAGAGTTCAGGAGGGTGGTGGAAGTGAGATGGGTTGGCGTGGGGGTGGGAATTCTCTCTTTTTCTTTCTGTCTCCACTTTTCTTTCCCTGCCAGGATGACCGCTTGTATTTCAGGTGATAAAAGTACTGAGGTTGCAGGAGCCTTCGGAGCAGAAAGAGCCCAGGAGAAACTGCTCCCCTCCCTAACTCCAGCCCAGCTGGGGTCTGTTTGGGGACAATGTGGTGACACAGAGCAGAGGCTGAATCTGAGGGTTGTTTGTTGGTAGGGAGGGGTTCTAGCAGATCTTCTGAGCGTGCAGTTGAGAAACAACCCCACCTTGTCTCAGTTCTACCAGTGGGGCTTCCGGGAGCTGGTGTCCTAAGATATATACATGCCCGTTGTGAGAAAGATTCATATGTCCCTTCATGCTTCAACACCTTTCCAGAGGACCTGCGTCCATGCTGATGACAGTTTCTGCTCAATAACAATCCAAAGCAGTGCAGACCAACACATGTTCATTCTCATCATCTGCAGAAGGTTGTTTTTCTTTTTGGTGGTTTGGGTTCTGTAGTTTCCGCTTCGCAGTGTTGCTCTTTTAAGACATAAAAGCACGCTCCACTCCTTGCCCCCTCAGATTTTGGAAGGGACACTCTGGACCTGATCCCAAAACTGACATGCTGTGGGGGGAGGAGGCAGGTCAGGGTCAATGGGCAGGTGAACAAACATGCTATGCAAATGAGCCCTTTCCCATCTCCCGGGGGCTGAGACTGTGTGCTCAGAGTGGAATGTCTGACTCAGTGATTGCAGAGTTTCGAAGGGGATTGTTGCAAGCAGGGGTCCCAGCGGTCCCAGCTTGTCACTGTCTCTCTAGATTGGGACAGTGTTCACTGTGTCGGGGCTGGTCCCATGCCCCCGGAAGCGCCTCAGGAAGGAGACAAACCCTCAACCTTCCCCACTCTAAAGTCCTTGGTAGGATGAAGGGAGCGACGGTGAGGACAATCCCAGCAGATATCTCAAGGGCTGTAGGAGAGAGGGGCTGATTCCCTGGCTCCTCCTGGTTCTCGAGGAAGGAGTCAGTGACTCTTCTCTGAGAACCATCTTTTGGATCTTATGGTGTGGGGGGGGGGAGGGGCGATGGGCCTAGGCCAGCCTGGGACCCTGTAGTTAGTGCTCAGTTGAACCAGGCAGAGCTCTGGCTTGAAGTCCCAGCTCCTTCCCCTGTCGCTGAAGGAGGAAGGGCCCAACGTTGCCTTGCACTGACGGCCCTGGCCAAGGATGGCCAGTGGAATCCCAGCTAGGCGGACAGACTGGAAAATGGATCTTCCAGTCTCTCCTTTCCAGGCCTCCCCAGCATTAAGATAAAATTGCCTCCTCACCCCTCCTCATCGGGCTCACCACCAAGAGGTATTGGGGCCTGTCTGTATCTGGGGATTCTGCCAGCAGCTCCCCAGCATGGCACCCGGGAGGTTGGCCAAGACCTTGTGCAGAGCCTATAACGGAAGGGAGAGCCACGGGTCAGGGGCTACACCTGCCACAGGACAGTAAGGGGTGGGAAGCACCAGTGAGACCCCAAACACATACCCTGGCCTCTCTGATTCACATCCTACCGCAGGCTTTGTCCCCAACCATTTCCTGTTTCTCTAGATGAAACATTTTCACAAATGTCAGAATGCCTTGGCGCTCAACACCATGAAACAACCCTTTCTCCTCCCCAAAGGGCTTTAATGCCCGTTCTCTCTCCCAGACTCACTCCTGCCAGGAATTACAGACGTGTCTCTCTTCCCATTGCACAGATTGGGATGCTGAGGTACAGAGAAAGGAAATGACCTACCCCAGGTCACACAGCAAAGCGATGGCAGAGCTAGAGAGAAAAGCCAACAGTTCTCACTCCCGCTGTCATCAGCAGACAACAAGCCCCCAGAGGGAGGGACAGAGCCCAGCAATTGAGGGGGGGGGGGAATTTTCATCTACACAGTTCTCTGTTAGAAAATCCCATGAACATTAAACAAGTTTGGTTTGTGGAATCATGAATCAATTTGGATGAAAATTCTTTGCAAAAATATTTTGTTTACAAACCAAAAGCATCTCCCATTTGTGGCGTCCTGTTAAACTGTCTCTTCGCACACAAAGAGGACAGGAGTACTTGTGGTACCTTAGAGACTAACAAATTTATTTGAGCATAAGCTTTCGTGGGCTACAGCCCACTTCTTC
>NW_020664939.1:202489-209561 GCF_002925995.2 Terrapene triunguis | reverse complement strand
GCACAGGCTGTGGGCGAGGGATCCTGGCCCCACGTACCCACGTCCTGCTGGTTGCTGTTGGCGTCGCGGGCAGCGCCCTGCACCTCGCCCTCCGCTTTGCTCTTGCTGGCCGTGCTCTTGCTGCCGAAGAGGCTGCTGGGCTGGTTGACGATGCGCGACAGCGTCTCCAGGGGCTTCAGCGCCGCGTTCACGGTGTTAGCCATGTTGGGGCTGGGGGCAGAGTCTCCATCACTCCACTCCCCTCCCAGAGCCGGGGAGGGAACCCAGGTGTCCTGGCTCCCAGCCCCCACTCCCCTCCCAGAGCCGGGGCAGGAACCCAGGCGTCCTGGCTCCCAACCCCCCGCTCTAACCGGTAGACCCCCCTCCCCTCCCCGAGCCGGGGAGAGAACCCAGGAGTCCTGGCGCCCAGCCCCCGCTCCAACCCCCAGCCCCGGGCGCACCTGGAGAGGTCGAGGCTGTGGGGTACCCGCGCCAGGTCGCTGACCAGCCCCTTCTTGAGGAAGAGGCGGATGATGTTGTTCATGCCGTTGTGCTGCGTCTTGGCGGCCGCGCTGCTGTAGAAGCTGGAGGTGGAGGGGCAGGACTCCATGATGGTGCTGATGATGCACATCACGGCCTGCAGCCTGGGGAGGGAGAGGAGGGATCAGCGCTGGGACACCCCCTCCCCCCCGCACCCAAACAGGCACCGGTGTCTGCACTGGGAGATCACCCCCAGCGAGGTGCTGGTGTTAGCGGTGGGATACCCCAATACGTTCTTCCCAACAGTCAAGGGGGAGGCTGTTCTCCTGCCACACAGACCCCTGCCCCTCAGTGCGGTGCTGCTGGCAAAGCGCCAATCGCTCAAAGCTCCCAAAATGGGACTTGACACCCCTTTGAGCTGCATCGATGCAGATCCCCTTCCCACCCCCAAGCGACTGGCTCAGGCTCTCGGCACACTCCGGCAGTGTCGTCAGGGCTAGAAACCTGCAGAGGGGATTTGGGAGCCACTATCATCCCAGGAGCCTTTACCAGGTCCTGACCCCCCTCCCTCTCCCTGAGCCGGGCAGAGACCCCAGGGCTGCCAGCCCCCACTCACCTGGCATGTTTCTCTGTGCTCTCCGCCATGGCCAGCGCCCGGCCCAACGCCGCCTTCACCTCGTTCACCAGCGCCACCTGGGCGTCCGTGCCGCTGCCCGCTGCAGCCAGGCTGGCGAGGAAGAGACGGGCCAGCGCGGGGGTGTCCTTGTCCTCTGCGTTCTGGGTGTGGGGCAGCAGGTGGTCCAGGACAAAGGCCAACACACTGCAGTCCTGCCGGGACATGGGGAGGGGTGAGCGGGTCCCCACGCCACGTCCCAGAACCCTGGCACGAGCCCCACCGGCTCCAACCCACCAGATCCCACTTCCCTCCCAGAGCCAGGGAGAGAACCCAGGTGTCCAGACTGCCCCTCACCTCCTTGATGAGCTCGGACTGGCCCACGGTATAGCTGTAGTTGGCGATGAGGGCGGCGATGCCCACATAGGAGCGCACCAGCTCGGCCAGCAGACGCAGGATGGTGGAGGTGGGCATGAGCGGCTTGCTGCCCTTGGCCTTCTGCTTGCCCTCCTCCGTCGCCTTGTCTCCCTCCTTGTCCTTCCGGCCCTCCCGCGACTCCTCCGGGGTAGAGGCTGCGGGCGGGGGGGAGATGGGTTAGGTGGGGGGTGCACAGAAAGAGGTTCCCTGGGAACCCGGTGCCACCAGAGATCCCCAAGGGTGCCCCACGCCAGCTATTGGGGGACAGCAGAGGGGGGGTCCCAGGGGGTGCCCCGCGCCGGCTGTTGGGGGCAGGAGGGGGGTCCCTGGGGTGACCCACGCCGGCTGTCGGGGGCAGCAGAGGTGCCCCACCCTGGCTGGGGGAGGGATCCTGGGGACCCCCGGCAGTATTGGGGTACAGGGGGTGCCCTAGCCCAGGAAGTCACCGTTACCTTCTCCTTGAGGGGTCCCAGATGGCGGCGTCTCGGCGGCTGCTCCATCTGCGCCGAACACCTGGGCCTGGGAAAGGAGAGGAATGGTCAGCACCAGGTCACCGCGGTGTGGGGCGCCCCCACCCAGCGCCCTGCCCTGCCCCGGCGCGGCTGGACTCACAGTGATGGCGAAGCCGCTCTGCGAGTCGAAGTCGCTGCCCTGGCGGGTGAGGGAGCGGTACTGCTGGTACACATCGTCGCCCATGTCCGACAGCAGCTGGCTCACCTCCTGGCTGGCCGTGACCGGCTTGGCCTCGCTCTTCTCAGCTGCGGAGAGGGGGGCGGGTGAGACAGGGCTCGGCCGGCCCACAGGGAGCCTGGCAATGCAGGGGGGGAGGAGGGGGGCGGGTACCTTCGTCGGGGGCGTGGTAGGCGGCCAGCGCATTCAGCATGTCGTAGATCACCTCCTTGATGGGGTCCGGGATGACGGGCAGGGCCGACGGCTTCACCGGCGTCGTCTTCACCAGCTGCACCGCGTTGGGGCCCTTGATCCGCAGGTTCTCGAACTCGTCGTCCGATGCTCCCAAGGGGAGAGAAAGGGAAGCAAAATAGAACCCAGGAGTCCGGGCTTCCAGCCCCGCCCTGCTATCACCCACCAGTCCCCACCCCCTCCCAGAGCCAGGCGAGAACCCAGGAGTTCTGGCTCCCAGCACACCCCCAGCTCTAACCACCAGCCCCCAGCCCCCTTCCAGAGCCGGGAGAGAGCCCAGGAGTTCTGGCTCCCAGGCCTGTCCAGTCCAGGCAGGGGAAGCCAGGGGGTCTCTGCGCCTCACTTACCGGTGCCCGAGCCGCGGGGGGCGGGCAGGGCGATGCGGATGCAGCCGTTGGCCACCTCGGTGAAGATCTCGGGGTTGCGGCAAGCGGCCGGGCCCAGCACGCGCAGGATGTAGTTGATCTCACGGGAGCCCAGGCTGCCCGACACCACCCCGGAGGTGGTGCTGCCCGCGCCGCTGGTGGCTGCCGAGCGCACAACCTGCGGGAGGGGGAGGCCACAATGCAGCAGCTGGGGGGGGGGGGGGCGGGGCCCGGGGGCCCCCCCTTCCCCCCTGGTGTTCCAAGGGCCCACGGGGTCACAGCAGGCGGGGCCAGGGGCACCCACCCTCCTCCTGGCATCCGGGGGCCCCCACCACTGCCTAGGAGCCCGGGCAGTGACAGGGGCCAGCAACACCCACCATCTCCCCAGGGGCCCATGAGGTGACGGGGTAGGGCCGGCAGCACCCACGGTGTCCCCAGTGGCCCGCGCAGTGGCCTGGGCCGGCAGCACCCACCATCTCCCCAGGGGCCCATGAGGTGACGGGGTGGGGCCGGCAGCACCCACGGTGTCCCCAGTGGCCCGCGCAGTGGCCTGGGCCGGCAGCACCCACCTTCTCCATGGTGTGGCGCAGGGTGCAGGGCTCCTCGATGACGTGCCGGAAGAGCAGGGTGACGAGGGGCGTGAAGCCGTTGAAGCCGGAGCTCTGGGTCAGGCTGAGGATCATGCGGGTGCTGCGGAGCTCGGCGAACATCAGGGCGTACTTGTGGTGGCGCGTCAGGCGCAGGCAGAGGCGCAGGGTGGCGTGCAGCGTGTCGGGGTCCACCGGCACCCCCAGCATGCTCACGCAGGCCCGGATCAGCACCGTCACCATCTCCTCCGTCAGCCCCTCGATCAGGATCTCGGCCGCCTTCGGCTCCTCGGGGGCCGCCTCCTTCTCGGGGGGCAGGGGCTCTGTGGGCACTGGGGCCTCTGGGGGGCAGAGCACATTGGGGATGGCAGCTGCCCCTCACTCCCGACCCACAGCCCTCCCGGTGCCCCTCACTCCCGACCACAGCCCCCCGCCATCCCAGCCCCGGGCTCCCCCAGTGCCCCTCGCTCCCGACTGGCAGCCCCACTAGCCCAGCCCTGGGCTCCTCCCAGCTCCCCCAGTGCCCGTCACTCCTGACCCGCAGCCCCCTGGCTAGCCCTGCCGTGGGCTCCCCCCCACACGACCCGCAGCCCCCCGCCAGCCCACGGCACATACCATTTGCCTTCTCCTCCTTGGCTTTGCCCTCCGTTTCTTTGGCCTCCTCCAGGGTCTTCTCCAGCTCCTGCCCGTTGCTCTCCTTGGCTCCCTTCCCGAGCCGGGGCACCCGCAGCAGCGTCAGCATCACCGGGCGCCGGTTGCCCGTCTCCTCGTTCACCTGGCAGGGGAGGGGGGGGGGGGGGGTCAGCGCGTGCTCAGCGGGACCAGGGCTGCCTCCCCCCCCGCCCCGGGGAGCTCGGCTCCGTACCTGCACCATGGTGGTGAACTGCACGGTGTAGCGCCGGCGGCCGGCGGTGAAGCGCACGCTGGTCTCGCCTGCCTTCCAGGCCGTGTCGATGGTGCTGTTGTTGCTGGCGCTGTAGCTGCACCAGCGGCCGGAGCGGTCGTCAAACCAGCGCCAGTTGTTCCCGTTGGCCTGGAGATACTGGGGGGGCAGAGAACCCAGCGGATCGTGGGGAGCCCGGGCCCTGCCTCTCCTGCTGCTGGGATCCGTCCCTGCTGCCCCTCCAGGCCAGCGCTCCCCCACCGCCCAGATTCCCCCACCGCCCCCTGGCCTGCTCTCCCCACCCCCAGCCTGCACTCCCCTGCCACCTGGATCCCCCCAGCTGCCCCCTGGCCTGCTCTCCCCCCCACCCCCAGCCACCCAGATTCCCCCCCCACCCGGACAGAGCCAACAAGGCCTCGCAAGGCCGGTACCTTGTTCATCTGGGCTCTCCTCTTGGACGAGATGGCCGTCTTCTCGTAAAAGTCAATGAGCAGCAGCACCGGGGTGATCCACCTGGGGCAGGGAGGGAAGGGCAGTCAGTCCCACGGAACAAGGAAGGGGTCGGGCCGCCAGCTCCCATCTGGCCCCAGGGCAGGGACTGGCTGGCTCAGGGGGGCGGGGAATGGGGCAGGGGTGGGCCTGTCCCCTCTCGGGGGGCACCAGCTCCCATCCGGCCCCAGAGCGGGGACTGGCTGGCTCGGGGGGCTGCGAACGGGGTCTGGGGCCTGTCCCCTCTCGGGGGGCGCCAGCTCCCATCCGGCCCCAGAGCGGGGACTGGCTGGCTCACGGGGGCGGGGAATGGGGCACGGCCTGTCCCCTATGGGGTGCGCATTCGCTGGGTCTGAGCAGCAGCCCAGGTCAGTCCCCCGGGGACCCCATCCCCCGTTCACACCAGATGTGGGGAGGCTGAGGGCGCCCCCTGGGCCCTTACTTGGGGGTCTGCACCTCCTTCTGCTCCTTGGCGGCCTGGAGGCAGGGCTGCACCACCTCCAGCAGCTTGATCAGTACGTTAAGGACACCGCTCGACTCCACCACGCGGGCACACGGCAGCTTCAGCTCCTGCAGGGGGTACAAGAGATGTGGGGCGGGGCCACCAGGTAAGCCCCGCCCCCCGGGACAGCATCACCCCCTGCTGGAGGGGACGAGCCCTGCTTGGAATGGTCTGTGTTCGATTTAGGAAGCCCAGGCGTGCCTCAGTTTCCCCGATATTTTGCACTGCAGGGACTGTGTGTGTTCGTTCCCCAGCTGCAAAGGACTGGCCGAGCTGACCTCGAGACGCCGACAAACCAGCCCCCGGACACCAGGCCCCAGAGGGAGGGCGATTCCCTCGCCCTGGAGCACCGGCAGGTGGCAGACGGGGAGTCTCCCTGGGAGCTGGCTCTGGGCTGTGCTGCGCCGCGGGTAATTCACCAGCCACGCCGGTAGCGCAGCCGGGTCTGCGTGGAGGGAGCCTGGCTCGGTGGGGCCTGCTGCGTGGAGGTGGAGGACCGGAGCCCAGGAGCTCAGTCTAAGGTGGCTGGAGGCCACGGGGGCGGCCCTGGATGAGTGGAGACACCCCCCCCCTTGGGAGTCTGGCACGTAGGAAAGGGGGGCTGGGAGCCAGGACTCCTGGGTTCTCCCCCGGCCCAGTGGCCTCACCTCGAAGAGCAGGGTGAGCAGCAGGATGCGGGTGGCCAGGTTGGCAGCCTGGGGCAGCGTGGCCATCTGGCTGATCCACTCCGAGACCGTCTTGGTGTCGCTGGTGGTGAGGGGCAGGGCCGCCTTGATGAGCACGTCGGCCGCTTCCCACACCTGGGCAGGGACGGGGAACAGGGGCAAACGTCAGACCCCGGGACCCAGGCCCCACAAGTGACCCATGCCCAGGCCCCACACCGCCCCCTCCAGTCTGGTCGGGAGGGGGGGAGGGGCTCCTCACCTGCTTGACCACTTGCTTGAGGATGGTGTCGCGGTAGGGGGCGCCGTTGCGCTTGACGGCCGTCATGATGAGGTCGCAGACGCGGTACACGGTGTCCGGCAGCTCGTCCAGCAGCTGGGAGCAGCCGGGCAACATGGCGTCCGTGAAGCCGTGCAGCTCGGCCGGGTCCAGCGGCTGCGCGTCTTCGAACTTCTCCAGGCACTTGGCCTCCTCCTCCTCCTGCTTCTCCCGCGCCTTGCGCTCCTCTTCCTCCTTCCGGCAGGCTGCCTCCTGTGCCAGGGGTGGGGGGGCACGGGGTGAGATCTGCCCGCCTGCCGGATCCCCACCCCGCCAGATCCCCGCCTGCCACTGCCGGACCCCCCCTGCCCACCTGCCGCAGCCAGATCCCCACCACTGGCTCGCCCCCAGCACTGCCAGCTCCCCTCACTCCTGACCCGCAGCCCTGGGTGGGCCCCTCACCTCCGGGGACTCGGCCCGCTGCTCCATGGGGATATCCTGGCCCAGCGACATGGCGATGGCTCGCATCATCTGGTCCTCCTCCGACATGCTCAGGTCCTGCAGCACAAGCCACGGGGCAGTTGAGGGGCGGGCGCCAGGCAGCCCCAGAGGGAGCTGGGGGGCAGAGGGGCCGGGCGGAGGGGACCCGGGGCTGGGCCACGGGGTGCTTACCCGTACGACCCCGCCCATGAGCGGCGGCGGGTGGGTCAGGAGGTACTCAGTGGCCTGCTCCATGGTGCTGGTGTTTAGCAGGGCCTCCATGGCGTGCTCCCGTGTGAAACCCATGTCCATCAGCTGGGAGAGAGAGGCAAGCCTCAGCGGGGACAAGGAGAGAACCCAGGCGTCCTGGCTCCCAGCCCTCCCCACTCCCCTCCCCGAGCCAGGAGAGAACCCAGGCGTCCTGGCTCCCAACCC
>NW_020664939.1:199124-202479 GCF_002925995.2 Terrapene triunguis | reverse complement strand
AGTGCTGGGGAGAGAACCCAGGCGTCCTGGCTCCCAACGCCCACCACTCCCCTCCCCAGGATAGAACACAGGCAGTCAACCCAGGCTCCCAGCCCGGCATCACTCCCTACCTGCTGCAGCTGCTGCTGGTTGACCTGGGGCTCACGCCGGGCTCCGCCCTCCTCCTGCCCTGCCTCCTCCTCACCCCGCGCCCCCTCCTTCTCCTTGCCCAGGCGCTCGCGGATGAGGGGCTCCCCCCTCAGGATGTGGCACAGGATGGCCAGCATGGACTCTGCCATGCGCCCCCCGTACACTTTCAGGGGCTTGCGGTTCCACAGGTTCTTGATGCAGGTGAATGCCGCCTGGGGGGCAAGAGGAGTTAGTGGCAGCTCCGCTGGTGCCAGCAGTGGGATCCCCATCCCCACCACTACTGGTGCTAACGGTGGGATCCCCCCCCCCCACACACACACCAGCCAGCACTGCTGGTGGCAATAGTGGAATCCCCCCATATATCCCTCGCCCAAGAGCCACAGCATCTGACCTGACATGCTCTCTCCTGCCTGTTTCTTAGGTGGGGCTGACAGGGCCCCATGGCAGTGGGTTGGGGGCAGGGAGCCCCACCCCATCAGCAAGGATCCCCCATGCCCCACAGCGCACATGCCCACCCCGAGTAGCTGGGGCATACGGCCTGGCGCCATCTCATGCAGCTGCAGAGACTGAGCAATGGGCCGGGGGGGGGAGGAGGAGAACGACACAGAACACCCCACTGTCTCCGTGCTCTGTGAGCCACTGGCCCAGGCTGTGGCAGTCGCACCCAGGGCCAATCACACCGCTGCAGCCCGGACGGCACCAACCGGCCTCGCCACCCACCTTCTGGGTCACCACCAGGAAGCGCAGGGCGCTGAACTGCGGGTAGTTCTGCCCGCCCGGCAGCTTGGCGGGAAGAGCGTGGGGCGACTCCAGCACCGTGCTGGGGTTCACCATCTTCTCCACCAGCATGAGCCAGGCGTCCAGGAACTCCCCCGTCCCGTCCGGCAGGTCCGGGTGCTCCAGCCCCTCGGCCACAGGGACCTTGCCCCCCATGGAGAGGGCCCAGTTGAAGGTCCTGTGGGTAAGGGCAGGTTAATAGTCTGCTGGTTTCTGCTTCTGTTCCAGGCTGGGATCCCCCCACACTCAGGGGAGCAAAACCCAGGAGTCCTGGCTCCCAGCCCCCCCAACCCCCCCGCTCCAACCACTAACCCCACTCCCCTCCCAGAGCAAGGAGAGGACCCAGGAGTCCGGGCTCCCAGCCCCCCCGCTCCAACCACTAACCCCACTCCCCTCCCAGAGCTGGGGAGAGAACCCAGGCATCCTGGCTCCCAGCCCCCCTGCTCCAACCCCTAGCCCCACTCCCTCCAGCACCAGGGACAGGAGCCCGGCAGGCTGGCTGCCCGGGGCACTCACTCGAAGAGCGCGTTGTGGCCACCGGAGCAGAGGAATTTCTGCAGCATGAGGTGGTAGGGGTACTTGCGCTCGTCGAACAGCATGGGCGACGTGAACCCCACGGAGCAGATGAAGAATGTCAGCCTGCGGGGGGTGGGGAGAGAGGTCAGCCCCGCGCTGGGGAGCCCAAGACGCCCCCAGGGGCCAGAAAGACTGGCCAGGCCTAGGCCAACCCCCAACTTCCACCTGGCAGACCAGAACCGTTGCCCATCCAGCCCCCCCACCCATGCCCTCCCCAAGGGATCAGACCCCAGCCCCAACACACACCCATGACAGTCTATACCATTATGTTCACCACTTTGTGAACTTGTGAGGTGTTATTTGAAAAGTCATAATCTGCTGAACATCATTGTCCCGGTGAAACTGGTGCAGTAACGCTACACGCTGTAAGATTCTTACTGAAACAGACTGTTTCTTACTGTTAGTCTTTAAGGTGCCACCAGACTCCTTGTTGTTTTTGTAGATACAGACTAACACGGCTACCCCCTGATACTTGAAACAGGCTGTAATTCTGCGTAATGCCCAGCCATCAGACATAGCCTCACACCTCACGCCCACAAGAGCCGGCTTGTCGCCTGTACCCCAGCTGGGAGTGACCAGTGGCCTCCACCTCCCCTCACCAGTGAATACCTGAAGGACACTGAACTAAGGGGGAGGGGTGCCAGGTTGGACGGAGCCCCAACCTCCCAGCACGCGGGGAGACAAAACCTTCTGCTTTTCACACTCACCGGAAGCGGGGCGTGGGGGTGTAGGGCGGGGGCTGCCAGGAAAGCCCCTTGGTCAGCAGCTTGGTGAGGGCCGAGGCAGTGGAGCGGGCGGCCGGTGTGGGGGCGGTGGTGGTGCTGGCAGCATGGTGGCTCCGTCTCTGGCGCACCGGGGAGCCCACGCACAGTTTCACCAGCAGCCCAAACAGCTCGGCCAGAGCGCGGCCCAGCCGGGACGAGGCTGTGGGGGGCATGGGGCGGAGATGAGCGGGCAGCCAACACCGGGCATTACAAGCCCAGCATCCCCCTGGCACGTAGGATTTGCTGTCCCTCCCCCCCAAAGCTGGGGAGAGAACCCAGATGTCCCAAGCTCCCAGCCACTGCCACCCCACCAGACCCCACCCCACTCCCCTCCCAGAGCCGGGGAGAGAACCCAGGAGTCCCGGCTCCCAGCCCCCCTGCTCTAACCCCTAAACCCCACTCTCCTTCCAGAGCCGGGGAGAGAACCCAGGCGTCCCAGTGCCGTCCGCGTCGCTCACCCGACAGGAGGGGTTTGATCTGCTTGATCCTGGCCGCCATGGCTGGCGTGATCTTGGCCTTGCCCTTGGCGTCGGCAGTGCTGGGCTCGTCCGTCTCCATGGGGGCCAGCGCATCTCCATCCAGGCCGATCCCCTCCAGCAGGCCCTGGGCCGATGGCTCCACACTCCCGCCCGCAACCGCCTCCGCTTCACCTTCTGGGGGGGGAGGGGAATTAGTGCTGGGGGGGGCTTGAGCCCTGGACTAACCAGGAGCCCCCCAGACACTGACCCAGTCCTCACAAGACCTCGCCCCAGCCGTTCATGCCAGGATCCCTGCTCCCCCGCCCTAACCACTAGGCCCCACTGCCCTCCCAGAGCCAGGGCCCAGGAACCTGCATGTGGAGGAGCTGAGGCGACCCCCCGGCGGCGCCCGGTCCCCGAGTCTGTACCTGCTTTCTTGGCTCCCTGGGGGGCGTTGGGTGCGGCCTTCTCCTCCTTGGGCACCAGCTTCTGCATGTCGGCCTGCCCGAACTCACAGCCTGTTGGCAAGCTGTGAACAGGGACAAGGGGGCGTCAGGCCCGTGGGCCCACCTGGCCCAGTAGCCCGCCCCCTCCTCACAGCTGTATCTGACCCATGGGCCCACCCGGCCCGGTACCTCCTCCCTGCCCCCA
>NW_020664939.1:196322-199114 GCF_002925995.2 Terrapene triunguis | reverse complement strand
GACCCATGGGCCCACCCGGCCCGGTACCTCCTCCCTGCCCCCAGATCTGACCCATGGGCCCACCCCGGCCTGGTACCCCCCGCCCCTTAGTGTCTAGCCCGAGAGCCGCAGTTGCCCCTTTGCTCCTGACTCCTGGGGGTGGCCATGGGCCCGGAAGCAGCGTCTGGGCCCTGGCTGGCAGACAGGGCTCTCCGCAGCTCGTGCGGCCAGGCGGGAGCAGCGTACCTGTTGGGAGTGCAGAGGGACAGCAGCACGGTGCTCTCCCACACCAGGGAGCAGTACAACTGGCTCAGCTTGCTGAGAACGCTCAGGCCCAGGTGGGAGCCCCACTGGTTCACCGAGATGGCCCGGATCTCGCTCTGGAAGAGACAGAGCTCTCGTTACAGACTCAGCCCGCCGCCCGGCCCAGGTGGGCCCCGCCGCCCCCAGCCACCCGCCCGCCAGCTCACCTGGCCCACCCGGCAGGTGTGGACGAACATCATGATGTAGGCGTGGGCGGCCGTCAGCGCGTGGAGCAGCGGCGTGGCCTGGGCCGACAGGGTGGCGTCAGCTACGTTGCCCGCGCAGGCCAGCTCCCGCAGCAGCACGGAGCCGCCCGGCGCCTCGATGGGCCGGTGCAGGGGCTCCAGGGAAGAGAGGATCGAGTCGAGCTGCAGCAACCCCTCCTGCAGTACCTTGGGCTCGTGGGAGAGCGTCTGGAACAGAGGCAGCAGGGTGAGTCCGGCCTGACACACGGTCACCTCAGGGGACCCCCACCCCGGGAGCTGGGCCTCTTCCTGCCCCTTCTCTCCCAGCGCCCCCAGATCCGGGTTCCAGCCCCGGCTCCGGCTAGCCGGGGTGGGAGACGCAAGGTGCCACGGGTTGCTGCCAGCTGCCCTTTGCCCACCCTGAGGGCAAATGAAGATTCTGCTGAACCAGATGCATCATGGGAGCCGGGGTGCCCACGGCACCCCTCGAAGCACAGAGGGCTGTGGTCCCACGTCCATTCCTGTCCAAGCCCCGCAGGGTGCCGGCATCCACGGGGAATTCCCCACAAGAGCTCAGCCACTTCCCGGTGGCAGGGAGTTCCGCAGGACCACATCCCTGCTAAAAAGGATCTGGGGTGCCAAGTACTCACCGAGCCCCGGGAGAGCGATTTCAGAAATGGGGGGCAGACCCATTCCCACCTGCTGTCTCCCCCCCGTCCCAGCGCCCGCCAGCCCCAGGCGGCTCCCCCCTTACCAAGATAGATTTGCAGACGCCCGCCACGGCCTGGCAGGCGGCCGAGGTGGGGAAGTCAATGGGCAGGTTGGGCAGGCCCAGGATGGTGACCAGAGGCAGCAGCCCCTTCTGGCTGACGAACTCCTGACAGTGGTCGTCCGTGGTGTTGTTGCTGAGGATGGATTCCACGAATTTCATCTGAGGCGGGGGGGAAGAGGGGGTCAGCCTGGGGCGCAGTCAACCCCCCCCCGATCTTCCCACTCCACTCCGTCGGGCTCAGCCGAGAGGCGAATTAGAAGGGGAGGGGACCGAAGGGCACTGGAGGTTTTGGGGCCCCCCCAAGGTGAGGAAAGGTCCCTTGCACAGATGGATGGGGAGGGGGGTTAGCCCTGTGATTTTGCACCCCCATCCCAGCTGCTCCCTGGAGCGTGGCATAGGTGCTGGCCCCATCATGAGACTCGCCATGCGGGTGGGAGGCCCTACAGGTTTGGGAGCCTGCCCCTGGACACTGTAACAGGCCAGCGGGGGGATCTTGCCCAGCGGGCAAAGCGATGCCCAGCCGGCGAGGGGCCCCACGCCCCCCCCAACCCTGCCCAACTCACCACGTTGAGGATATAGTCCATGAGGGGGATGGGGATTCGCTCCTCCGTCCCAACCACCCTGGAAGAGAAAGGAAAGTGCCCCAGTTAGCGCCTCGCCCAGCCTGGCGCTGAGGGACAGCGGTGGGATCCGGAGCCCCCAGCACAGAGATCTCGCGCCCACACGGCATCTGGCTCCAACACGCCCCCCCATGAGTGGCCAGGGCACTGCCGTGCCCGGAAACGTGGCAGGACCCGATCTGCCCCCACCCTTCCCTGGGCAGGGCTGCAGCTTCCAAGCCACTCTAGGGGGCTGGGATGGTCATAGCCTCCTCCCTGGGGAAACCACCTCCCCCCATCGTGCCTCAGTTTCCCCCTCCTCTGCGCCCCCCCCCCCCCCATCATTCTCAAGGTGGGGATAGCTTGGCTGGGCTCTGATTGCAGCGCCATTGGGGCCTAATTCACCACATTAGGTTGGGGGGGGGGGGGGCTGGGAGCCAGGACTCCTGGGTTCTCTCCCCAGCTCCGGGAGGGGAGTGGGGTCTAGGGGATTAGACCATGGGTGGGGCTAGGAGCCAGGACTCCTGGGTTCGCTGTGAGTAGAGCTGTGAAGACCAGTTAACCCTTTCCCAACCTGAGCTCGGGAAAGACGCGGGGCGGGCCCAGGTGCGGAAGGGCTCCCCTGTGTCTAAGAGGATGAGGGTGAAGCCTGGCGCCCCCTAGCTGCGGGGGGGGGGGGCACGGCACTCACTGCTGGCTGGGCTCTGCCTCGCTCTGCTGAGTGGCGTTGAAGCTCTGCATGGCCTGCACCTCCTCCTCCTCCTCGTCTTCGCTGGAGGCCTCCTCGGCTGCGTGGGTGGAGCGGGGCGGCGGGGCCGTGGCCGTGCCGTCCGCCTTCTGGATGGAGGGCTTCTGGCAGATGTACTTGGGGTCCCGGCCCAGGTTGCAGATCTCCTCCAGCAGCTGCGGCGGGGAGGAGACGGCGCAGTGAGCCGGGACAGACAGGCCAAGTCC
>NW_020664939.1:189633-196312 GCF_002925995.2 Terrapene triunguis | reverse complement strand
AGGGAGCCAGGACTCCTGGGTTCTCAAGATCTTGGGCAAGTCCCTTCCCAGAGAAAAGCATCCGATGCCCATTGCCAGGAGGGTGCCAGGCTTAGGAGCCTAGGGATGGCTGGTGAGCGCCCCCCCGTGGCCAATCTGCCCCCCGGTACTCACCCAGCGGGTCGGAGCTGCGCCGGCGCCGCATGGCGGGCAGGTAATCCGGGGACAGCAGCACCTTGAAGAGCCGCTCGAAGGGCTGGCACTGCACGAAGGACTGGAGGCCGCGGGCGTTCAGACACAGGGCACTGAACACGTTGGGGAGGGAGCCCAGGACTTCCCGCGTGGCCGGGACCTGCCCGAGGGGGGAGAGAGCAGAGTCAGCCACGGGGGCGGGAAGTCAGCTGCCCCCCCCGCCACGCCCTCCCAAGAGCCGAGTCAGCCACGGGGGCGGGAAGTCAGCTGCCCCCTCCCCCCGCCACGTCCTCCCAAGAGCAGAGTCAGCCACGGGGGCGGGAAGTCAGCTGCCCCCCCGCCACGCCCTCCCAAGAGCCACCAGGAGCCAGAAGAGGGGGGACCGGACTGGGAATCAGACAGCGACCCCACACAGGGATTTGTTCAGCACATGCCAGGCAGGGGGGTCAGTCCCTGGCCAGGGGGGGGGGGGGGGTGTCCACCTGAGGCCTGCTCAGCCGGGAACCCAGCCCCAAGTGAAAGCTTCGATCCTAGCAGGGACCCACAGCCCGCCCACCGGGGAAGGGGACGCGAGCCGGAGGATCCAGCCAGCCAGGCGAGGGCGTGGGGCCGGGGGGGCAGCCGGGCTCACGTCTTTGATGAGGAGGGCGTGCAGCATGACGTCCGTCAGCCCGTTGTCCTGCAGCGAGGAGAGCAGTGAGGGCTCCTGGAACACGAAGACCGTCACCACTTCGGTGGCTGCGGGGCGGAGGAGAGAGCACGGTGGGTGAGGGACGGCCGTCCCACTCCTCTCGGTAAGACGCCCCCCGGCTGGGGCCGGGCCAGGGATCAGCTCCCGCGCCCAGCCACCCGTTCGTTCGGGAGAGAGCCCACTGAAACGACTAGCCCACTCTCATGCTTCAGGGCTTCAGCCAGGGAGGTCAGGAAGGAATTTCCCTCCCCTCATGCCCAATGGGGCTATTTATTCCCCCCCCCCCACCTTCCTCTGAAGCATCAGGGAGGGTGGAGACAGACCATCTGACATCCTGGGCTCTTAAAGGGGCCTGGCTCTGCTGTGGGGTGCGGCAGTCAGGTGGGCAGGGAAGTTGGACACACTAATGAGCCGCACCCAGCTCTTGCCCTGCGCCAGGTGCTGTACGTAAGGGCACCCCGGTTTCCGTTCGACTCCACACGCTACCCTAACTCGCGCAAGCAGCAAGCCGCCCTCCCTGTCCCACTACAGCCGGGCAAGGGCTCGCCCCGCACGAGGACAACCAGTCTGGAGGCGGTATCGCGAGGCTGCGCTGGGGATACCGGCTAACCCCCTCTAGCTCTCGGCAGCCACAGATCTCACTTCAGCGGGGTCGTTCCCCTGTTTCAACAGATGGGGAACCTGACCCCTGGGGGCTTGCCCAAGGCAGCCAGCGGGCCAGCTAGCGGTCGCTGCCCGGTTCGGGCCCCCAAGGAGAGCGACGAGAACAACCCCAGGTCTGGGAAACCCGCCCTAGAGCCATGTCGATTTCCTTGAACCAGAGCCGCTGGCTGGAAGGGGAAGCTGGACACACTAACGAGAAATCTCGCGCCAACTGAACGGGGATCGGAATTGCCCTTCCTCGACCGCACTGCAGAGCCGGCCCATAAATCCGCCATCCCCACACACTGGCAGAGACGGGGATCAAGTCACCCCAAGCCTGCTTCGGCAGCTCCCGGCGTCGCTCGCTCTCAGGCAGCATTTCCAACGCTTGAATCCTTCTCACGGCTCTGCCCCCCCCCCCCAATTTCTCCTCGTCCGCCTTGAATCGTGGGGACCAGAACCGGGCCGCAGCAGGAGTTCAGGGCTCCTCTGAGCACGCCCTGCCCCGCCCCCAGATCACGGCAGCCCGCCAGCCCTGGCTCCGCGGCGGATTTGCGGACGCAGGGTGGGCCGTAGTACTGAAAGGCAGCTCTCCAGGGGACGGAGCAGTCAGGGGGATGAGAATCAGGACCAGAATCAACACCCCCCGTTCCCCCGAAGGGCAGCTGGAGGGGACTCGGGAAGGCATCGCTCCGGAGCGGGGGGCGCTGCAGGCTCCCCCGGCCCTGTCCCGTTACTTACCGAGCAGGAAGAGAGATGGGCCGTAGTACTCCGCGTTGCTGATGACGTGCTTCAGAGAGGTAGGCAAGGAGCCATCCATCACTGTGAGGGGAGAGGGGCCGTGAGACACAGCAAGGGGAAGGGGGGGGGACTCCCCTTCGTATGGGGAGAAAGGAGGGGGGCTGGGAGCCAGGACTCCTGGGTTCTCTCCCCAGCTCTGGGAGGGGAGTGGGGTCTAGTGGTTAGAGCAGGGCGGGCTGGGAGCCAGGACTCCTGGGTTCTCTTGGCGGGGGAGGGGGCAGAGGAGGAGATAGGCAGCTCAGATCCTGCTCCCACCCCTCGCCCGCCACGGGCGCCCCCTCACCGTGGCGGATGCCGTCCGAGAAGGCGGGGTCCTGGATGGCCTTCTTGAGGAAGTTGAGCATGGATTTGAGGAGGGCGGCTCGCTGCGGGATACACTGCACGCCTGCGGATGGGGGGGAAGAGGTCAGCACCCGGGTCGCTGCTTGCCGCCCCCCGCCCGCCCCACCCGAGCCAGCCCAACCCACCGCTGCGGGGGGCAACAACGGCACTGGTCGCGCCACCGGTGCTGCAGCTGGGGGCAACGGCGCTCGGCGTCCTCACTTCCGCCACCACCACTGCCGCCGCTTCCGGCCGGGGCTCCGCTGAGGTCGAGGGGCCCGGGCTGCTCTCCATGGCCACGTCTGACACTGCAGGGGGACACGGAACGTTACACGCCGGGAACCACACACACCGGGATTCCTCGGCACCATGCCAGCGCCCGATTCCTTCCGGCCCCACGGAGCCGCCACCTCTCTGGGGCTGAGCCCTCTGGGAGTGGGGACTACGGGTTAGAGCAGGGGGGCTGGGAGCCAGGACTCCTGGGTTCTCTCTCCGGCTCTGGGAGGGCAGTGGGGGCTACGGGTTAGAGCACAGGGGCTGGAAGCAAAGACCTCTGGGAAGCTCTTTCACTCCCAAACCCCACCATCTCCCGGGGCAGGAGACCTGCAGCTCGGCCGACCCCAGGCCAACATCCATCTCCACGGGGTTTCGGCCGCAGCGCCGAGCCCGCCCGCAGACAGCTCCCACTGCTAGGCAATGCAGGGGGAACGCACGGCTTAGCCACCCCCCCATGCTCCGGGACGTTCCCAGTTACCTTCCATGTCCGTCTCCATCTCCTCCCCTTCTTGGAGGGGGGCAGTGGGCGGTCTCTGGATCTTTGGCTTTATGACGAAGGGGCACTCCTGGCGGCACAGGTCCACCTCGTGCTGGGGAGAGAGCAGGGCATTAGCGGGGGCTGGGCAGGGGGGTCGGGGGGCCGCAGCCGGCGGGGGGCCGGTTACCTCTAGCCGGTAGATGAAGATGGAGAGGCCGCTGTGGGACTGGAAGGCCGCCATGTCCAGGTTGGTGATGAGATCCACCACACGGACTGCCCGGGTCACGAAGGTGATCTGGTCCTGTTCGTCCCCCAGGAACTTGATCACCTGGCGGGGGGGGAGCAGCGAGATCCCTGGTTACGGGTGAGCCAAGGAGCGGGGCCACGTGCCCCCCCAGGGGGCTTTGAAACCCACCCTAGTTCCACCTGCTCAGCATGAGGGGGACGCCCGCGGGGCCAGCCGAGACCACCTCAGTCCCATGCAGCCTTGGGATCTGTGACCCGGGGAACCCAGAATCTGCCCGGGGGCGTTCAGTTCCGGCTCCGGGACAATCTCCAGAGAGGGCAGAAGTCCTTTGCTCCCCAGCCCCTCGGGAACAGCCCTTCCATTGAGCCAGCCAGCTCTCTGCCCTCGGGCCACATGGGAGCTGGGGCCCCTGTCCTGTCCGCCCCGCCCGGAGCCGGCACCCTCAAGAGGACAAAGGCCCTCTCCCCACGTCACCTTCAGTAAGGCCTCCATCATGCCGCAGGAGACCAGCGCTTCCCCGCCCGCGTCGTAGCTGGCCAGGTGGTAGAGGAAAGAGAAGAGGGCCGTGGCAAACTGGTGAGGGTACGGCTCCATGGTAGGGTCTGCAAGGGACATCCTAGTCAGCTGTTTGCCTGGGTCTCCCCCGGCCCTGCCCCCAGCCCCGCCCCCAGCCTGGCCCCACACCCAGCCGCCCCCGCTCACCGATCATGGCCTGGATGCAGTTCCGCACGAGGACCGGCAGGAAGCCGTGGTAGGAGGCGGTTCCCGTGCAGTCGATGATGCTGCTGAGTTTCGGGGTCCGCTCCAAGTGGACGATGGAGGTGAGGGTTCTCAAGGAGGCCGCCTTGATGTCCTGCGTGAGGTGACGAGGGGCGTGAGATGCCAAGCCGGGCCCTGGCTTCTCAGCACCCGCGGGGGGGAAACTGAGGCACAGCTGCCAAGGCCATCCTGCATCAGCAGCTGGTTGGGTTCCCCTCCCGTGTGAGTGGGGCTGACAAGCACAGGTGCCCCGAGAACCCCGGTACCCCGACTCCATGGGGTTACCAGCCAGCCCAGCCCCCCACCTGGGACACCCACCATGAGCTGCTTGTCCGTTATCTGCAGCACGTCCACCAGCTCCTCTATTAGCCCGTTGTACAGAATGCTGCTGGCCGACTCCTGCAGGGCGTTGGAGTACACTGCGGGCACAGAGGGGCAGCGCGTTAGGCCGGGTGGCACAGCTGGCATCGAGCAGGGCCACTGGGCGGCAGCGCCAGGCCGCGCAGGAGGCAGGCTCCGCCCTGCAGGCGGTCAGAGGCCCCCTTACCTAGTATGGAGATGGCATGCAGCCGGGCCTGGACAGCCTGCAGACGCTTTCTGTGGTTGGAGAAGCCGTGTGCCAGGCGGATGTGTGTGAAGAGCAGCATCTGGAGTGGGGCGGGGCACAGAGAGTATGGGGGGGGGTATTACGGTACAGCCCACAACCGCGCCCCACCCTTCCCAGCACTGCACAGTTCCCCCCACCACCACCGCCCACAAGGCAAGAGGCTGCCCCCAAGTAGCTTGTAATCATTAGATGGGGGGCAGGAGGTGAAACTGAGGCAGAGAGAGGCACGGGCTCTCTCCCAGAGTCAAGTCAAGCTGAGGATAGAACCCAGGAGTCCTGGCTCCCAGCCCCCACCCATTAGCCCCCACTCCCCTCCCGGAGCAGGGAATAGAACCCAGCAGTCCTGCCTCCCAGGACCCCTCCTCTGACCCCTCGCCCTGGGGACAGAACCCGGGCGCCCCAGCGATGCCCCGGCACGGACCTGCTTGTCCTTGGGGACGCTGTACATCTTGGTGAGGGATTCCATGATCTCGGAGGGGCTTTCCGAAATCTGCAGGAGGAGACCAGACGAGGGCTCGGCGCCGGGCAGTTTCAAACCCGCGTCCCGGCCCGTCCCGTCCCCCCCGCCAGGCCCGACGCCTTACCTTATCCAGCTGTTCTATGTGGATGTAATGCAGCGTGTTGCTGGTCGTCTGCAAAGGAAGGGGGCGGGGGCGTTAAAGGGACGGCGGGTGGGAATTGGGAGGGGGAGCCGTCCACAGCTTCGGTCAGTCTCCCCACACAAAAGCTAGGAGATGGAACCCAGGAGTCCTGACTTCCAACCTCCCCCACACCCGCCCCTCCTGGCACCAGGGATAGAGCCCAGGAGTCCTGGCTCCCAGCCCCCTGCTCTAACCACTAGCCCCCACTCCGCCCCCAGAGCCGGGGAGAGAACCCAGGAGTCCTGGCTCCTAGCCCCCACTCCTCCCCCAGAGCCGAGGAGAGAACCCAGGAGTCCTGGCTCCCAGTCCCACCTCGCTCTAGGGGGCATGGCGGGCCACGAGCTGCTGAGGGTGGTAGGCGTCCTGACGCCGCGGGCACGGCTAAGGAAATCTGCCCTTCCCGGATAAGCGCTGACAGCTCAGGGCGCTAAGGACAGAGCTTGCGAGCCAGAGCCAAGCAGGGCTGGGCCCCCCGGAATTGGCCTCATTCCAGGGCCTTTCAAGCTATGATTCCCTCCCCCCCGCCCCACGCTGGGGTCTCCCCCTACGGGATCAGCCCTCCCCGGCCGGACACTCACCCTTTTATCCACTTTGACCTCGGTGCCCAGATCTGCATAGAACTCAAAGTGCAGCGTGGTGGCACTGGGTGGGTATTTCTACATAGAGAGCACAGCACGGGGGGGTCAGAGCGCTGCAGGGGCCAACCTGCCCCTTCCCAGACTGGGGAGAGCCCCACCTACCCTGCTCAGAGCTCCCCCTCAAGAGGGAAACTGAGGCACGCAGGCCAAGCTGGGACTAGAAGCCAGGAGTCCGGAGCGCCAGCCTCATGTGCTAGCCGCCCTGGCAGGGCGCCATGTGCTGCTGTTTCAAGGAGGGGAGACGGAGCAGCTACCATTACAAGGAACCCCCTCCCAGAGCCGGG
Source organism: Terrapene triunguis (assembly GCF_002925995.2). Classification (NCBI taxonomy): domain Eukaryota; kingdom Metazoa; phylum Chordata; order Testudines; family Emydidae; genus Terrapene; species Terrapene triunguis. The sequence goes on along the minus strand of NW_020664939.1, from coordinate 189,756 downwards.
GAGAGAACCCAGGAGTCCGGGCCCCCAGCCCTCCTTCCAACTCACTAGACCCCCCCCTCCCCTCCCTGTGCCAGGAATAGAACCCAGGAGTCCTGGCTCCCAGCCCCCCTGCTCTAACCACCA
>NW_020664939.1:186586-189533 GCF_002925995.2 Terrapene triunguis | reverse complement strand
CCACCAGCCCCCACTCCCCTCCCAGAGCCGGGAGAGAACCCAGGCGTCCAGGAGAGAACAAGTGATGCGGGGCAGCACTGGGGAACTCTGCCCATGAGGGCTCGGGGTGCGGACAGCACCAGGGGTCCGGCCAGCACCAGGGGTCCGGCATCTGTCACCGCCCTGGGCCAGGCGCTCAGGGGCCAGGAAGCCGCAGCTCAGGGCGTGCCAGGGCCGGCTAGCGGAAGAGAAGGAAGCCAGGGGCGGGAACTCACCACCATGTGCAAGTCTCTACAACACCCAGCCAGTCCAAAGCCGTTTTCCTTGCCGCCCCAGCTCTGCGGGAGAGGAGAGGAGAGGGGGGTTAGCCACATCCAGAGCCCCTCCAGCCCCGCCCCTCCCCACCCCCCACGGCGTGTGGGGCGCTCACCTCGGCCAGGTGCTGCAGCCGGGACAGCAGGGGCGCCCGCTTGTCGGAGCCCAGGCGCGTGATGTAGTTGGAGCGTTTGCTGAAGACGTAGAGCAGGTTCAGCACAGCCAGCACCACCTGCATGTCCGAGGAGGCCAGCAGCGTGGTCAGGTGCTGTGGGACAGCGAGAGGGGTTAGACACTGCACGGGTCGGGGGCTTCTCGGGGCTCAGGGTCGGGGGATCCCAGCCTGAGCCAGGGAGAGAACCCTGGAGTCCTGGCTCCCAGCACCCCAACAATCAGCTCCCACTCCCCTCCCAGAGCCAGGGAGAGAACCCAGGTGTCCTGGCTCTCAGCCCCCCCACTCTACCCACTAGCCAGGGGCCCTGCCTCCCCACCTCGATGGAGCTGTAGAGATGCCGGGAGAAGCTGTACTCTATGAGCAGGGCGGTGAAGTTGAGCACGGCCAGCAGCAGGGCCTTGAGCTGCTCCCGCTCCGGCCGGTCGCACACCAGCATCCACAGCATGTTCTCCACCGTCTGCCCGGCGTCGGCCAGGATGCCGTCAAAGCGGTCCAAGAGATCCACCCAGTGGTACAGCTCGCACTGAAGGGGGGGAGACAGGGTGAGGGGAGCAGCCAGCGAACCCAGGAGTCCTGGCTCCGCCCTGCCCCTACACGTCTCTTCCCGCCCCCCCCAGCCCCAGGGAGGCGCTTACCGTTGTGACCTTATGAGTGTAACTGAATATCTCATTGAAAGGTGACAGGGCCAGAAAGAGTTAATTACCTCCCAGACTGACCGGCCCCAGGGCCGAACTGTAGCGACTGGTTAGGAAGATCGGTGAATGAACAGAGCTCTGAAATGCAGCGGCATCGTGAGAGAGAGAAGGGGAGCGGTTTGCTCAGGGCTTGTGATGTGAGCAAACAAGTCGTCTATTGCTAGAGCTTTGATTCAAAGATCAAAAAAGGAATATTAACATTTGTGATGATACTTGAGGGAAATCGTATTATTGTCTCTATGTCTCTTTGAAGGTTGGGGTAACCTGGATCTGAACTGTGTAATGGATAAATGACCCTGGGCTAATTGCCAGGATGTTTGGAAGGAGAGTTAAGCCGATTGTTTTCTCAGGCCGAAAGGCTGCAGGAAATGTATAAAAACCCTGGGACACGATCCTGCTTCATCTCAGATCTGCTTTGGGTTCCAAGAGGGGGAAACCCGGAGCCACAAGGATTGAGATCCCCAGTCACTGACTGGAGCCACCCTGAACACGGACATTGGACTGTAACCTCTGGACTGTTTCTAAAAGGACTTTTGGCACTACAAGCTCACCTGCTATGCATCTGAACCTCAAGAATTGAACTCAAGTCTGTCTGTATATTGATCTTTGAACCAACTCTCTCTCCTTTTTTAATAAATTTTAGCTTAGGTAATAAGAATTGGCTCTACGCGTGTATTGTCGGTAAGATCTAAGTTATCATTGGACCTGGGTGTGTGGCTGATCCTTTGGGATTGGAAGAACCTTTTCTTTTATATGAGATCAGATGTTCAGTAATCATCATCCTATCTGACGTGTGTCTGGATGGAGGCCGGAGGCTGGGCACTTAAGGGAACTGCGTTGTTTGGACGTCTGAGGAACCAGGGAGGTCCTATGGAAGCTGTTTTGTGCTGGTTGGTAAATCTAAGTGTTGGAAGATCCACCAGCTTCTGGGGTTTGTCTGCCCCGTTTTGTTTGCAGTTCACTCTAATTGAGTGACCTCAGCTGGCTCCCACGGGCACCATCGTCACAACCGTACACTAGAACTTACACTGGCCACCAAATAGTCCCTCACGAGCCATGGGCTCGGCTGGCGGCCACCACTGCGCCGGCCTGGATCACAGCTTGCGCCCCCTAGAGGGGAAGGCCCCATGCCCCATTCCCCACCCACTGAGCCAGCCAATCCCCAGAGCTGGTGCTCCCTGGAGGGGACGTGGTACCTTCTCCTCAGTTCTCACAGATCCCTAGCAGGTGACCCCCGCAAACAGTGAGCGACCGATTCCTGCCAAACCCCCGGCAACGGCTGGGGCTGGCCCAGGAGCCGAGGTCCCAGCCAGAGGCAGCCCCAGCGGAACAGCGAGCGCCCCAGACACCCACCTTCCCGATGTTCCATGTCTTGATCTGTTGCAGTTCCAGCAGCAGCTGCTCATCGTTGCAGACTTTGAGCTTGTCAATCAAGGCCCTGCAGTCGGCAGGCTGGGGAGAGAAGTGGGGAGAGGCAGGTCAGGGGGACCAGGCTGCTTCGGGCCCGGGGCCATGATCCGTCCGGACCCCCTCGCCCCAGGATTCTCCCAGGGCTGATGTCAAACATGCCTGGAGAACCCAGCGGTTCTGAACCCCAGCCCTCTGGCATCAAGGGAGAGCACTCCCCCTTCACATGCAGGACCCTCAGAACACCCCCTACAAGGAGCAACAGTTTTCACACCAGGTGGGTCTAGTAGTTAGTATGGAAGGGCTGGGAGCCAGGACTCCTGGGTTCTCTCCCCGGCTCTGGGAGGGGAGTGGGGGCTAGTGGTTAGAGCAGGGG
>NW_020664939.1:183827-186576 GCF_002925995.2 Terrapene triunguis | reverse complement strand
CTCCCCGGCTCTGGGAGGGGAGTGGGGGCTAGTGGTTAGAGCAGGGGAGGGCTGGGAGCCAGGACTCCTGGGTTCTCCTGGCTCTGGGAGGGGACTGGGGGCTGGGAGCCCGGACTCCTGGGTTCTCTCCCCAGCTCTGGATTCAGTTTGATCCCTGTAAAAATGGCAGCCCAAGCATGGCCTGGCAATTCCTAGGCCAGAGGATTTACGTCCCGTTGCGAAGGCAGATCCTGCCCGCAGCGGTAATATCTCCCAGGCAGCATGATGGCCCGGCTGGCCAGTAGCCCAGCACTCTGCTCATTAGCCAGCCCCGAGCCCTGTGTTCCCCGGGAGCCTTCCAGCCCCCAATCCCGCCCGGAAGACCGAGGGTTCCAATCCCCAGCGATACTCACAGCCTCAGTGGGGGTTTTCTTCAGTTTCGTTCGGTCCACTTTCATTTTTTATTCTTTTCCACTTTCTGATCCTGGAAGAGAAGAGCGGAGAACCGGCGGTGAACACGGGAGGGCCAGGAAGGGAGCCTCGCAGCCAGCAGAGGGGTTTGTCCTAGTTGCGCTGCCATAGGATCCAGGCCCTCTTGTCCTGGCTCAAGGCCCCACCATGCCAGGCCTGGACAGACAGCGCTCCCAGGCGGGCCCTTCCCCCAGCAGGGACAATCTAAGGAGACAGGCCACAGGTCTCGCCCAAGGTCACAGGTTAGTGGCAGAGCTGGGCACAGAACTCAGGAGTCCTGGCTCCCAGTTTCCCCCACCACACACACACACCCCGCTAGACCCCACTCCCCTCTGGAGCTGGGGACGGAATCCAGGAGTCCTGGCTCCCAGCTCCACCCCCTCACTAACTACTACACACCACCCTCAGTCAATCGAGATTGGGGACCCCATGTGCCCACGACTCGAGACCAGGGTCCCCCTAATCACACCAGACTCCAGCTGACTTGCCCCCTTCCCACTGCACCAGGTGCCACTCAGTTCCCCCCTCCCCCAAACAAAATCAGCCCCCTCTGTTGTGCCAGCCCAGCTCCAGCCCGCGGCCCATCCCACTGGAGCGGGGAAGGGTGACCCCCAAGAGTTACCCTGGGCAGGGCAACAGTGCCACGTATGGGCGGAGCCAAGGCTGACTCCGCCCCCAGCCAGCCCGCACATCTGTCCAATAGCCTGGAGTTCCGGGAATGCCCTCACAATCCATTCTCTGGTTTCCCCCCTGCCCCCCACCCAGGCAGGGGGCTGGGTCTCCGCTCCGGCCCCCGGGGGTTTGAGCGCCTCAGAAAGGAATCGGCTTTTGACCCTCGATTCAGGCTTGACTCGGCTGGCCCGGAAGAGACGCGAGGGGCGAGCCCAACTGTCCCCCGCCAGCCGGCGACTCTCGAGAGCCGGGTCTGACCCCCAGGCACCCAAATGGCTTTGCTGCTCTGGGCTGCAGCTGGCCAGCGCTCCAAGGAGCACAGGCTTCGGGACAGGCACTGGCTATGCAGGGACCCCGATCTCAGCTGAGCCCCCTTGATTGCCTCACAAGGGCCCAGCAAGCAAGCGGCATGGCTGGATTGGAACCCACCCCAGGCAGATCAACGGCAAAACAACGAAAACTTCCACCCCAAGCCCGGTCTCCCCCTGCACCAAATGCCTTTGGGTTCAGAGCAAGGCAGACAGCTTCCCGGCCCCCAGATCAGCCCAGAGGGGAGGGATCGGGGGCCGGTACAGCCCCAGCGCCTAGTTTCAGGAGTGGCTTCGCAGTCGTCCCCAGCCCCCGGCAGCCCCCGGCCCGCAATGCTTTATTCGGCACTGGAGAGACCACGGCTGGACTGCGGTGCCCAGTTCAATCAGAGGGGCTGGCGAAAAGCCACAATTAATGGATTCGCACACCTGCCTTCGAGCGATGACTCCAGGTCCGCCAGCTCTTCAGCTTCCCAATGAGAAGGCGTTAAGGGGGGGGGGGGGGGTTGAGCCCAGGGGAGGGGGACCAACATATGAGAACAGGCTCTTTGATCCCGCGGAGAAAGGTCTAACAGACAAGCCGAGCCCCATTGTGCTGGGAACACACGGACCGACCTAGAGAGCCGGGAGGGAGACTCCGGGCCCCATGCCAAAGCCTGAGCCAGAACGAGGCACTTCTCCGGGCACATGACCTCCGCTGACCCCTGCTCTTGCACTCTGCTTTTTAGGGTCGGGCTGCCCCGCAAACAAAGCCGGGGCCTGCAGTCGGGCCAGAACTACAGCTCCCAGAAGGCAGTGGGCTTGCCTCGGCCTTGGCCGATGACGTCACGGCTCCGGAACAATGAATGTGCAGAAAACCCCCGCAGGAGCAGTGGGTGGGAGCGGTTTGAAGAGATGGGGTTTGAGGGGGCAGAGGGGGGGCATGCTCAGGGCTGCTGGGGCAGACTCGGGTCCCGAAATCCAGCGTGCACGCTCAAATCCACAGCACGTGCACACAGGGAACCTGAGCTGTAAGAACGACAGCGCGGCCCATTCTCTGGCAAAGGAGCCAACTGGCGCTAACCCCCCAGCACACACCCGAGTTCGTTCAGAGCCTACGGCCTAGGAGCAGGCCTGCCCGCTTCCTCTCAGGCTCTCTCCACGGCACGAAGGGCCCCCGGGGATCTTACCTGGCCCCCGTAGCGCACAGGCCAGGAACTGCCCCTCGACAGGGCCCAGAGCAGATCTTTTGGGGGCGGGAGCCTGATCCTGATTTACGGATGGAGAATCAATCGCTCCCTTGGTTGCTCACTCTTGGGTCAGGCTGGGAAGGGGGGGGG
>NW_020664939.1:170033-183727 GCF_002925995.2 Terrapene triunguis | reverse complement strand
CTAGGACTCCTGGGTTCTAGTCCCAGCTCGGCGGCGAGGGGAGCGGAACGGGGAGCCAGGACTCCTGGGTTCTAGTCCCAGCTCGGCAGCGAAGCGAGAGGAACGGGGAGCCAGGACTCCTGGGTTCTAGTCCCAGCTCGGCAGCGAAGCAAGAGGAACGGGGAGCCAGGACTCCTGGGTTCTAGTCCCACCTTGGCAGCGAAGCAAGAGGAACGGGGAGCCAGGACTCCTGGGTTCTAGTCCCACCTTGGCAGCAATTTCCTCCCTGGGCTCCCTAAGGCGAGCCAGGCGAAGCATTCGGGTCCCTGGGCAGAGGCTCCTCATGCAAATTGTGAGCTCGGCCAGGGCTACACTACGCAATTACTTCGGCCCCCGAGCTGGACAAGCCCGTGCACCGGTGTACACAGTGCTAGGTCGGCGGGCGACGAACCCACCTGCCCGCGTTACGACCGCCTCATCTCTTGCTTCACATGCCCGTCGCCAGCTCTTTTGGGGCCGTGCTGGGCGACGAACGGGGCCGCCGACCGAAAAGCCCACGCTGGGTGCTTTAAGACACTAGATGAAGCTGGTGGCCAGGAGACAGGCACGAAGCAGCAGGTGTGGCAGACTTCTCCTAGATTGCTAGACCCGCTTGTCGGAAGTGCCAAAGACCCCCGACTCCCTGGCCAGAAGAAAATGATCGAAGCAAAGGAACCCAGCTTGCCAGGGAAGAGAACAGCAGAGACTCACGGGCTCTTGAACCGAGCAGAGAAAGGCAGACCAAGGCTCTACACCTGCAGGACACAGACCAAGCACCAGTTTCTAACAGTTGAGGGGAATGAACCACTGGCACAATGTCCCGAGGGAAGCGACCAACTCTCCCATCGCTTGGTGTGGCGAGATCAAGACCACTTGCCTTGCTCCAAGACAGGCAAGTTTAGGGCTCTGGGGGAAACTGATGTGCGTTGTGACATTTAGATGTACCCAGGATCCTTCTAGCCTTCTGCCCACCATCCCAGAGCAGAGCCACGGCCGGGCTGGCCTTAGACCAAGGCTCGGTCTCAGTCAGTGGCCGGCACCAGCCGCGTCAGGAGACGTTGTAAGAAGCCCCGAAGTTATGGTTTAAGTTTCCCTTCCAGATAACCAGAGTTCGGCTCAAGCCAAAGGAGGAGAATTTAGATCCCTTCCAAGAGCTTCTTTAATTTGTATAGTAACTCTGGACGTTCTTGTGACCGGTACATGTGTCCACGCCTGCTAAGCTCTTGGCCTCTTGCAGCCAGGAGTTCCACCGGTTAACTGGGCGCTGTGCACTTAAAGGAAGTTTTCTTTGATCAGTTTGGAGTTAGAGGCCATTGGGAACCCAGGAGTCCTGGCTCCCAGCCCCATGGCCCTCACTCGCTACAGACCCAGGAGTCCTGGTTTTGCAGCACTTCCAACGTGACTGAATAAACTGGACGACACATTCAAAAAAAGAGAGAGAGAGAGAGAGAGAGAGATTGGAGGAGCACAGCAAGGGCCGCTTTGTGTAAAGCAAGGCAGCAAAGAGACTGGCTCTAGTTTAAGCAGGAATTAATTCAGGGAAGTCCCATGGCTGCTGTAAAGAGGAGGCCAGACATCTTCACAGGCCGCCAGGACAAGTGTTTGAAAGGCAGGTCTTGGGAGGAGCAGCAGCCAAGGGCCACAGGTGGCCACGCGTCACAGCGGGGCTGGGCCAGGAGGGAGGTGTATTAGCCCACCCGCCAGTTGTACACAAGGGAGGCCACCTTCCTGGAGGCCGGGGAAACGTACTGGTCGGAGACATTCTTTACCGAGGCCAATTTCAGAGCTCTGCCCTTCTGGAGCCCAGCCAGCATTCCTCCCCGCCCAAAGGAAGTCATTAATTATAGCCTGACCGAGCATAGGACCGGGAACCAGGCCCTCACAGATCACACAGTCCCATGCCTCAGTTTACCCTTTCGAAACTAGCCACATTAGCTCCAACAGCCTGCAATGCACAGGAGGTCAGACTAGACAGAACTAAGGGTCCCTTTTAGGTCCAAAACACTTTCACACCCCATGGGGGGGGGGGGGTTAGATTAAGTTCCTCCGGCCAGGACCTGCTCAGCTCATGCCTCTAGACGCCATGGTCAGGCCAACCTGAACGATCACAGAGGAGCCTTCCGGCCACATAAGCTAGGAATCCAGATCTCCCCCCCTTTTATAGAAGGGACGCTCAAGGCATAGACAGGCCAACCGAACCCAGGAGTCCTGGCTCGCGGTACCAGACGCCAGCCAGAGGCACGGCCGACTGCTGCACCGCCGGTCAGGTCTTTAGGGGAGACCGTCCTGGCTCGCAGAGCCTGCCCCACGGCAGATTGAGTTCTAGCGGCCAAGGAGCTCTCCTGCCACGCAAGGGGCACCAGAGCACAGGACCCGGGACAGGGGAGGGAGGCAGCCGGATGGGAGAAACATAAGGAGACAATGAGCCAGTCCTGGCCTGATAAGGTTCTAGCCCAGGCAGCCCACGTGACATCATTTTGCTCCCCCAAAGGGCAGGTGGGTGCCATGCGCTGGGACCTTTGTGCCAGGATAAGAGCCATGGTTTGATTCCCAGGCCGGAGGTGGGGGGACAGTTGGACGAATGTCATCAGTAAGAAAATCTGACTGGGGGGTGTATCTTGGGCCCCATCTGCTCAAACAGTCCCAAATGTGGACCGCTAACCCTATCCCGGGTCCGTATGAGGGGCACCAAATTTCAAGGCAATCTGAGTAACTGTGCGGATTTGTCACTCGTTTTAACACCCGCCCCTTTGATCCGGGCGCAGGCCGGTGGCTGGGACCAGCTTTTCACGTGTCTAGATTGTGAACTCCTCAGGGCAGAGACCTTCCGACTAGGTGTCTGTCCAGCACCCCACGAAGCCGGGCTTTTCTCAGGCCCCACAGCCGAGCCACGGGGGGCTAAAAGCTTCGCCCCTGGGCTGGAGCTGCCGCCATCTCAGTCAGCCTGGCCGAGCAACGTTGCTCTGCAGCGTTTCAATGAACGGGGCCACAGCGACAGGCTCCCATTGAAAGCTCCTGCCCCTCTTCCGATGGCGACGGACTCGGGCTCCAAGCCTGGGCTTCGGATCACTGCTAAGTTCGGCCACTTTTCCCAGCACCGCGTCCTACGTTCCGGCTAGGCCCTTGGGAGAGGAGCTTTCGCAAGCGTTCGCTCGAGTCAACGCAGCCTTCAGCACAGAAACGCCGCGCCTCCCCCCCAGGCCGGCCCGGAAAAGCTGACAACGCACTTCCTGCTGGATGACCCAGTTTGCCACAGAGAAACCAGCCTTCGATGGGAACCAAAGCACGGTCGTGGGCCGGGACCCGGCCGTACACACCCCGCTTGGCGAGGCCTGGGATCCTACCCCGCCAGCCCTCTGCGCCAGACGTCTCAGGAGGCCGCAGGCCAGTGGGCCCCCATCGCACCAGGCTGGCTGGCTTAACTTGGCAAAACAACCGTTCCCAGAGCCTGCTGCTCCTCTCTGCTCCAGCCGCAGGCCCTGAGGCTGTGGGGCAGATTGCGTTAGCTCCTCTCCTCACGCTGGCTGGTTTTAAAAGCCACCCGGCTACACTTCCGCACAGCTCCCAGCTGAGCCGGGGCCGCTGCTCAGATGCCAGGCTTCCTCCAGCTGGGCACGGCCCACAGACACCCACCCTTTCCTACCCCTCGAAGAGCCATGCTCCAGCCTGAAACTGAAAGCAAAACTCGCTCAGCATCCCCAGCTGAAGAGCCGCTGCACACAGCACGGGCGACACTCACCAGACCGCCCCACGGCAAGAGACCCATGCATCCGCTTCCCACAGTCAAACCTGTTCAGATTTCCTCCTGCCCCCCACCCCCTAGAAGGGACCAGGGCGTCCTCCTCCATAGACTTCCTCCCGGGGATTTGCACAGACACCTTGCAACCCGCAGCTGCTTAGTCACCGGCATGACTCCACGAGGAGTTTTCGTTTCGGTTCTGGAACGAGAGAGCCCTCAGCCCCCGCCCAATAAAGAGCTGCCCGCTCACGCGGCAACGCCAGAAATATAGGCCAAAACCTGGAGCGCGCCAGGGCTTCCAGCCCCCTCGTTTGCAGCCTGCCTGCTGTGACTCACAGCTCCAGCAGCAGATCAGGCAGCGGTGCTGCAGCGAAGCTGGCGCTAGACGAAGCCCACGTGCTGCGGAGTGGGGAGCTGCCGGGGCACTGAACCTCGGAGCCTCCCCCAGCAAAGGGGCAGCAAGGAACAGCACATGGAGGACGGAATGAAGGGGCCGGGCGGGGTTTGATCCCTGGCTTTTAGATACTTACACCGCACAGGGGATGGGCATGTCTCTCAGTCTGTAGGTCACTGATCCCCACAACCTCCTGTGCGGAAGGGCAGTGCCAGTAGCAGCTCTGCCTCAGTTTCCCAACCTAAGAGTCTCAATTCCCAGGCTAGCACCCTAACTGCCAGACAGTCCTGCTAAGGCCCGAGGGGCGCATGGCGTTCACCCCGTCTGACCCCTGGATGGCCCTGAACTCATTCCTAGTGGAACTAGAGCAGAGCTCTTTGAAAAACATCCCGGCTGGACTTTGCCAGCGCTGGCGAATCCAGCGCGACCTTCAGCAAGCCATGCCAGCTGTTAATTCGCCTCCCTGTTAAAAACGTGCATCTTCTTTCTCCTCTGAATTTGTTAGGCTTCAACAGTTGGCTGGATCTGAGAGGGCTCTTCAAACTGGGATCGAGTGGCCCCTTTGCCTTCTCTGTGAGGTTAACCAGAAAGAGCGAAAACAGTGAGAAGTCCCTGTGGCACCTTAGAGCCTAACAAATGTATTGGGGCATAAGCACAAGTCAGACATCAAGAATTATAACATTCAAAAACCAGTCGGAGACCACTTCAATCTCCCTGGACACTCAGTGCCAGACTTAAGAGTGGCAATTCTTCAACAAAAATCTTCAAAAACCGACTCCAGTGAGAAACTGCAGAACTGGAATTCATTTGCAAACTGGACACCATCAAATTAGGCCTGAATAAAGACTGGGAGTGGCTGGGTCATTGCAAAAAGTAATCTCCCCCGGTGATACTCACGCCTTCTTGTCAACTGTTTGAAATGGGCCACCTTGATTGCACTGGCCTTGTTAGCACTACAAAAGTGATTTCCACCCCTTCTTGTCAACTGTTGAGAGCAGCCCACTTCCACCTTCATTGAATCCGCTCGTTAGCACTGACCCCCCACTTGGTAAGGCAACGCCCAGCTTTTCACGGGTTGTGTATTTATACCTGCTACTGGATGTTCCACTCCATGCATCCGATGAAGTGGGTTTTAGCCCACGAAAGCTTCTGCCCAGATAAATGTGTTCATCTCGAAGGTGCCACAATGACTCCTCGCTGTTTCTGCCGATACAGACCAACACGGCCACGCCTCTGAAACCTGTCAGAAAGTGACCCACACAGGGAGCTCAAAGGGATGTTTTCCAATCCTCCCTCTCCAGCTGATCGACATCCGCCTTGAATCGTGGGCACCAGAACGGGACACAATATTCCTGACACTGGTGCGACCGCGGCTGATCCAAAGATAACAGAACCTCAGTCATTCCCGTGTGAGGCGGGCGAAGTCAGGTGTCTCTCAAGTCCTCATCTCCACATAAGGTTTCCTAGCCTAGCGAGAACATCAGCTCCTTGGGGCGGGGACCGTCTCTTCTAGGGACACTGCCAGGCAAGCAGCACTTACTCATTCTGCTCACACCCCACCCTGCTAAGCGCCTGCTGGGCAACACGCAGCGCTCAAGGCAGAACCCCGCACTGGTGCGAAGTCTGGGGAAGATTTTGGTTGCGGTGGTTTTGGCATTGCGGTAGCCACGTCGAACAAAGACAACGAGACGCAGGATGGGAGAGGAACAGGGGCACCAAGAGGGAAAAGAGTCACTCGATGGGGCAGCGGGAATAGACCCCGGGTACAGTATGTTGCTTCAGCCTGCAAGAGCCCCCACTCACACCCATAGCACGTTGGTCGGACTGTGCAGTGACACTTGTCACCTAACACGTGCCACAGGGGCAAGGTCCTGGCTGCTGTGAGCACTCGGTTGCCGGAGGTTTTGACGTCTCAGACAACATCGGAGCCGTGCAGGGCTGTATTTCATCAGAGACTAAAAGGTGGTCTCCCCCCAATATCTGAGGCAGAAGGAAGTGCAGCCACCTCTGGTGCAGAGAGCAGCAGCTAAACAGAACACAGCAAGCTGCAGACAGTGAGAGAGGGGGAATTCTGGGCCACCGGGGAAGCCCCGTGAAGAGCAATACAGGATCTGTAGCATCTTACTTAAGACTTTGGGCTGTTTTTGTTCTGTTTGTGCAGCACCTAAAACAAGAGGCTTCTGGGACTGCCGCCATACAAGTAACCCGCGCAGAGCAGATGGGACCTTGGCTGAAGATGCCAACGATGTGAGGAGCAAGGCGCTCCGAGAGACCAATGCAATTTGAGTCCAGCGTGATAGGGGAAGACAGAGTGCTTAAATCCAACAGGGGAGGTGGCAAACTCTTCCGGGTCAGCGCCCCTGTTTGAGCTACAAATCCTGCTCGGCCATCTCCACTCTTCGAACGTTGCTGGGGTCTTCAAACACACTTTCTGGCTTGCGGTTTTCAAACAGGCTGGTTTGCTTCAGGTCTTGAGAGCAAAGCACAGTCGGAGCGGAGCACAAGTCACCCGACGGTAAGGACGAGGGACCCCTTTGAGCCAAGATCAAACCGGAGACATCCTGGGCCAACATGGCCCACGCGTGCCAAAAGCACAGCCAGAAAGAGAGACCCACGGATCTCTCATTGAACACCTCCTCTCCGGGTCTTGAAGAACATTGTTAGCCTCCAGCTACAGTCCCCGTCCCACTGCTGAGCTAACGAGGAGGTCTTGGACAGTCAGTGGAGGTGCCGCTCTTGTGGGCCGCACAGTCTGAAGCCACCCAACCGGTTCCTGCCCTTCCAAAGGGAGCCGGCCCCTCGGAAGTGTTAAGGCTAGAAAGGAACCGTAGATCTAGTCCGATCTCTTGTACGGCGAGACACAAGACTCCTGAGCTGAGCTCAATAAGGTGCAGTTGAACAAACATCCCTCTTACAGATACGCCCAGTCTCGACTGAAGACCTGCGTGTGATGGAGACTCACATACCAGATCCCTGCCCGTCTGTCCCAATGGCCAGCAGCCTACTTCTGATTTTCATCCATCGTGGACCAACTCCGAGCCAGTGATCTCAACCTGCCTCATGGCTAGATCCAAGAGTTGTCCGAGGTCACATCTCTTCTCCCCAGGCTGCGGTTAAGTCACTTCTTAACCTTCGCTTCCATAAAGCTACTTCAGTTGCTCACCACACGAACCTTGAATGGCCCCCATGGTTCTTCTCCGAACCCTCTCCTAGTTTTCCCAGCGTCGTTCTAGATCCACAGGGGCACCAGACCTAGACGCAACCTCCCAGGGAAGCAGCCCCATCTCTGCAAGGGATGAGGATCTGTTTTTCTAAAGCACCCGGCGTAGCTGCATCCTCACGTTAGCTGCTGGGACTGCCTGGCACATGTAAAATATTCCACCCGCCTGTCTCAGCCTTGCCACTAACAGCTCCAACGACTGCCATCGATCAGTCACACGTTAGCCTTCAGCATGCGCTAGTCAATTTCTCGCATCCTGCCCGACAGCAACCGCAGCGCACACAGCGCTCCGCACAAGCGCCTTCCCGTTGCCAGGTGCTGTATGGAGGCTCACGGCCTCACAGCCTAACGAAGGCCGGGGAGAGGAAACACGCCTGGAGACGTGAAGCCAGCAAGGCAGTGATAGAACCCAGGAGTCCTGCCTCCCACCTCAGCACCCCTTGTTCCTCACTACGCAGCCACCGTTCTAGAGTGAAATGAAAGCACTCGGCGTAGAGGGAACTGGGTGTGTATTTAACATCCCCCCCACACCCCCAGTCAACACCCCATGGCTTGGAGCATCCGTGGGAAACCACCAGACGAAGACAGCTACTGCGCTAACGTGAGCTATAGTCCAGAGAGGTTCCTTGATGGGACACCACTGCCCTTCTCCGCGAATGTCTAATAGTTTCCCCTGCCTACACTTAACACCTACAATCAATGGGAGAAACAGGCTCTTTGGTTTGCTGAACGAGGGGCCAGATTGGAGGGGGTGATGGAGGGGGGGGACCAGACACGACCTGCAAAGGCAGGGGGACAGGTGCGTGATCAGCCAAGTGTTTTAAGTGGCAGGATTTCAGTTGGACAGCGGCCCCTGAAGTTTGTAACTTGCCATTCCATGGCCAGAAGGGATCATCCAAGCCTGTCCTCCAGGCTAACACAGGCCAGAGGCTTTCACCAGTTCCCCCCAGGGGTGGAGCCCAACAACTTGTATTCAGCAAAAGCACACCCCGAAAGGCAGCCAGTCTGGATGGGAGACTCCATCTCCGTCCCGGGAAGTGTCCCCCAAGAGTTCATCATCCTCTTTTAGAAACAGGCGCCTCATTTGCAGTTTGCGTTTGGCTGGCTTTAGCTTCCAAGCGGTGGTGGTTCCACCTTTCGCCACTAGAAGGGGCTTCGTGCTGAAGCCTGGGATGAAGGTACTTAAGACACTGCTCAGGGAGTCTGACTGGTCGTTAAGCAGAGTAGATCAGGATCACGTCAGGCTCCTTTCAATATTTGCTCACCCAAGACCTACCCGGGAAGAACCAGCTACCGCTGCCAAGTACAACGCAGTGGTTAGAGCGCCCGGCTGAGTGCCAGGACTCCTGGGTTCTGTGCCCTGCTCTATTCCGGTCACTGACAAGGTGGGACCACCAAGCCTCAATTTCCTCACTGATTAAACAGGCAGAAGTTTGAGACACAGGATGCGCAGAGATACTCTGACCCGTGGTCTCTCTACCCCGGAGCAATTTATTCGGCACAGGTTCTAGACGTGGTGACGGCAGTACACGGAAGGCTGCAGGCATTAGGAGTGAGGCCAGCTCTTCCGAAGCACACCCTTAAGAAACTGCAGAGGTTGGAAGGCACATTTACACATTTTTGCCCAGGGGTCTTGTCCTCCACACCAGAAGCAGAGCGCTTGGTTAGAGAGGAGAAATCTGCCAATCCCTTTAACGAGGGGCGGGGGGGGGAGAATACACCCATCCACTCACTCCAACCCGCTGGCTCATCTGGAAAATCGCTCCAGCGAGCTGACCAACAAGTATAGCAAGTTTAGTAACTCGGCCATTATGACACACATCAGATTAAGAGTTTCTGAAGGATCCAGGGCAGAATTGGTTCCACCAGTGATGTCCTATCTATCTGGCCATGTAACCACTACTTAGCTATTGCTGAGGAAATGTGTCAGACACCAGGCCACAAAGCCAGTCTAGTACGTCTCTCCGCACACACACACACACCCCCAACGGCTGCCTGCAGGCTCTGATCCTTGCTCCAATCAGTTTCATGGTTCTCTAAGATGCTGGCATTTAAGAGACTGAAAAAAATGACATCTTGGACTCGATTATCCTGAGTCTCCCATCAGCTGACAGTGGACAATGCCTGGAGGGCTGGCGGGCTCCAGTCCTGGCACAGCTCCGCCGAGTGAGCCTGCCTCCGGGACCGGCTCGCCGTTACTCACAGGTGTGCCAAAGCAGGGGGAGTTGAAGTGGAAAAGGTTCTTTCAACTCTGTTTGATTCACAAGGCTAAATATGGGATCCCATAGTGACGCTGCATTTTAATAGGTACGCCAAGCCGTCTGAATCAGCCTTTCTTCAAAGAAAAACGATAGCTCCCCCCCAGGGCTAACCCCGAGCCTCACAGACAAGCCAAGAGATTGCAGAACGCCGCTAAATAGGTATTACACCCATTCCAAAGCACAGGGCAAAGCAGAGCGGTGCTGCAGGCAGTGCACATACACTGGCCTTGGCTCAGGGACTGAAACGGGTCAGGCTGGTCTGAACGCTTACAGAAAGGACCACCACTTGAACCTAAAACATCCAACCTTGCAGCACACCCCCTCCACGTGCTGTCCTCTGGGTCCTGACTAACGAAAGGCACCAGAAAGTTAGGTGACTTGACAGAGGTCACAGTCAGTGGCAGAACTGGAAACGGAACCCAGGAATTCTGGCTCCCAGCCCCCCCCCCCCCGCTCTAACCACTAGACCCCACTGCCCTCCCAGAGACAGGGAAAGAACCAAGGAATCCTGAATCCTAGTCTCCCCTGCTCTAACCACTAGACACCACTCTGCTCCCGGAGTTGGAGAAAGAACTCAGGAGACCTGACACCCAGTACTTCACACCAGGAGCACTCAAGCCGGAGTGGGGGGTCATCCCACAGGTGTTGGGGTATCAGACCACCCAGTCTCTCTCGCAGGAGAGCTAACAAGGCCTGCGCTAACCATTAATTAGACACACTCCCTTCCCTACACAGTGATCAAACATACATTCTTCAGGCAATGTAGCAGTACCGAGAGGAGTCCGTTGTCCCTGGGACTGTCGGCCCGCTCAGGGCCTGTAATTGCGGGGAGGGGCTGTTTCTAGGGCTGAGCTGCTCGGACATACAGTTCCGCTGCATCACATCGGGCGCGACCACACCTGGATCTAACTGGACTTAATCAGGCAACTTTCCGTCCTGCTGCAGGCTGGAAGTTTGGGAAGAACCTAGGAACCCCGGAGTCCTGGCGCCCAGCCCCGCCACCTGCACTAACCCACTCCACCTCACCTCCGCCCAGAGCCAGAACGCATAAGACGCTGAAAACCCCCGAAGGTCTTGCTCTAACACCCACCACCTTCAGCACATAGTCCATGCGAGGATCTCCAAGCACATCACCAGGGGACTGGTCAGCACCAGCCTTATTTTCCAGAGGGAGGATGCCCTGGCCAGCACCCAGAGCTGACGCCAGGGCTTTCAGAGCCAGAACCCCTCACCTACAGCCACCAGGCCCCCTCCCTGCAACAGAGACAGCACTGTCTGGAGGCCAGAGCTCCAGGCTTAGTTCTGCCTTGTTGTGAGCTCAGACGTGCCTCAGTTTCCCCTCCCACCAACTCCTTGGGACAGGAGCGTTCTCCCCACGCATCTGTGCGGGCCCCAGCACACAGGCGGCCTCCCTGATCTCGAGCAGGGCACCCGTCAGAATCCAGATCAATCCAGAGAGAACACGCCTGCCGGCTGCAGTGTTGGCCAGTTCACCATGTGCCCTCTGCCGCACACGGGTCCTTACGCCCCTTAATCGGAGGAGCCTCAGCGGCGTGACCACCGTCTCCTCTCGCCACAGACAGGCAACCGCACCTAGAGCTCGCCACCAGAGCAAAGCACCCTGCTAGGTCACCGACAAGCTGATGGACGCAAGCGCCAGCGGCGCGCGGACACTCACCTGGAATCACAGCCAGTCCATGCTCGGTCCGGTCTGCTATCCGAATCACTAATCCAGCACCCACACTTCGCCCCAGCCTGCCAAGGGAAACACCTTCCGGTTTTCGCGGTCGTTCTAATCCACTTCGACCAGACTAACTGAGGGCCTAGGAGAAACCGAAGACACGGGTGAGATATATAGAGACCTCAGAACGGGCACGGGGCAGAGGCCAGACCATGGATACCTGGATATTTCATTATACGGGGTTAAGAACAGATACGCCCCTAGCAAGCGAATTGGGCAATATATTGGGGGACAAGTCGGAGCAACTAAAGGGCAGACAGGAAGGCAAGTGGGGTACCTATAATTCCATCCCATTCACCCTAGGGGATTCCTGCCTGGCTTATTTACCCTTCCCACCATACAACACCCAGGAGTTACCTGATAACATTCATAAGCAACTGCTTTAATATGAAACAAGGAGAAGTACCTCTTCACTCACACACACACCCCGTTAACCTGTGGAACCCACTGCCACCTCACTGAGGTGTTGTGAAGGCCAAAGGTAGATAACGGGGGCCCAAAAAGAACTAGACAGCCATCGATGGAGCTATCCTCCATGAAGTTATGAGCCAAGACGGTCAGGGATGCTTGGGGCGTCCCGACTCTCTGACGGCCAGAAACTGGGAGGGGAAGATTCGGGGGGGACTGCTCTGTTCTGTACGCTCTGGGCCTGGCCACCATAGGAGATGGGATACTGGGCTGGATGGACCATTGCTCTGCACCAGTCTGGCCCGGCGTATGTTCTCACCTGCTACAAAGCAGGAAATCGGGGGGTGATCCACGGTGAGCTAGTCTTACCCACCACCCTAGACAGAGTTGCTTCCCACACCACTTCAGCCACGCTGAGAAAAGCGCTGAGTGGTGTTATTCCCGCAAACGAAGCAATAGAGAGCTAGGCAAGCCCTAGTCACCCAAGAAGCATCCTGCCCTAACGGAGGCACGATGGTTATTTACAGGGGTCCCCCAGCTCTGCACATCAAGCGGCTGGGAACCCCCAAACCGTGCTGAAAGCCGGCAGGAGGCTGCGGCAGCCGGAACTTTTGGCAGCTCTGGGACGAGCCTGGGCAGCCCGGCGGTGCTAGAACAATCCCCGCCCCCGTGCTAGGCTTGTCAATTGCTCCAGCGATTTCAGCAGCCCTACTGCTCTAGAAGTTCCCCGCCCACTAGCCCTGCTGGGTACCGGGCAAAGCTGGGCACCGCTCAGGGCAAAAAAGGGGAGGGGAGAAAAACCTCCCCCTGAGCTGCCACTTCAATTTAGACCCAGAATTGGGGGGTTCTGCAGCTTTGCCCCACATGCAAAGTGCGGTAAGAACTGCCAGCTCCAGGTGCCCCCACTCTCCTGGAGAGATTCCTACGGCTTGGCCTGGGAGGGGGGAGCCCCATAGCATCGCTCCCAGCTGGGCGGGTGGGGAGGGTTTTCCCCAATTACAAAGTTTCCTGGTGGGCTTCCCACTCAGACCTGGAGGTGGGGTGCCATTCTCCCCCTCTCAAAGAAATCAGGGAGACCTCCCTGACCCACCCTCTTTCACATCTCCCTACCCAGGCAGCACCCGCCAAAAGAACCCTCCCCTTTGGGTGAGAGTCATATAGTGTCTCCTCCCCACCTCCCACTAGCTTCAGGGGTCCCCCTTTGAACTCTTCACTCCCACAATCATCCCCTGTCTTCGGGGGACATCCCCGCCCAGGTTTCGGGGGGCATGGACGTCCTGTTATGGAGTTATGGGGAACTGGGGCAAATACTCTGCAAGGAGGGAGATGGGGAGGACGGGTTCCAGGGAGAAGTCCCTGTGGGAGGTAGCAAGTTCAGTCCTGGGGGATCCCAAGGGGAGGCAGGATCTCTGCCCAGGAAGGGGGAACGACAGGCTCCCTCATAGGAGGGAAGGTTTTGCGGGAGAGGGGAGGCCAGGAACTGAATGGGGGGAGATGGACCCTCATGGGGGGAACCCATCCTGCACGGATTGGGGGGGGGGGGGGGGGGGCCCCCCCACAGGGGGGGGGGGGGGGCAGCAGTCTATGGATGGATGGTGCAGATCAGGCTTGGGGGGTCTCCATGGGGAGATCTGGGATGGGGGGGGAAGGTAAGAGAGGGGCAGGCTTGCTGGGGAGGGCAGGGCTCTATGGGAAGGGGAAAGCAGGTCTCAGTCACGGCATGGGGGAGGGGTCCCCGCGGTGGCTCTGTCCCTGTCCAGGGGGAGTAGGTCCCCATGAGGGAGGCAGGTCAGTCTGGGGGGAACAGGTCTCCGTGGGAAGCAGAGTCCCCTCTCTCCTATGGCGGCGGCGGCGCGCTCCCCATCTCCCAGCAGGCATCAGGTCTCCCCTCTATCCCGGGGGGGGGGGGGGGG
>NW_020664939.1:169302-169933 GCF_002925995.2 Terrapene triunguis | reverse complement strand
GGGGGGGGGCCCACATCCCTGTGCTGGTGGTGTGTCTTTTCCTTCTCTCCCTGTGTGTGGGCGGGGGTGGAAGGTCCCTGTGGGGGAGGGTGACAGATCTCCCTTCTCTCCCTGTGGCCCATCTGGGTGGGAGGCCCATATGAGGGGGGGGGGCAGGCCCAGAAGGGAAATATGATGGGGGGCAGGCCCAGTGGGGTAGGAGGGATACGACAGGGGGAGGACGGCGTGGGGGCAAGGTGCTGGGGGCAGTGATGGGGGGGCACAGGCTGCTGGGGGGAGCCCGGCGAGGGGGAAGTCCCTGGGTGGGGCGGTCGCTGGGGCGGGAATATGATGGGGGGCGGTCCCTGGGCAGGGGGGCAAAGGTCACTGGGGGGGGCAATATGATGCGGGGGCAGCGGGGGAGAAGGTCCCTGGGCAGTGAGGGATATGATGGGGGGGAGGTCCCTGGGCAGAGGGGCCCGGTGGGAGGGGGGGACAGGTCACTGGGGAGGCCGGGCCGGTGGGATATGGGGGGGTGCAACAGGGGGCAGGTCGCTGGCGGGGGGCGGCTGGGGGATATGATGGCGAGGGGCAGGTCGCTGGGGGGGATATGACGTGGGGGCAGGTCTCTGAACGGGGGGGGGGGGGGGGA
>NW_020664939.1:148422-149302 GCF_002925995.2 Terrapene triunguis | reverse complement strand
GTTCTCTTTTAAAGCTTTGAGTCAGCAAGAAAACGAACCTGAAAACCTCACTTCAGTGTGTGCGTCATCCGCAGATGGAAGTGGAAAGCAGTAACCCGGGAGCGGAAGGGTAAATTCAGATGCTGCTGCCAAGGGTCCAACCCCAGCGAAAAGGCTCCTCGCTGGCAGCGCGATTTCAGCTGCCCGGATTCAATCCACAAAGAGCTGTAATGGGCCAGACCCCACCTGGGGCACATGGGTATAACTTCGCTGCAGTCAGCGGGGCCAGACCCCCACTGGGGTCCATCAGCCATAGCTCCATGCAGTCAATGGGGCCAGACCCGCAGCAGGCGTCAATGGGCCGCAGCTCCATTGGGTCAATGGGCCGCAGCTCCATTGGGTCAATGGGGCCAGACCCCCAGCTGGGGTCAAAGGGCCATAGCTCCATTGGGTCAATGGGACCAGACCCCCAGCTGGGGTCAAAGGGCCATAGCTCCATTGGGTCAATGGGACCAGACCCCCAGCTGGGGGCAATGGGACGTAGCTGCGTTGGGTCAATGGGCCGCAGGTCCGTTGGGTCAATGGGCCGTAGCTCCGTTGGAGTCAATGGGGCAGATCGCAGCTGGGGTCAATGGGCCGTAGCTCCACTGGAGTCAATGGGGCAGATCCCAGCTGGGGTCAATGGGCCGTAGCTCCGTTGGGTCAATGGGGCCAGGCTCCCAGCTGGGGTCAATAGGCTGCAGCTCCGTTGGGTCAATGGGGCCAGACCCCCAGCTGGGGTCAATGGGCCGCAGCTCCATTGGGTCAATGGGGCCAGACCCCCAGCTGGGGTCAATGGGCCGTAGCTGCGTTGGGTCAATGGGCCGTAGCTCCGTTGGAGTCAATGGGGCAGATCGCAGCT
>NW_020664939.1:140799-148412 GCF_002925995.2 Terrapene triunguis | reverse complement strand
CCGTTGGGTCAATGGGGCCAGACCCCCAGCTGTGGGAATCCCCAATTGACACCAGCAGGGGAAATGGGCTCCATGCTAGTCATAAAGTGTTTCACCTAGATAAGGAAAAAAAACCCATGGAGAAATTTAGCAGCACAATCCCCAAGCCTCCAATATCTTCCAGGTTCATATGAAGGACTGGCCGAGCCGAGCTCCAGCACACGAGGCCAGCGACTTTCACCAGTCAGTCCTGCAGCCAGCCTGACGGCTGAGAGAGAGGTGTGTCCTCCCGACTCCACCGCTCACTCGCAGGGCTGAACCTGGGCGGAAATACCTCTCCTCCTGCCTTTGTCCACTGGTTTCCATCGCCCTCGGCTGCCAGACACGCCGCCCGCAGCAAGCCACACGCACGCTTCAGCCAACAGCAATTGCCCACACACGACTCTGGGCTTTGATGGTTTTTTCTGGGGCTTTTCCACCTTCTCTGAAGCAGCTGGGACCAGCCCCAGCTGGAGACGGGACCCTGGATGAGGTGCTTGGAGCTGCTGAGCGTCGACAGATTGGCAATGGGGAAGTTTCATCTTCCCCTGCAGCCCGAGCCTGCTGGCATCATCCGGGCACGTCTCCCCTAAATCGATTCCCTGCGGCCCCTCACAACTGCTCTGTCTCTTTTAGTCCAACCACCGTCCTCGGGCCCAGTGAAACCGAACGCCCTGCCCTACGCAAGACTCGAGTTCTGGCCTTGGACACGGAAACACAGGGTCTTCCAGGCCACGAGCAAGGCCCCGGATCCTCAAAGGTGCCCGACTCCACGGTCGGAAGGCACCTCGAGAGGTCGTCCAGTCCAGCTCCTGGCACGAAGGCAGGATCAAATAAACCTAGACCGTCCCTGACAGGGGTTTGTCCGACCTGTCCTTAAAAACCTCCAACGACGGGATTCCCGAATCATCTCCTCAGCGGTTCTTCGAGGAGCTAAGTCCCTTGCTGGGTGGGGCAATCGAGGCTTCTTGAATGCCAACGGTGAAAGAAAGGGATCTTCTTACCTCCAGTCGGGTTTGCGGGGCACCTCACGACATCAGGAAAGGCAGCGTGGGTGGGAACTGAGCCCCCGAAGCGGATGCGGAAGGGGCAAGGAAACTGGCCACGGTTTTCCAAAAGGGACGAGCGATTTCCAGCGCGGGGAATCTGCGATTCCGCCGAATGGTGCCGAGAAAGGGGCTTCTTCAAAGCCAACTGAGCCAGCGGCCCCAACTCGGATCAGTTCAAATCCCCCATCCGAGGTTGAGATTTGCGCTAGTTTTATTTCCAGTGTTAATCTAAAAGGTGACTCTCCTCCGATCTAGTCAAGACCGCTACACCCCTGCCAGGCAGGATGCTTATCTCGGTGTCTTTTCAGCGTAGTTTATGTCACTTGGTGAGGGGCGTCAACAATCTCACCTGGACGGGAAGACCCCAAGAGCTGGAGAACGGGCCACCTCAATTGGGAGTTCGTCCCAGCTGTTAATCACCTGACGGGTAAGAATTGGTCCCTTCTTTTCAATTTGTATTGGTCTGGCTTCAGCCTCCTGCCTCTTGCTTTTCAGTCAGCCTGTCTCCACCAGACTACAGAAGAGCCCTGTAGTACCGTGACTGCCCAAGATTCTCCAGCAGAATCCAGTCCCCTCTCGATCTCCTTCCGAACATAGCTGGCTACGTACGCCTCTCAAATCATATCCACGGCTCTTCTCCGCGCCCCAGAGCGACTCCGTGTTTAAAATCTCGGGAACGGCAAAAACTACCAATCTTCCGAAGCACCAACGACCGGTGGATGCGTTTCAGAATTTCCCCCTGGGAGTTTAGCGGAGGGAGTTCGGGAGGCTGTGATTTCAGGTTTCGTTTTCTGGATTTCAGAGGAGAAAAATGGCTGCACTGAATTGGGATGAGCTCTGTAAAATGCTGAGGGTCCTTAAAATCATATCTCCCCTCCCCACCCCGAAAAGGGGGATTATTCCAGCAAGAAAAGTGATTGCAATTCCAGGCGTCTGTCCCTAAAGATTCCCAACCCCAAACGCTTCAGATTGACTCCTTCGCGATTCGCAGACACGGCCGATTGTCTCCAGACACTCAGAGACGCCTGATCTGAAGCCTGACTTTGAAACATGGTTAAAGTAATAAAAACCGACAGGGTGACGCCTGCCGACGAGCTGCCTCGGGCGGGCGGGCGTCTTCCGAGCGTTGGATTCGGAATTGGCCTCGGTTCGAAAGCTCAAGTAATCAGAGTCCGGAGAGAGTTTTCCGGAGTCTTTGCTGGCGGATCAGTCAGGGTTAAAAGGGTTCAGTGCCCCCGATCGCAAAAGGGGGCGTTAAATTTCCTCCCATCCCCCCACCCCCGAGGCGGGGGAAAAAATAATATATAAAGTTTATCGAGATTTGGGCTGTTTCCTGCCCCCTCCCTGTTCCCCAAATCCCCATGTGTCTGCCTGGATCTGGGGGAATTCAAGCCTTCCCGTGCCGACAGGGGCGTGGATTGGTCAGGAGAGGAGCCGTCCGGGGGGCCAGGATGGGAATTCACCACCAGCCCCCCGGCCTGAAGTTACAGTCGGGGGGCGGGATTAGGATACAAAACCTTTCCACCAGATTTGAATGGGACTTTAAGGGGGTCCTCCCCACACCAAATACATCCCCGACCAGTCAGCCTCCAAGTCCCCGCATTCCCCTCCCATGGGACAGAAACCCTAACAGCCCCCCAGCCTCAAAATCCCTGCCCACCAACCTGAACCCCTCCTCCACCCTCCATTGGCCAGCCCAGCTGGGAACCGCGGCCAGGAGTGGGGACTCCGCGGAAGTCTGGTTTCGGAGGGACCCCCCCGACTGCCCCTGCCCCCCTGGGTCTGACGCGGACGGCTCTGGAGCTGCGGCTGGGGACACGGGAATTCCTCCCCCCGAGATACGTAGTTTCTATATAGAATCTGTCTCTGTAAATATAATCTCTCTCTTCTCTCTGTACAAAGCACGGGTGGATTTCAGCCATCCGCGCCTCTGCCCCGAACTTGCCCCCGCGCCGCCCGAAACGAACACGGGCTGGGGGCATCTGCTCCCGCCAAATATTGGGGAAATCCGCCTCCCCACCCCCGGGACGTTTTGGGGCTCCACCCAGAGCAGCGAGGGGCGCTGTGGGTGCCGGGGAGTGGAGGGCGCCCAGCGTTGCAGGGCAGGGGGCGCCACGACATCACCCCTCCCCACTCGCTTTTATTCATCCTGGCTGGCTTCCTTTTAACGGCTCCCCCTTTACTTAATAGCATTTCTCCCGCCCCCCCGCTACAAGAGCCGGGAGAGGGGTATATATAATATGTTAAAAACCATAAAAAACCGTCAACTCCCCACCCACAAATATTAAAATAAAAAAATAATAAAATACGCCATGTTGTGGAGCCAATCAGCATGATCGGGGGTGGGTGTCAGTGCCAGGAGGGGACAGGGGGTAGGAAAACCGGTACAAATCCTCCCACAATGCACTAGGGCACTGTAGGAGACCATCCCTTTAATTAGGGGACGATCCCCCACAATGCACTGGGGCGCCGTAGGAGATCCCCCACCATGCACTGGGGCGCTGTAGGAGACCATCCCTTTAATTAGGGGATGATCCCCCACAATGCACTGGGGTGCTGCCTTTCCAACCCCCCTGTCCTCATGGTACCCTGAGGCTTTCACACTCCTGGCCCCACCCCCGAATCAGGTCCCCCCGTCACTCTTCCTTCTGCAGAGCCGGGAGGGGCAGCTTGGTATCGGGGCTCCGATCCACCTCCTGGGCCAGCCGCCCGCAGTACTGGCCCTCGTCACCGCAGGGGTCAGCGTCTCTGGCTAAGGCACATTGTGATGGGGCCGGGGGGCAGGGACCGCCCCCCGAATCCTCGCCCCCGTTCACCTGCGACGGGGACTGCCCGCTCTGCAACTCTGCTGCTTTGGCTGCTCCCTCCACCGAGCCCTGCGGAGAACAAGAGTGCAACATATTCGGACACCCGCTGGAATCCCATCCCACTATGCCCGTGGCTGAGATGCAGCCACCTCTGGGGCGGGGCAGCTGGGGAACAGCCACACATAACGCTGCACGGGGACAGCAACCCAGCTGTAGGGAGGTGGGGGGCATGGAGAAGGGTTGGCGGGAGCACCCAGACCAGTGGGGCTGAGGGAAAGGCAGAAACACGTACCTGCTTGCTAAGTTTCTTGTTTCCTTTGGGGAGTTTTCCAGACCCGTCTCGACTGCGTCTGTGGTGGAGCAAGGCGGAAAATAATACTGATTAGCTAGCAGCAGGGTTGTTACACTGATGCCCCCGTAATAAGAGTAAGTAAGTAATGGGCCTAATAACCAGGGTGACATTAACGGATAAAAACAGTGGCCATTAATAGTTCTAATGATTACAAATAATATAAGCATAATTCATGAGGACAGGGATGGCTTGCCGGGTGCTGAGATGCAGCTGTCTCTGGGGCGGGGCGGCTGGGGAACAGCTGCACATAACGCCACACACAGGTGGCTCGCATGGCGCAGAGATGACCCAAGGGGAGAATGCTGGTCCCCCAGCAGCCAACAAAGCCTCTCTCCAGCCCACCCCTCAGCAGTGCTGCGGTACTTACCCCTTCCCTGGCCCCCCGACAGACACCACCTGCATCCCAAAGGAGCCCCGCCCCCGCGAGGGCTTACTGCCCGCCCACTGGCCGACAACCATGCCGGCGATCTCCAGCTTGCCCCCCTGAGGCGGGATGGGGTGGAGACCTAGGGAAGAGGAGACAGAGGGGGGGAGATGAGTGACAGGTGACACTAGGGTCACGTACAGGCCCCAGGAGATATGAGACAGTAGCAGAACGTCATCTTTTGGGTCAGAAACAGGGTCTGCCTGAGTCTGCAGAGAGCCTGAGCCGGTCACTGGGAGAGGTGTGAACTGCCCTAGGCATTACCGACTCCTGACTGAGTCTGCAGAGACTCTGAGCCAGTCACTGGGAAAGGTGTGAACTGCCCTAGGCATTACCGACCTCTGCCTGAGTCTGCAGAGAGCCTGAGCCAAAAGCACTGACAGAGGGAATCTGCCCCGATGCATCTCAATAGGATGATGCCCCCCAGCCCCACTGCTCTGGAGCACCCCACCAGCCCCCCACACTCCACATATCTACAACTGGAGGGGGGAGAAAAGAGGCCTCCCCTACCCCTGCCTTCAAGAGGGCATACAATCCAGCCATCTGGGGATCCCACTTCTCCCACCAATGCCCTGCGGGACAGGGCAGGGACACGGCTCAGGGGACACAACGATCTCTCACCTGTGAACCCTCTGCTCCTCCCAGGAGTTGGTGGCAGGACAGAGCCCGTGGTGCGGGGGTAGAGGGGCATCGAATAGAAGGGCGCGGCCATGGCAGGCACAAAGGGAGGAGGCGGGAGCAGAGGGGGCGGGGCCTGGCGGTTGAAGTTCACGCCCTCCAGGATGCTCTGTCTCATCCTCTCCACTTTGGCCGCCTGCTCCATCTGGGAAGGAAAGTGGGGGGCGGGGGGAGTTGAATCCAGCTGACCTCCTCCCCCACATCCCTGCCCCTGCCCCACAGCCTGCCCCAATGTCAGAACATCCAGGTACTTCCAGACCAAGAGGAGCAGCCTCTCAAACCCCCTCCCGCACTCTCCCCCCAGAGACAGGGGTAGAACCCAGGCGTCCTGGCTCCCAGTCCCCCCTGCTCTAACCCACTAGATCCCACTCCCCTCCCAGAGCCAGGGAGAGAACCCAGGAGTCCTGGCTCCCAGCCCCCCCTGCTCTAACCCACTAGATCCCACTCCCCATCCCAGAGCCGGGGAGAGAACCCAGGAGTCCTGGCTCCCAGCCCACCCTGCTCTAACCCACTAGATCCCACTCCCCATCCCAGAGGCAAGGAGAGAACCCAGGCATCCTGCCCCATACCTGCCCGTCACACAGGTCAATGAGGGGGGCCCTGTCGCGGGTGGCTTTGATGAGCTTGCTCTGGAAGAGTTTGCCATCGAAGTAGATCCAGGGGCAGCAGTGTTCCCAGGGCACCGGCTGCCCGCAGGCATCGTTGGCAAACAGAGCCGTATCTACTCCACTCATGAAGAGGGCTGCCAGCTGTACGCCCCGGGCATCCAGCTTCTCGATCTGCAAGGGAACCATTCCCATCACGTTAACATGGGGAGGAGTGCAGCCATCTCTGGGGCAGGGTAGCTGGGGAACAGCCACACATAACACTGCATGGGGAGGCTCGCCCGGCGTTGAGATGTGGGCAGCTGGGGAACAGAGCAGATTGGCAGTTTTTAATCTAGTAAAGGAATAACTCCAGCACATTCTCCAGTGAGAGCTGGGGAGAGAACCCAGGAGTCCTGGCTGCTAGCCCCCCATACTAGTCACTGCACCCCGCTCCCATTCACCTTTCTCCCAAACAGCTCCAGTGCTGGCTGTCACCAACTGTACCCCACGTTCACTGCTTTTACAGACTAGGATAAATTGTGTACAAAATGTGCCTTGTGAGGTATCACCTGAAAACTCATAATCTGCTGAACATTATTGTCCCAGTAAAATGTGTGTATCGCGTTGTATGGAAAGTTATGAGATTCCACTGTATAACATCGCTGTGACATGCAGGCACAAACCAGTTCCTCAGAGACAAGGGACACACTGACAGCCTGGCCAGGTGACAGCATAATAAAGCAGACTATCACCTGGGTAAGCGGCCACTCTTTGGCGGGAAGAAGGGTGCAAACAAGAACTTTACACGTTGGCAACGACACGGCTGGGGTTTCCTGCACCCAAGCTGGAGATAATCCTCAAGGGAGGGAGAGGGGAATACGAATGGAAACAGAGGAGCCCAAATCGTATTCTCCCCTCATCTCTACTCACGGCAGCAGCCCCGTTTGAAAGACAAATGAAGCATTACTGAACTGGGCCGGGGTCCTGGTGGAAAGATCGACCCAGTGGGTCCTTATAGGGAGAAAACCCTTTTTGCTTTTAAGTTCACCTGGCTCGTTACATTAGGTACCGGTCTGGGTCTTCTCTTGTTTGATTTTCTTTGGGACCCAGTGCGATTTTCACGCCTCACCACCAGTCATCACTTCAAATCTTTCTGCCTGGGGTTAATGAACTTCTTGGATGGTTTTCTCTACCCTGGCGTGTTTGGGAACCTCCGCCGGAGCGAACGGGGTCTGGGCAGGCCGGTTTCCATTGGGGAGCCGGGAGAGACGGGGCAAGACGAGCCGCACCCCTGGGCAAGGGCTGGGAGTAGCTGGTGAGTGGCCAGCCAGAGCAGGCAGGGACGCCGAGGCGGGTGGCTGCGTGGGCCGGGCAGCAGCGAAGCAGGGCGCGAGGCACCCCAGGCTGGAGAAGCGGGGGGACACGGCTGCTTTCCCCCCGGGGAACGTGGCGGCAGCCCCCTACCTTCAGCTCCTGCAGCTGATCCGGCTCGTAGAGCTGAGAGGAAACCGCCTGAGCCAGGAACACGTCCAGCTCATGCCTATGAAGGGTCCTCCCTCCGGGCCAATGCATCATGTAACTGAAAACAGAACAGAGAATGAACCCGGCCAGGCCCGGCATTCCCACACGGAGCGGCTCGCGGAGGGGAGTGGGGGCTGGGAGCCAGGACGCCTGGGTTCTCTCCCCGGCTCTGGGAGG
>NW_020664939.1:132901-140789 GCF_002925995.2 Terrapene triunguis | reverse complement strand
CTCCCCGGCTCTGGGAGGGGAGTGGGGTCTAGTGGTGAGAGCAGGGGCCTGGTTCTGTCACTGGTCGCCCCTGCTCACCGCAGCACACAGCACATCAGCAGCAGGTGCGTGGGCACGTTGGCCGGGTTCAGCATGCCGGGCGTGTCGGCCCGCAGGCAGGCCAGGAAGGCCCTCATGCGCCGGTTCTTGTCCTCCACCGCCTTCCCCAGCCACAGCTTCCGCAGGTTGGGGCAGGTCCACTCGCGGAAGGCCAGGGCCGAGACCAGCTCCGGCGTCTGCGGGGACTTCCCCTTGTACGCCGCCCACTCCTTGATGATCACAGGGGGCACTGCGGGGCAATGAGAGGGGAAGGGGTCAGAGAGAACCCAGGAGTCCTGGCTCCCAGCCCCCCGCCCGACCACCAGCCCCCACTCCCCTCCCAGAGCCGGGGAGAGAACCCAGGAGTCCTGGCTCCTCATACCCCCAAACACCACTCCCCTCCCAGAGCTAGGGACAGGACTCAGGCGTCCGGAGTCTCCCAGCCCCCACCACGGGGGTCCGTACCTTCCGTGGGGATGCGGCGGCGGATGGCCAGGCGCTCCACCCGGCGCTGGTTCTCGGCCACGCCGAACAGCACCCCGTAGACATGCTGGCGGGCGCCGCGGAAGAGGACAGCGGCTGGAGGCAACTCAGTGTTACACTCGTCCTCGATGCACACGGGGAGCTTGATCTCGCCCTGCGCCGGAACGTCAGGAGAGGGATTGAGAACCCAGGAGTCCTGGCTCCCCCCCACTCTAACCCACCAGACCCCTCCCCTCCCAGAGCCGGGGAGAGAACCCAGGAGTCCTGGTGCCCAGCCCCCCAGCTCTAACCACTAGACCCCACTCTCCTTCCAGAGCCAGGGAGAGAACCCAGGAGTCCTGGCTCCCAGCCCCCCCCTTGCTCTAACCACTAGCCCCCACTCCCCTCCCAGAGCCAGGACTGGAGCCGGGCTCACCTTGGTAAGAACATGGTAGATGGAGGGGTACATGAGGCCGCGTCGGTGCCGGTGCTCAGCCACCCGCAGGACCTCGGGGGCGACGGGGGGCAGCGGGGGGGTGGTTATGTCCATGTGGTTGCGGGTGGCCATGGAAAGCAGCGAGGGGATGGAGGGCTCGGGCCCAGCCAGGGGCCCGTCGGTGTCGCCGGAGCCCCCGGCCTGTCCCCAGCCCTGTCTCAGCTTCTCGGCACTGGGCCCCTCCCAGCCAGACTTTGGCTGCAGCACTTCAGAGACGTGGCTGGAGAGGAGACATGGGGGAGGTGATGACTCACTCCCCTCCCAGAGCCAGGGAGAGAACCCAGGAGTCCTGGCTCCCAGCCCCCCTGCTCTAACCACCAGCCCCCACTCCCCTCCCAGAGCCAGAGAGAGAACCCAGGAGTCCTGGCTCCCAGCCCCCCCTGCTCTAACCACCAGCCCCCACTCCCCTCCCAGAGCTGGGGAGAGAACTCAGGAGTCCTGGGTCCTGCCCCCCTGCTCTAACCACTAGCCCGCACTCACTTGGCACTGCCCCCGTTGTGCTCTTCGCCGTCGGAGGAGGAGGAGGGGGAGGAGGCCGGCCCAGAGGAAGGGGAGGGCTTGGGGCCCCGGTGGTGGTGGGGGAATTGGGCGTTGTAGGTGCCGGACCAGCTGTTGAAGTCGCCGCCCTTCAGGACGGGGTCCTCGTGAAAGGGGGGCACGTCTCCGAGCGGGTGGGGGGAGAAGAGGAGGCTGGCACTGGGGCCCGGAGGGAAGGAGGCGGCCGAGGAAGAGGGCGGGGCTGGCGGCTGGTACTGCATCTTTGGCCCCAGGTGGGGTGGGAACTGGGGAGGGAGGCAGAGAGAGAGGTGAGCAAAGAGCAGCAGACCCCACTCCCCTGACAGCCAGGAGAACCCAGGAGTCCTGGCTCCAAACCCCTCCCCCCTCACTCTAAACCCTAGACCCCCCCCCTCCCCTCCCTGAACTGGGCAGAGAACCCAGGAGTCCTGGCTCCCAGCATCCCCTGCTCTAACCACCAGCCCCCACTCCCCTCCCAGAGCTGGGGGGAGAACCCAGGAGTCCTGGCTCCCAGCCCCTGCTGCTCTAATCACTAGACCCCACTCCCCTCCCAGAGCCGGGGAGAGAACCCAGGAGTCCTGGCTGTCAGTCTGTCCCACCCCCACTCCAACCCACTGACTCCAGAGACCCCAATCCCATTCTGCACCCCGGATTGGAACGTACCATAGGCTTCCCCATGGGGAGGGATCCCACCGGGCTGCGCTGCGCAGGGGCTGCTCCTCCGAAGTGGTTGGATCCATAGCCTGGCACTGAGACACAGAGCGGGGGCTCGGCATGCGGAGGGGAGCGGGGCTTAATGGTTAGCAGGGGGTGGCCAGGACTCCTGGGTTCTCCCCGGCTCTGGGAGGGGAGTGGGGTCTAGTGGTTAGAGCATGGGGGGCTGGGCGCCAGGACTCCTGGGTTCTCTGCCTGGCTCTGGGAGGGGAGTGGGGTCTAGTGGTTAGAGCAGGGGGGGCTGGGAGCCAGGACTCCTGGGTTCTCTGCCCAGCTCTGGGAAGCGAGTGGGGGCTGGTGGTTAGAGCGGGGGGAGCTGGGAGCCAGGACTCCTGAGTTCTCTCCCGGCTCTGGGAGAGGAGTGGGGGCTGGTGGTTAGAGCAGGGGGGGCTGGGAGCCAGGACTCCTGGGTTCTCTGCCTGGCTCTGGGAGGGGTGTGGGGGTCTACTGGGTTAGAGCGGTGGGGGGGGGCTGTGGGGAGGAGGAGAAGCGCTGGCTCTGGGGGGGAGCTCCCGGCTGTTCCAGTCCCGGCCTCGCCCAGCAGGGGGCGCTGTGGGGAGGGGGAGGGGCTCTGACTGTGGGGGGAGCTCCTGGCTGCTCCAGCCCCGGCCTCTCCCAGCAGGGGGCGCTGTGGGAAGCGGCCCTGTCAGATACTCACGTACAAACGAGGACAGGCCCACAGGAGCTGGGGGCATCTTGGCAGTCACCGAATAATAGTTCACGGCTTTCTTGAAACGCTCAATCTTATCCTCCGTCCTGGACTGGGGGAGCAAAGCGGACAGGAGACTGGCTGGGGATCCGGGGGCTAAGAGGGGCCCCACCCCGGCCATCGAACCCACCTCTCAAAGCAGGAGCTGCTGTGCCCTGTCTGACGCTACAGAGCGACACAGGACTGCAGTGTCAGCCCAACGGGGCTTGGGAGTCAGACCCCCAAAGAGATGGGGCAAAAGCCAGCGCGCCTGGGGCCCCCTGATTTCAGCCGGTGGGGGTCTCACGGCATGCTGGGGCCCCCGATCTCAGCTGGAGGGGGTCTCATGGCGCACTGGGGCCCCCAATCTCAGCTGGAGGGGGTCTCACGGCACGCGGCGGGCCCCGGATCTCAGTCAGGGGGATCTCTCGGAGCGCTGGGCACCCCCCAATCTCGGCCAGAGGGGGTCTCATGGCACGCCAGGGGACCGGATCAGCAGCTCCAGTCAGCAAGCCAGGCCCCTCCCTGCTCACCTGAGAGTGTTTGAAGACGTCTCTCCCCACGGCATCCAGGTCGCAGGGGTCTTTGATGGCGCTGACGTACTCCGAGACGGCCTTGATCACCACATCGCAGGGGGGCAGCACCAGCTGGTGGGCTCGGACCTGGGCACGGTGGGGGGGAGACACGGACAGTGCTCAGCATCTGGCACCCCACAGGCAGCCAGGCTGGAAGCCCCACCCTCCATCACCCCCCATGCGATCCCCGACCATAGACCAGAGAGCCTGCCCAGAGAGTCCCCAGCCCCCCAGGGGCTCCCCAACCGCAGACGCCCGCCCGGAGAGTCCCCAGCCCCCCGTGGGCTCCCCGACCGCAGATGCCCGCCCGGAGAGTCCCCAGCCTCCCCTGTTCTAACCACGAGACCCCACTCTCCTCCTAGGGCCAGGGATCCTGGCTCTCAGTCCCCTCTGCTCCGACCCACAATGCCTATCCGCAAGGCCAATCCCGTCCCAGCCCTACCAGGCTGCTGCAGGCGGTGCCAGGGGACTTGAGAGTCTACCTTGAGCGATGCCAGCGGGTGGTCTGGCCCCAGCAGGCTCCAGTGGAAAGCAGCCAGGTCCTCGTCCGGGAGGATGTGGTTACCTGGGGGAGGCGGGAATAACACGGTCCCCGGTTACTGCGCTCCAAAGGGATTCGGTGCCCACACCCCGCTCCCAAAGAGGAAAGGGGGGGGCGGTCACGGAGTCTTCTGATTGGAGGATTCAGGCCAGAGGGCCAGAAAACAGATGCTATGCAAATGAGGCAGCCCTGATTTGAATATCTGATTACTAGGCGCTGTCATTTGCATAAATGCACCCCCTCTTTCTCTCCGGATCCCCTTTGAGTGATCCCCTTTCTTCATGCAATTCCAACCCCCCCCTCGTGAATTCCCTGACCATAGAGACCCTGCCTAGAGTGATCCCCAGCCCATGTCCTCCCTGACCATAGAGACCCTGCCTAGAGTGGTCTCCAGCCCATGTCCTCCCTGACCATAGGGACTCTGACCAGAGACTAGCCCCTCCTCCCCAATGTGTTTCAACCATAGAGTTCCTGGCTAGACTGGTCAGCAAAGGCCTTGCCTAGACAGTAGTTCCCAATTCCCCCCCCATGTGCTCCCTGACCATAGAGTGCTTGTCTAGAGGGTGGTCTCCAGTCCCCTGTACAGGGCTCCCTGACCATAGAGTTCCTCCCTAGAGTGATCCCCAACACTCCTCCGTGTGGTACTTCCCATAGAGATGCTGCCTAGAGAGGTCCCCAAACCCCCACCCCACCAGGTGTCCCCCAAAGAGCACAGAGACCCTGCCCAGAGCGGTCCCCCAGCCCCTCGTGTGCTCCCCAACCCCAGAGCACCTCTCCCACAGCCACAGAGACCCGGCTAGAGCCACCACCGCCGCGGCTGCCCTGTCTGTCACGCCACCAGTCGCTCGAGCCATCTCTCTACGGCGGTGGGGTGGGGAGCGGCTCCCCCAGCCGGGAGGAACAGGGCGCAGCTTACCCAGTGCCACGGACCCCTCGATCCCAGGCACGGACTCCCCCTCCCAGGGGGACCTGCGTATCCGTCCCCCCAGCTAGAGGGGCTGAGCCCAGGGGGTGTCCCTGCTGCCCCCTTCCCCCCCAGCTCTGTGTGCCTGCCCCATGCAGGCCCCAGCTGTTCCTACCCAGCAGGGCGGCGAAGACGGGGAAGCTGGAGACCTTCAGGCCCAGCTGCTTGGCCACCTGGTGCATGAGGAACTGATTGGTGGTGAGGCTCTTGCCGTTCCAGCTCAGCTTCAGGGCGTGGGCGCTGAAGTAGCAAGGCAGGCTGGCCAGGGCGAACTCCGAGTCGTGGGCCAGCAGCCCGTGGAAGCCGCGCTCCCGGAAGAAGGACACCACCTCCAGGTGATGGTCCTCCAGGCTCTGGAAGACCTGCGGGTGGGAGAAGACGGTCACACTCGACTGTGGTGAGACAAGGGAAGGAATGGGGCCCGCACGGAGCCCCCCGCCACAGAGGGGGGAATGGGGGACCCAGGTATAGGGGAGGGAGAAATGGAGGGCCCTGGTATAGAGGGAGGAGGGAATGGGACACCCGCAGGGCCCCCTGCTGTAGAGAGGGAACGGGGGGCCCTGTATAGGGGGGAGGAGTGGGGGACAGAGCCCCCCGCAGAGGAAGGAAGGAAGGAGAGAACACAGTGCGCTGGGGGGTGCAATTGGCAGGCGCCATCTCTGGGCTCGGAGGAAGCCGGCAGTTCTTTGCTGGGTTTCTCTCTCCCCGTCAGCGCAGCCCGTGGTTCTGCCCGAGGGCCCGGGGACTCAGTACCAGTCATCAGCCAGGGCAGAGGCAGAGTTAATCAGGCCAACCCACATTGGGCGACCAGGGGGCTAGACAGAGGGCTCTGACTCGCCGGCCCACGACGCCTCTAGCTGCAGCCGGTCCCTGATGCTTCCGAGGAGGGCAGAGAAACAACAGTTCTGCATTGGGGAGAGATGGAACCTTCCTTCCTGACCTGAGCTGGCGAAGCCCTGAAGCATGGGAGTGGATCACAGCCCTTATCCGGAGGCAGAGCTATCCTCGGGCATGGGACAAGCAGCTCCACCCAGAACTGCTCCGGCTGCCTGTCCTCGAAGCGTTGCCGTCCCTTGATTGTCCCCCACCCCACCCCACCTCCCTTTGATCGCGACCCTGGCACGATTCCACAACCCTCCCGCTGGCTGCTCCTTCCCTCCCTTGAATTAAAGCTGGGTTGCCCAGCCTCACACTGCCAACACGCGGGCGCTGCTCCGGGGCGCTGGCCGTCTCATGCCTCCCAGAGACGCCCTCCAACCTAGGCACCTGTTTAAACACAGGCCACGGGACGTCCTTGAGTTCAATGGAGAATCCACACGTCCCTCGGGAAATAGGCCCCTCCCTGTTCAAAATCGACACCTGATTTCCAGGCTGGATTTATTGAGCTTCAACTTCCAGCCACTAGCTTGTGTTCGAGCTTCCACTGCTGGACTGGCGAGCCCGTCAGTAAACGTTTGGTCCCTCCGGAGGCGTTTAGAGACTGGGATCACATCACCCTTCACCTTCCCTTTGTGGCGCTCAACAGATCGCGCTCCTGGCGTCTCTCGCGGGCCGGTTTTCTAACCCTTTACATCGGTCTCCTGGCTCTTCTCCGGCCCCTCTTCAACTGATCAACAGCCTCCTTGAATTCCAGACACCAGACGCGGGATCCCAACAGCGGACGCACCAGGGCCGAATCCAGGGTGAAATCACCTCTCTGCTCCCACTCGAGATTCCCCGGTCTATACATCAGATGGCCTTAGCCCTTTCGGCCCCGGCGTCGCACCAGAAGCTCCCGTTCAGCTGCTTCTCCCCCATGACCCCCCTGTCCTATTTCTCCACTTTCCCTGGCACAGAGCGTTCCCCTGGCACCTACAGCTCAAGGGCGGACGATGCAGCTAGCCCCGTAAGTACCCTTCCTATCCAGCACTTGGGTACCAGGAGCCCACATTAAAGGTCAAAAGAGAACCACTGTTGATGATGGAGAGAGAAATCCAACAGACGCAATAAATATGAGTCTCCCAGCGCTGAGATGCAGCCACCTCTGGGGCGGGGCAGCTGGGGAACAGCCGCATATAACGCTACAGTGAGGGCTCGCCCAACGCTGAGGTGCAGGGGCAGCTGGGGAACAGCTGAACACAATGCCACATAGGAAGGGCTCGCCGGGTGCTGGGATGCAGCCACCTCTGGGGAACAATCACAGAGCCAGGCAGCCCAGCTGGTCGGGAGAGGAGACGAAAGAGAATGATGAAGTGCAGGGGAAGGAGGCAGAAGGGGTTAGGGTCACAGCTCAGACCGCAGGAAGTGGGGCTCATGCAGGTGGAAGGGACCATAGGTGGAAGGGCAGGGGGCAGACTCAGGTAGGCACAGTCATAGGGCGCCAGGGGGAGGCATGGGGTGAACGGACATGGGGGGCAGGCGCGCAGCCGCCCTCTCCTACCTTGACCCGGAAGCGGATCATGGCCAGGCGGACGCAGTGCCCCAGGCAGGCGGGGGGCAGGAACCAGGCGCGGGGGGGCGGCGTGCCCTTGTTGCCCACGTGGCCAGCGATGAGCTGGGCTGTCTGCCGCTCGGCCTGGGCCTTGCGGCCCCACTCGGGCAGCCGCTCCTTGCCCAGCCCGCCGTTGAAGATGACCGCCAGCTCCAGCCCGCCCTGGTAGAGGCAGGCCTGGGACAGGGCCGCCAGGTAGCCCACCATGGCGTTCCACTGGCCACCGCACACCCAGTCCGTCTGGTAGCCGCCATACAGCCGCTGCAGGGCCGAGTCCGCATCCACCAGCAGCCGGGCCGGGCAGGCCGACGTCAGCCCCGGAGCATGCTGGGAGTGAGCCGCCACCGTCGCCAGCCCCGGAGCATGCTGGGAGTGGGCCGCCAG
>NW_020664939.1:129638-132891 GCF_002925995.2 Terrapene triunguis | reverse complement strand
GGCCGCCACCGTCGCCAGCCCCGGAGCATGCTGGGAGTGGGCCGCCACCGTCGCCAGCCCCGGAGCATGCTGGGAGTGGGTTACTGACGCCAGCCCCGGAGCATGCTGGGAATGAGTTACTGACGCCAGCCCCGGAGCATGCTGGGAATGAGCTACCGACGCTAACCCCGGAGCATGCTGGGAGTGGGCCGTGAGAGGCGGGGGGTAGGGCCCGGGCAGCGGCTGGAGGTAGCCGGCCAGGCCGCAGTAGGGGGGCCCCCCGCGGACCCCCGCCGCCCGGGCCAGCTTGAGCAGGTCGACGGGCACCACGGCGCCCGGGCAGCGCTTCTCCACGAACTCCTGGAAGCCCTGGACCCCCATCGCGGTGGGCCCCACTTCGGGGTCAGGGCGAGGGGGGGCGGGAGCCCCCCTCCCCTAACCGGGGGCTGGCTCCTGGGCTCCTCCCCGCCCCCCCTCACAGCGCCCAGCGCTTTGGGGCGGCCGTGGCCGCCATGTTGTAGCTTTCTTCTCCTTCTCCGCCTCCCTGCCAGCCCCTCCCCCGCCCGGCCGCGGGGCACGTCGGGAGTTGTAGTTTGCTCCCTCGGGGTGCGCCCGTTAGAACCCATGGACGGGCGGGAGGGGTCGGGACTAAAAGTCCCGGCAGGCCCTGCGGGAAGAGCGGCGCCCTCCCGCCATGTTGTCCGGGTCGCCTT
Organism: Terrapene triunguis; assembly: GCF_002925995.2. NCBI lineage: Eukaryota > Metazoa > Chordata > Testudines > Emydidae > Terrapene > Terrapene triunguis. The sequence goes on along the minus strand of NW_020664939.1, from coordinate 132,199 downwards.
CGCGTGGGCTCATGGGAGTTGTAGTCCTTTCCGTCAGGGCAGGCCCGTTAGCACTGAGGGCGCGGGAGGGCGCGGACTACGACTCCCGGCAGCCCGAGCGAGCCCCCCTCCAGCCCGTCTCCGCCATGTTGTCCGGTGCGTCGAGCAAGGCGGCGTATGGCCTCATGGGAGTTGCAGTGCCCGGCTTCCAGGCTACCGTGCGCCCTAAGGTCGCCATCTTGCCGGGTGCCGCTTCTCTCCCAAGGGATCATGGGAGTTGTAGTGCGGCTCGCAAAACGACATCTTGTACGTCGCAAGGCCGCATGGGACTTGTAGTGCGGTTCCCAGATCGCCATCTTGTCCGTCGCAGAGCCTCATGGGAGTTGTAGTCTCCCCAGTGGCGTGACCGGCAAGGACTACAACTCCCAACGGCCATTGCTGCCCTCAGCCACCTTTGCCCTCCCTGCTTTCTAGCCACAGGGCATGCTGGGAGGTGTAGTCCAAAGCAGCCGACAGTTCACAGTAGCCTCCTTACCCACAGTGCTGAGGGAAAGGGATTATATTACCCAGAATCCTCTCTGAGAAGGGGGAGGTGCCTCATTGACACTACCCAGAATCCTCTTGGGGAACAGGGCAAGGGGCCTCCTTGACATTACCCAGAATCCTCTTGGGGAACAGGACAAGGGGCCTCCTTGACATTACCCAGAATCCTCTTGGGGAACAGGGCAAGGGGCCTCATTGATATTACCCAGAAACCTCTCGGGAATAGGGGGAGGGGCCTCATTCACGTTACCCAGAATCCTCTCTGGGAAAGCAGGGGGGTTCTCGATTCGGGCGGGGCTCACAGCAGCGACAGGGCGAGGCCGCTCCCCACTAGCTCAACGCTTGGCCCCGCAGAGAAGCTGGAGGGACGGGGCTGCGCTGCTGTGCTTCACAACGAGCTGCGTCCGCGTTACAAGCAAGTCCTGCCCGGCCCAGCTGAGCGGATCGTTTTCCCGGGGGCTCAACCTCACATTAGGACCCACACGGGTCTATTCACGTTGGTCGAGGGAGGTGGTGGGCGAAGGAAGTGGAGAATTTTTTCCCTGTGTCCCGTCCCCCCCGCTCCCCCAACCCACACACTCCTGCTTGCTGCTGGGATGAATTGGAGATTTATAACTACCACAAAGAAACAAAATATTAAAAAACGAAAATCCAAATGTATTTCAGGTTAACATAGTTTTCACCAAACATTTCACCTCGACAGAGTAAGAACGTGTAAAATGAAGGACAGACAGACTGCTGGGTTTCAGAAACGAAACAGCCCAGAATGCATCATTTTAACGACTTTTAAATAAAACACCTTAAAGGGACGTTAAGAATCACGCCCCGCGGAACAATGCCAGTGGCTTGGCTTATTTTGATGGCTTAATTGGGGACACAAATAATTCATGAGGGTTGTTTCTGTTGACAAAACAAGCGTTTCAAATCGTTGCTACTGAAAGGCGGATCGGCGCTCCAGCTTTCCCCAAAGATCCCAGGTCAACTGTGCACTAAATCGTATTTTCATTCATCCAGCTGAATTCAGGGGGAGATCTGCCACTCAAGAGAGCAAATGCGATCACTACACAAATAATTAACTTAGAAAACGGAAGATCAAATGTCACTTTGAATCCATAAGACAAGGGGTGGAAATAAAGCAACATCGGGAAATTGGAGGCTGGATTCAAACGGCACTAAAAAAAAAATAAATGAGGTAGATAAAACCAAGAGCAAACGTAAAAAGCGCCAGGTTCAGCAGACTGTCTCCCAAACCAGCCTGTTATTAAAATGATACATTCGTTACAGTGGATGACGACCCCGGTACACTTCCACCTGAAAGAGTCACAGCAGGAAAATAAAAAGTCTCTAAAAAAAAAAAAAAAATTCACATTTGTTTATCACCTTCAAATCCTTCATGCTGGATAGAAACTAAAAATGCCACGTGGGGCCTGGAGAGCTCCTTCTTACATTACAGCAAACGAAAACATGAACCGTTAAATACAGACCGAACGCTGCTACCGACTCTTTTGGGGGGTGGGGGCGCGGTTTGGTTTGTTATCAGATTCACAGCGTCTATGTCTAGCGTGCTGCTCAGACACTTCAGGGTAGGGAGGATACATCTGGAGGGACTGCAGGCTTCCAAGGACTTGGAGTTTGCCCTAGGAAACAGACACAAGTGACTGGTCCATACAGACATAGGCGTTTTCCCAGTCTAACTGCAGTCATTTCTGCTGTCGGGCCCTGATCTAGGACACCCTCCCCTGTTGCTGTTTAAACCCTTCCTAAATCAAAGCTAGATTCCCAGGGTCACTAAGGGTTTGTCTGTGCATGGGCTCTTCCCAATTAACTGTTCCTGTTCCTGATTACTCACACACTTCAACTTGTGCTTTGCTAGATCAGGGCCAGAGCGCGCAGAAATTAGCAGGGGCAAAGCCCAAAGCATCCTCCGGACCTGATTTTATACCACTCTGCCTGTGTCAGTTACAGATACGATACCAGTCCCACCCCTCCTGTAGACACGGGTCTCCTCTTCCTACAAGGGAACAGGCGTACCAACAGAC
>NW_020664939.1:113722-129628 GCF_002925995.2 Terrapene triunguis | reverse complement strand
CACGGGTCTCCTCTTCCTACAAGGGAACAGGCGTACCAACAGACGCACGCTACGGTGCGCTTTCACTCTGCCTGCATAGCGCTCGGATTTCTGTCCGGTTTTGGTGTCAATTACAATCAGGTCCCAGAGTCTTAGGCCTGGGTCTACAGAAAATCCCTCCTGCTGCAGCCTTGCAAGGGCAGACAAGCCCTTGATTTCCCCTCCCGACGGAAAACCAATGGCTGTTTCGCAGATCTGTGCTTTGGGGAAAGGAAGAAAACTAAGGCCAAGCACCTCCCATTCTCCTCCAAGGGGAAAACAAAACCAGACTTCGTAGTCCAAGTGCCTGCGCCTTTTGAGTCTAGTTTTTAACGGAGTGAACACAACCAGCCAAGAAACAACTGAAACGTCTTAAAAAACCCCCAGTGAGATGAGAAACGCTGTTCTCGGGTCTTCACAAACTCCGCTCGCTATCTGCGGGTGGGTTTGTTTTCTGCACGTGTTCGCTATAAAAAAGTTAAACCCACTGGTGTCAAGTCACCCTCGGGTGCGCGCCCCTCCCAGTAAAACTCTGACCCAAATCCTAGGAGACAGCAGATATAAGGCAATGCAAGTGGCTGCGGGCAGACGGGTTGGGGGGAGGCATCTAATGGGGCCGGGTTTGCAACTCTACCTGGGTCCACGTCTAATGCTGTTCTAAGCGGGGTTTTCAGGGTGGAGCAGAAGCATTTGGCACGCCTGAAAAGTTCCTATCTGACAAAGGGCCCAACGGACTCGAAAGCCACCTGGCAAAGAAATGTCTGTTTGAAACTCAGGAGGCAGAAAAGGCCACGAGACAGCAACGCCGAGGGGAGTCGGGATGCGTTTTGGCAAATGATTTGACGTCCCTGTTCCTACCACAAATCTAACCCAACCCCACGTGCTAAAATCCTCGCAAAGACGACAAGGAATTGAAGCCAAGCTGGGCGCCGGAGTCAGCGAGCCCATCAGGTGAGAGGGAGAAACGGGATTTGCTGCACTTCACGTAAACCAAAATCTCCATTAGCCTCAACTAGTCTCTTGCTGTGAAAGCTCCCTCCTAGCATAGCCACAGCAGGGCGGCAATCGGGACGTGCTAGTCTACAACCCCCGGCCTCGGAGGCCGGCTGCAAAGGGAAAGAATAGTAAAAAGAAACAAACCCACTGAAAGTGAGCGGCTTCGAATGTTCTCCAAATCATACAGCGAAGTCGAGTGTGTGCGGGACCCCGATGTTGTTCGGGTTCCTGGGCTTAATAGTTCAGAGCCCAAAAGGGGCCAGATATGAGCTATTAGATCAAAGCCAGGATGACGGATGAAATTTTCAGAAGTGCCATTTTCAAAAGAGACATAGGAGCTGATTTTCAAGGGTATTTAGGAGCGTAAAGATGCAAACAGGTGCCTACCGGCACAGTCACAAAGCAGGTTAGGCTGCTAAATTCAATTGAATTCAATGAGTTAAGCCGCTAAACTGCTTCTACCTTTGAAAATCCAGAAAAGTCCCTTTCGAAAATGGGCCTTGAGGCAGTATTTTCAAATGCGCCTAAGACAGAAAAACATTGGGAGCCAGTGCTTCCGAAAGGCTGGCTTTTCAAAACGAGGGCGGCTGGAAAAGCACAGGGTTTGGGTAGGGCCCAATTCACTGCAGCACTGAGGTGCGCACAGCCCTGTGTCAGTGTCTAATTTTGCACCTCCAAATCTGTGTCCCAGATGGGGTGACTGAGATTGGAAGAGATTTAAAATAGCCCCCTCCCAGCACCTCCCCCCACTCTGCAAGAATAACCAAACCAGAGCTCATTTCAACAGGAAACACACAACACCCCAAGCAGCTCTCAGCTGCTGGCTTTGCACGGAGCTGCCCTGAATTGGTCAAGGATGTTCCCGACCCAGCGACAGTATCGGTGAGATCAAGGAAACCCCAATCCCCCTGGCTCACGCTTGGAAGGAGGCGCTTTAGAACTCGGCAGAACCTAGCTGCACTGAGCAAAACATTTTTTCTTTCTAAACTTCCCAGCCGCGGCTCAAACCGACGTGAGTTCTAGGAGCACTTTTTCCATCAACTAACTTAAAAACCAAATCAGAAACTCCTCCCCACCGTCACGTCGGCCATTGAGAAGATGCAGGCGGACAGCTTCTCCGCCAGAGAGGGGTGAAACGGAGGTTTCTTTTCGAAGCCATCACGTCTCGGGGGCATGAGACGCAGGAGCCGAGCTCTCCAAAGCTGGTTACAAAATGCAAATCAAATCAAGTATTCCGGGAGGACAGGAACCGTGCCACAAGCCATTGTTAGCCGAGCCAAATCGCCTCCGCTGGCAGACTGGGCATCTCCACACGGTTTGCAGGCCACGACGGGGGAGTTTTGCCTCCAGCTCCCTGCTCCGGCTTCATTTGGGACCAGGCGGGATGGTAGCTGGGTTAGGGACTGGGGAGGCCGGGAATCCCAGCATGCTGCCCCCTGGCTGGAAGGGTCCAACGGGCGGGGAGGGGACGACCACCGACTGCGGAGCCATCCCCGAAATGCCCCCCCACTGCACTGGGTACGCCGCCCCTGCCATGGCATTGTACTGGCAGGCGTGGGGCACTCCGTAGGGCGGCAGGACGCCGGGGAAAGCCGGGAGGGCCAGGCCAGGGGGCAAGGAGGCCGGCACAGTCCCGCGGATCTGGGAGAGGGAGGAAATCCAGGTGGAGCTGTAGCCCACCGACGCCGACGTGTTCTGAAAGGGGAGGGGGAGAGAGAGCAGTCAGATGGGTCAGCAAATTCCAACCCCGCTCCCCCCACAGCGCCGGGGAGAGAACCCAGGAGTCCGGGCTCCCAGACCCCGCTGGTCTAACCCACCAGCCTCCACTCCCCTTCCAGAGCCGGGGAGAAACCCAGGAGTCCTGGCTCCCAGCCCCCCCTGCTCTAACCCACCAGCCTCCACTCCCCTCCCAGAGCCGGAGAGAGAACCCAGGAGTCCTGGCTCCCAGCCCCCCATGCTCTAACCCACCAGCCTCCACTCCCCTCCCAGAGCCGGGGAGAGAACCCAGGAGTCCTGGCTCCCAGCCCCCCCTGCTCTAACCCACCAGCCTCCACTCCCCTTCCAGAGCCGGGGAGAGAACCCAGGAGTCCTGGCTCCCAGCCCCCCGTGCTCTAACCCACCAGCCCCCCCACTCCCCTTCCCAGAACCAGGGAGAGAACCCAGGCGTCCTGGCCCCAGCCCCCCCTCACCTCACAGGCTTTGCTCCAGCTGTCCCCGTCCAGCCGGTGCTGGTTCTGTTTGATCTGGTTCAGGCTGGGTTTCAGGAGCGCGTTCCCGACGGCCTCCTTAGTCCAGTCGTCCACCAGCTTGTGCAGGTCGTCGGTGAACATCCCCTTCTTGCTGGCCGGGGACTGCTGGCAGGAGGCGGCGCCGCTGACGACGCACAGCTGCTCTGTCGGGGAGAGGGGCGGGGGGGAGTCAGGGGGGCGAGGGGCAGGGCGCACACAGCTCCCCCTGCTGGCCACGGCAGCGACACCCACGGCGAGCCCACGGCCCCGACTAGCCGCCGGCTGAGTACTTGGCCTTCACGCTGCCTGGAGACTGGGGCCAGCCAGTGAGGCGGGGCGGGGCGGGAATCTGGGATCCACCCGTCCGTCCGTCCGCGTCCCCATCGGCATCCTCTGTCCGTCCCCACCCGCGCCCCTCCGTCCGTCCGCGTCCCCAGGAGGGAGGGATGGCTCAGTGGTTTGAGCATTAGCCTGCTAAACCCAAGGCTGTGAGTTCAATCCCTGAGGGGGTCATTTAGGGAACTGGGGCAAAAATCTGTCTGGGGATTGGCCCTGCTTTGAGCAGGGAGTTGGATTAGATACCTCCTGAGGTCCCTTCCAACCCTGATATTCTATGATTCCTCCATCCATCCCCCCGACACCTCTTCCATCCCCCCACACACCCCCCCAACCCCTTTATCCATCCCTCGCATCCCCATCCAGCCACCCAAGAGTTTGATGCTGACGCCCATCCCCACAGTATCTGGGCGCCTTCCACGAGAAAGCGAGGGCAATAGCGAGGGCCCTAGCGCTCAGACGGGAAGCTCTGCGGGGGCAGGGGTTTTTTTTGTTGTGGGTTTGTACAGCGCCCGGCGCGGTGGGGTCCCGGGCCGTGGCTGGGGTGCCTAGGAGGTACCGTATTATACCTAATAGATACTGTACAGCGCCTGGCGCAGTGGGGTCCCGGGCCGTGGCTGGGGCGCCTAGGAGGTACCGTAGTACACCTAATAGATACTGTACAGCGCCCGGCTCAGGTGATCAGTGCTGCCACGGCAGGGTCCTGGGGTCTCTCATACTCAAACAGCAGCTCAGCCCCACTTTCAGTTAATGCCTCTGGGCTCGGTGCCAGGCGGAACTCGCAGGGCTGGGCAGGGGCCAGACCGCAGCATCCAACGCCCCGCCTGGGAGACTGGCGGGGCAGCCCCAAGGCAGGGGGCAGGGCCCAGACGCGTCCCCGAGCCCGAACCAACGGGGCTCTGAGAAGTGGGTTAGACAGACAGAACCAATTGTGGCCAGAGAAGTCGATTACGCAGACCCAAGAGGGGCCAGAGGAGTAAATCGGACGGACAGACCAACCCGCCAGCTAGAGGAAATTTCCCCCGGGCCAGGCTAGCAGGGTCTCTTCATAAGGGCGCCTAGCTCACACAAAGCGTCTCAACGTGCTTTACAAAGGGGCGCCAGTATCGTCACCCCAGTTTCACAGGGCAGGGCCGAGTGACTCATCTGAGGAGCCGGGAACAGAACCCAGGTCTCCCAAATCCTAATCTGGCGCTTTACTCCTTAGCGTGGGAACTGGCTAAGGGGCGCAGAGGTACCTGGGCTGGGCTCCCCTGGGGCGCAGCTCTGATGCAGCAGGCGGGCCTGGATGCTCAGCTGATAGTCAATCATGGAGGCGGCGGTGGTCGTGCAGCAGCACTCTGTGCGTATGGGAGGGAGGGAGTTAAAAATCAAGACGTAACCCTCTCGCTTTCCAACCCGTCACCTCCTGCACGCCACCAACCCTGGGCTACAGCTTAATCTGGGGGGTCAATCGTCCCCACCCCCCCACTCCATCCAAAGCCCTGCTGGGGTGACCTTGGGCAAGCCACGGCCTTTCTGTCCCTGTTTGTCCAGCTGTAAAATGGGGATACGGATACCAGCTTCCTCTGTAAACGCTGGCAGATTACATCGGGCGTACGTCGTTACGGGTGAGAGTCGTTAACCACTGGAACAATTCCCCACGGGGCGCGGCACGTTCCCCAGCGCTGGGCGCTTTTCAGTCCAGGTGGGCCGTTTTCCTAAGGGGTCAGCCCCTGGCCTGGGTCGGTTCTCAGCCAGGGCTACGCGTCCCCCTGGGGGTACTCAGAGGGCTTCCAGGGGTCCATCAACTCATCTCGAGATTTGCCTGGTTTTACGATAGGCTCCATGAAAAGCGCTAGTGGAGCCAGTACCCGCTAACATCACCCGGACAAGGCCTTGGTCACCCTGACCCGGCAGGGCAACAGTTCTATCCCGGGGGCTATTTTATAGCGCCATGGTACAGATGTGAACCTCGGCTGCGGCTGGGACGCTTGGGTATTTCTGGGTCTGATTTTGGAAGCAAGTCGATTTGAAGCGAGTTGAAACGTGGGGGGACACAAGCCAGATCAGCCTCCTGAGTGGGGGCCGGGCGTCTGGAACGGTTGAGAGCCCCTGGGACGGACGATCTGCTCTGAAATCCATGCACCTCGCTAGGAGCCGGGGGCCACTGTTCATAGGTTTGGCTGCTTCAACTTCCAGCCCTGGCCTGCGGGAGACGTTCGCCTGCTCCACCGAAGAGCCCGTAAGCTGTCTTTGTTTCCCACGCAGGCGGCATCGAGCCAGAGGGACCGAGCTCCCGGAGTCTCTCACGCTAAAGCCCGGTTTCAACCCTCAGCTCATCCCCAAGACTCATCTCTGGCCGCTCCCCTTCTAGCTCCCCCGTGCAACGCCCAGTCCCTTGCGATCCCCCCCGGGAGGCCAGAAGGGATGGGGGCAGCCCCACGCTGGCCGGGGCTCGTTTCCTGGCTTACCGGTGGCGACGATACAGTTCTCGGCGTGCGTCAGGACCTGTGGCCGGACGCGCAGTTTGCTTTTGAAGGAGCGAGGCCGGCGGGGGGAGGCGGGCTGCAGGGACAGCTCCGACAGCTCGGGCTTGCTGTCTTTGAGGGCATGCAGGCGTTTGTACAGCTCCTGCAGCTCCCGGCTCTGCTGGGCCTGGAGCGTCACCACCTCCTGGACGTGTCTGTGGGGCAGGAAAAGCCGTCAGCACGGCACCCCCAAACCCAGCGGGACTGGCGCTGCTCCGTGAGGGGGACCTGGGTTCTCTCCCCAGCTCTGGGAGTGGAGTGGAGTCTAGTGCTTAGATCCAGGCAGGCAGGAGTCAGGACTCCGGGGTTCTCTCCCTGGCTCTGGGAGCGGAGTGGGATCTAGTGGTTAGAGCTGGGGGGCTGGGAGCCAGGACTCCTGGGTTCTCTCCCCGGCTCTGGGAGCGGAGTGGAGTCTAGTGCTTAGATCCAGGCAAGCAGGAGTCAGGACTCCGGGGTTCTCCCCCAGCTCTGGGAGGGGAGTGGGGTCTAGTGGTTAGAGCTGGGAGGGGCTGGGAGCCAGGACTCCTGGGTTCTTTTCTTGGCTCTGCCACTTCCCCGGCCTATGCCTCTGTTTCCCCTGGTCTGTCTAGCATATTTAGACTGAGCTCTTGCCCCTCTCTAGGTGCGGCACCTGCCCGGCCCAGCGGGACCCCAATCCTGACTCTAGGCATTCAAGGAAGAACAGCGAAGGGTCCTGACAACACGCTCCCGGCTGGCTCTGAAAGGACAAAGCAGGACTGGCCCGAGTCTGCAAAGAGCCTGCGCCGATCGCTCCGTGACCCTGCCTGGGCAAGCAGCTGCCCTGTACTTCCAGCCCAAGCCCCGCTGCTCGGGGGGGCCAGGCCACCCCGCCCCCAGCCGCGGGCTGGACGTGTGGCAGGAGAAACCCTGGGCGAGGAGAGCCCTGGTCCTGCTGCAGGTTGTGGGAAGAGGGTTGGGCTGGCCAGGGCCGGACACGGCCCCCTTACTTCTCCCGCAGCCGCTGCAGCTCCACCTTCAGGTCCTCGTCCTCGAGCTCGGACTCGTCGTCGCTGCTCATGGGCGAGGAGGCCGAGAGGAAGAGGGAGCTGCGGCGCTTGGCCCCGTGGCAGGTGCGGTCCTCGGGCGCCAGGGGGCGCCGCTCCCTGCCGGACCCCAGGGTCTCCCCCGACTCCTCGGGGCCCAGCTCGCTATCGGAGCTGGGCTGCCTCCGGACGGGCCCCTCGGCCCACGGCTCCGTGCTACTCCCCGTGGCCGACAGCTCCTCCGGCTCCCGCTCCGGGGTGAGGGAAGAGGTGTCTGTCTCGCAGGCCGGGCTGGCCCATGGGACTGACTCTCCCGGCGGGGGGGTGCCTGGATCGTCCGTCTGACGCTCCTCCGCCCCAGCTGCGTCAGGCCCGGCGTCTGCTGCGCGGGGAACTGGCTGCTGCGGCACGGCGGTGACCTGGGACGCACAGGGATGGACAGCGTTAGCTGGGAAGGGCAGGCCCCGGCCATGAAGAGGTCATGCCTAGAGGTGATGGGAGGGGCTGGGAGTCAGGACTCCTGGGTTCTCTCCCCAGCTCTGGGAGGGGAGTGGGGGCTGGTGGTTAGACCAGGGGATCTGGGAGCCAGGACTCCTGGGTTCTCTCCCCGGCTCTGGGAGGGGACTGGGGGCTGGTGGTTAGAGCAGGGGATCTGGGAGCCAGGATGCCTGGGTTCTCTCCCCAGCTCTGGGAGGGGAGTGGGGGCTAGTGGTTAGAGCCGGGGGGGCTGGGAGCCAGGACTCCTGGGTTCTCTCCCTGGCTCTGGGAGGAGAGCAGGGTCCGGCTGGCTAGAGCCAGGGGCATGGGGAAGGAGCCAGGCAATGGCTGGCAAGGCCCACCTGGAAGCGGCCTCGCTGATAGGACACCGAAGCCGATCTCCATCTCCCACTGGCTTCGTTCTGCCCGGCCTGCTCGGCAGGCCCCTCTGTCCTCGTCTCCTCTGCCTCCGCTGCCGAGGGGCGCCACAGCGGGAAGAAAAGAGCAGAAACAAGGGAGGGCATCGCGGGTTAGAACCGGGCCGCGGGGGCCGCGCCTCCCAAGAGTGACACCGCGTCTGACACCCCGCCCCCGGTGCTAGCCGGTTTGCCCCCGCCCGCCCCCGCCCGAGACTGACACTTCTAGGTGGAATGGAAAACAATGGGGGGAAGCGGGGGGGAGCCCGAGAAAAGGAAAGTGGCGACGGCTGCGGGGTGAAATGACGCGGATGGAAACAAAGGGGCGCGGTGGGGAAAGAAATCAGAACGGATGCTTTACCTATGGTAGATCCCTGTCTCTAAGCACACTACCTTGACGGACTTTGGATCTCTTGAAAAAGCTGGTGGATTGCCGGAGCCTGAATGCCCAGCTTTTTAATTTGCGAGTCCAGGATTTCTTGCTAATAGGGTTTTTGAGACTAGGGCAAGTAAAGCTTAGGCCAAAATATCCACCTCCTGTCTGCAGATGAACGGCTCCGACGCTGGCCACCGCAGCGGGGCAGGCCTCGGGGTTCGGCGGGGAGGAAGGCTCCGGGGACGGCTCCTGAAAGAGACAAAGGGGAGGGAAAGAGAAAACCACAGCGCCTGAGTGGGACGGGGCAGCTGCAGCTTCGCAAGGCAAAGGGGACCCCTGGGACCTCGCGCATCAGACTTCCCTGAATTAATGGCTGGGTGCCCTAGAGTCACCGGGAGGTAGTGTGACCAGATGTCCCGATTTATAGGGACAGTCCTGATTTTTGGGTCTTTTTCTTATATAGGCTCCTATTACCCACCCCACCCCCGTCCCGATTTTTCACACTTGCTGTCTGGTCACTACCGAGAGGGGGCTCAGAAACCACCATCCTGCCCCAACTCAACTTTCCAAACCGTACCAGGCCCCCTTGTCGCTCCGCCATGTGCGTCGAAAGGACTTTCCAACAGGCTGGTGCATCGGAGGCCCCCGCTCTTGGCCGGGGGAGGGGTCCGTGCGGCCCCCGGCATGGGGGGGCCCCACTCTCGGCCGGGGGAGGGGTCCGCGCGGTGCCCGGCACGGGGGGGGCCCTGATCTCAGCCGGGGGTCGGAACACCTGGGCCCCAGCCCCCAATGCCAGCGTTGTGTCCCGGGTACCATACCCGCCGGCCCCCCACGGCCCATACTCACATGCAGACAGAGTTCCCTGGGTGCGACTGTGATGACGTCGGGGTCCTGGCTCAGCGTGGGCGAGCCGGCGGGCTGGCTGGCAGGCTCGGGGGGGGGCAGCGGAGACCCCTCGGAGGCGTCGGTCCCCTGGGACTCCGCCGGGCTCCCTGGCGCTCCCAGGGAGGGGCTGGCGGCTGGCGCTTCCGGCCCGGCACAAGACAGCGTATCCTCGGCCGAGGAGAGTGGGGACTCCGTGCTCTGCGTGTCCTTCTGGCTCTCGGAGTAGCTGTGCTCTTGGTAGAGCAGCGTCCTTAGCTTCTCGTCCAGGGTTTTGATTCGGTTGTCGACAAAATCCATCTTGGGTGGCCCCTCGCCGTCAGATTCTGGCACAGAGGGGGGCAGCGGGGCCGGTTCTGAGCCGGGCGTCTGGGCCTGCCCGGCCTTGGAGCTCGGAGAGGCGTCTCCTTCTTGTGGAGTGTGCTGGGACTGGCGCTCGGACGCCGGGACCTCGGTCAGGAGGGGTGGCTCGCCAGCGGGCACCACTGCCAAGCCGACAGGGCAGTCACCAGGCTGTGGGGCAGGGGGCTCTCCCGTCTCCGGCCCGGCCCAGCTGTCGTTGGCAGAGAGAGGCGCTAGCTTCTCTGCGTCTCCTTCCTCCAGCCCCTCGGATTTCAAGCCGGGGCACTCCGGTGCCGCGCTGTCCTTTGGGCTGGCGTTGGGACCCTGGCTCTCGGCAGCCAATGGCCCACCCTGGGGACACGTCTCCTTAGCGTTCTCCTTGTCCGGACCTGTAACTACCGCCGGGGAGAAACGTTACACCCCGACTGAGACGCTCGGCCCCTCCCAGACACATCGTCAGTAAAGACAGCTGTGGGGGTCTCCCCAAGCCAAGGGCCTAAGAGGGAGGGGCTGGAAGGTGAAGGGAGCTGTTGGGAATTTCTGTGGCCGAAGGATCTTCACAGAGACCCAGTTCTCTGCAGATTCAGGCTGCGTGACTATCAGGGACACTAACAGCAGTTCACCCCTCTCTGAGCAACTGGCTCAGGCTCTCTGCAGACTCAGGCAAGGTCACACTCGGGGCAATTCCCCCTTCTCAGAGCAACTGGCTCTTGACCCATTCCTTCCCGACCCTAAATCTGGCTCTTGGTTTGACCATGAGCAGGGGAGAAAGACCCACCGGCCAGGCATGCAGCCGGAGGATTCTCTGGACTGTCTCAGAGCATTGGCCCACCCTGTCCAGTGCCCCATCTTACCCCAGCTGAGACCAGAATCCAAACCTGGGCCCTTCACAGAAGCCCTACTGCGTGGGCTACAAAGGCTTGTGCCAAAGCTAAGAGAAAGCCTCTGGCCGGTTTTGACTCGGGCCTTCGCTCTGAATTGTTCGGCTCCCTCTGCTTTCTGACCTCCCGTCACCCATGGTGGAAGTCTCTGCTCACCGGGAACAGCCGGCGTCTGCCCCTCTCTGTTCCTTATTGTCTGATTGATGCAGAATCGCCAGCGGCCGACTGGAGAGGACTGAGGAGCGCACTCGTCTGGGGAAAGTCGAAAGGGGAAGCGTCACTTGTACCTACCAGCAGGTAAGTCTAGTGCGTTTCTGTCCTAGCTTATCGGCCGGCCAAAGCACACCCCTCCGCCTCCCACACTGTGGGTCTGGTTCGCCTGCCTTGGAATATCAGCCACGTGGGTCGGGCACAGCGAATGGCTCGTGTACGCAGGGCAGGGGGACGCCGAGGAGAAGCTAACTGCTTTGCTTGGCGCCAGCGTCGTTTGCTGAATTCGCCCTGACGACTGGTTTAAATACACGTGCGGTTGCTGTGTAGGACAACGGTGCTGTTTTGTACCGTGCTGAAGGACAGACTTAAGAGGAAGTGAATTCAAACAGTGAAATACACGACAGTGAAAAACAAGGACATTTCTCCATTAACGGAGTCACAGATTCATACGTTCCGAGGCCGGAAGGGGGCGTTGTGATCATTCACCTGGCCCCCTGCAGAGCACGGGCCGGAGAACGGCCCCAGAAAAATTCCTAGGGCAGATCTTTTAGGAAAACATCCCCTCTTGATTTCCCCAGGGTCAATGACGGAGAATCCACCATGACCCTCGGGAGATGGTTGCAGTGGTTAATGACTCTCAACATTAAAACGCGCCTCGTTTCCGGTCTGATTTCGTCTGGTTTCAACCTCTACCCACTGGATGGTGTTAGACCTTCCTCTGCTCGACGGAAGAGCCCGTTATTAAATATCTGTTCCGGATGTAGATATTTACAGATTGGGATCAAGCCACCCCTTCTCCTTCTCTTTGGTAAGCTAAAGAAATCGAGCTCCTTGAGTTAACCTCAGAATCCCCAAGGTCATTCTGCGCCCCGGAGAGAAACAGCACGAAATAGAGAAACATGAAACCGTACTATGAACCTCTCCCCAGAATAACACAGGTTGATCTTGCAATTGCTAGCAGGGCCTGGGAATCGGTGACAGCATGTCCCCCTCTCAAAAAAATTTGGGAGGAGGGAGGAGAAAGCAGAGGGTCAATAAGATTCATTTCAACAGAGAACCCAGGGAGGTCTCCCTTAAATCCAGCTCTCCGGGGCGCAAAGCCAAGCCAACACCCCTGTGTTTCAAGGTTCTTTAAAGGTACTTACTGCCGGTCTGAGTGGAGGCAGGGTTTATCTGAACTTGCTCGGACGACCCTGTCTGAATTAAAAACCGACAAGTCAATAAACAATGAAGCTTCGGAGGTGCCCACGTAGCCGAGAAGACATGCCCGAGATAAAGCATCGTTCTTACTTGGCTGCTGTTGGACTCGGAGGGAACGGAATCGTTGCCAGATGCTCGCTCTTCCACTGGCAGGCTTCGGAGGATCTCCTGAGCTTGGCACACGATGGCTCTCAGCTCCTCCACAAACTTCTCCTTCTCGCTCTCCAGCACAAAGTTATCTTCCACCTGATTGGGGGGAACCAACACCCAACAGTTCAATCAGCGTTTCCCAAAGCGTGGGACTCGACAGCCAGAGGACTGGACAAGTACCCGAATTGTTCAGCAGATTTTCAGCTTTCGCTTATTACAAAAGGAAGTGTCTCTAGCTCGTATTGCTGCAAAGGAATCTTCGATAACGTGCCCCGAGTCTGCCTGAGTCTGCAGAGAGCCTGAGCCGATTGCGCAGAGAGGTGGGAACTGGCCCCTTTAGCTATCTCAGTTGCCCAGTGACAATACCTTGACCCATTTCGCTGCTGGTCCAAGCATGTTAGGAAAGAGAGGAACAGCTCATACTGGGAGCAATGCCATCTGACAGCCGTTTGAAAAAGTGCTGGCTCGCCCAAAAAAGGGAACAGCTCTGACGTGGCAGGTGAGGAATCGTGGGAATTTCTAGGTTTGACTCCCAACTCTCAGAACTCCAGGGTCCCACAATGCACAGCAAGAGAAGTCCCAGAATGCACAGAGTCCAACAGCGAGGCAAAGCACCATGGAAGACCTGCCTAGAATCCACAGAGTCCAACGACTACCCCACACACACCCCAATTTTGTGAATCTAGCCCTTTAACAACGCCCCAAACTGATGTTGTCGATTCGCTGACATTTTTCATAATTTTCAGATTCGTCCTGACCTGCTTTTTTGGAACGGGCCAAAACAATCAGCGAGATGTAGTGAAACCAAGCCCTAGCGAAACGAACCGTCAGCTCCCAGGCCCTAGGGTGGGGCCCTCATCACCCGCTCCCGAGATCATCTACTCTCCACCTTGGAAAATAAGCCCAGGTGTGACACAGAGCCCAGGTGAGACCCTCAAAGCTCACAGGCACCACGGCACAACGCGCTAGACCAATCTCTGAGCTGCCCAGGACGGTGGGAAGACGTTCACAAAGGAAGTCCAAGGGGTACGGGTGTCTGCGTGGAAGGAAAATTCGTGGTTTCCCTGGCCGGAAGGGACCATTGTGACTATTCAGTCTGAACCTCCTGCATCCCGAGAACTACGCCGAGATCATTCCTGCTTCAACCAGAGCAGATCTTTTCGGCAAACATCCCATCTTGCCTGGAAGATTGTCAGGGATGGAGAATCCACCACATCTGGGGATCAGTTGTTCTGATGGTTACATTTCCCCCACTGTTATTTCCAGTCTGAATGTGTCTAGCTGCAGCCTCTGCCATTGGGCTGTCTCAGAGCGTTCTCTGCTAGGTGAAGGAGCCCGTTATTAATATTTGTTCCCCAGGTGGATCCATACAGAGCGGGATCAAGTCACCCTGGCCCCTTCTCTAAAGCTAAACAGATGGAACAGCTGGAGTCAGGTTTTCTAACCCCTGAATCATTCTCAGGGCTCGTCTCTGACCCCCCTACCCTCGACTATCCACATTCACCTTCAAGTGCAGGTGTGACGCTCCGTATTCTTTAGAGAAATACACTTGTGATACGAATCGGGCATAACTAAGATGTGTTTTATGCAGGATGGCTCATGTAAGGCATCACTGGAAAGGTTACGATGTACTGAAGGTGATTATCCAATTTGTATGTCTGTATCATTTCCGTATCTAAAGTTAGGGTGTGTGTACGTGGGAGCAGGGGCAGGTCCAGGCACCAGCATACCAAGCGCGTGCCTGGGGCGGCAAGCCGCGGGGGGCGGCGTGCCGGTCGCCGTGAGGACGGCAGTCAGGCAGCCTTCGGCAGCATGCCTGCGGGAGGTCCGCCGGTCCCGCGGTTTCGGCGGCAATTCGGGGGCAGGTACGCCGAAGGCGCGGCACCAGCGGACCTCCTGCAGCTATGCCGCCGAATCCGCGTTACCAGCGGACCACCCGCAGGCACGCCGCCGAAGGCTGCCTGACTGCCGTGCTTGGGGCAGCAAAATACATAGAGTCGCCCCTGCGTGGGAGACACCCACCAGACAACCGGCCATCAGCCTTGATGGGCCAGTAGGAAGAAACAATAAGACTTTGAAGATACTAATCTCTGTTGCTGTGACACTCCTAGGTCAGGTGGTCCTGTCACCTGGTACTAAACACCATCTTAACGTCTAGTGATTTTCCTCTAAAAGGAGGGGGAGGTCAAGCATGGGAAACAGAAGGTACCCGCCTTGTGCAAAATTCTATTCAAGGCTGGGAGGCAAGGTCATCAGCGCTCTCCCCTCGCTGCCTTCCTGCCCAAGAACAGTTACTTTCCGCAGTCATTCAAGAGACAAAGGAACTAAGCTGAAGGAAAGGCCAGGGCTGAGTCCAGACTGAGACCGGAGTCTAGTCTGTAAAGGGAATACCTGGAACTCCAAGCTACAGAAACGCTGCATCCTGCTAAGTAGGGAATTACATTTTGTAACCTGTTTCTTTTGAGTGTACTAAGCTTAGCTTGCGTGCTTTGTTTTATTTGCTCAGTAATCTGCTTTGTTCTGTTTGCTATCCCTGTAGTCAATACATTTATTTCCTGTTTATTTCAAAACCCGGTTTGTGCAATTCACGGCGGGGGGGAAGAAGCTGTGCGTCTCTATCTCCACATCGAGGGAGGGGGTGAATTTTTAAGAGCTCGCGCTGTGCAGATCTTTCTCTACAGTACAAGACAGTATTATCTTGGGGGTACTCTGCAGAGAGGAACTGCACTTGAGTGCTGGGAAATCCCCTAGCTGATTCGGGCGGGCTCAGTGGAACCCCAATATATCAGGTGGCATCCCAGAAGGGGGGTCCAACCCGTCACAGTGGGCACCAGAACTGGATGCAGGATTCCAGCAGCGGTCGCACCAGGGCCAAATCCAGGGGTAAAAGAACCTCTCTGCTCCGATTCGAGATTCCGCGGTTTATGCGGCCCAGGATCGCATTAGCCCTTTTGGCCCCGGCGTCGCCCTGGCACCTCGTGTTCGGCTGATTCTCCCCCACGAGCCCCGAATGTTTCCCAGAGTCGCTGCTCCCCAGGAGAGCAGGGCTGCAGCTGGGGAAACTCACCATGTAATCAGCAATATCCTCGGGCGCGTCTCCATCGGCATCAAACTTGAAGGTGACCATCTTGTTGTTGTGGGTCTCCAGCTGGCACTCGACCATGTTATCCCCAGCCGTGGACACCTGGGGACGTGAGCAGAATGCCAGCGTTTTGTGGGGGGACCCGATTCCTGGGGGGGTGGGGCAGGCTAAGGGAATCTCGGGGAGCGAGGGGAGGAATGTTCGGCTTTTAAGACCGACTTTGAGACTCCGATATACCTGGTGGCCTTCAGTACCTCCCCTGAGCCAAAGCAAGCCCCTCGTAGATTTCAACGGCTGTGGATCAGGCCCCAAGACAGCCGTCAGAAAGTCCGAGAGCGGACATGGAGTCCTACAGCCTGACGGGGCTTTGAAGGACGAGCACACGTGACGTTCAGTCCTGCTTAACTCCACGGCCAGCCTCCTGAGCGTGGGCACCGTCACGCCAGGCCAGTCCCAGGGAGACCAGCATCAATCAGACGGACCCATTTCAGACCTCGGGAGACTACACTGTTATGAGCACGAGAACGCCAAGGCCCAAGCGACGGCAGGGAACTGATAAGGTGAGCTGTGGCTAGGTGATCTCAGGAAGGTGAGCCTGCCCTGCCCCCCCTCACAGAGGAAAGCGACCTCCCAGCTCCCAAATCACCCCCGACCCCCCAAAAAAACCCAGCCGTAGCAAACTCGGGACAAAACCTGGGGAGTCAAAAATTCAAAAGCACCCAAGTGACTTAGGAACCTGCTTTCAAAACACACCGATTCCCACATCCCAGGGTCAGAAGGGAGCGTTGTGATCGT
>NW_020664939.1:110316-113712 GCF_002925995.2 Terrapene triunguis | reverse complement strand
CCCATCTCGATTGATACGAATTGCCCGCGAGCAAGACTCCCCCACACCTCTCGGTGAGATGTCCTAGCGGTCACCTCCCCGGCGCCTTATTTCCTGTCGGAATTTAGACTGAGGAGCCCAATAGTCAATATTTGTGCCCCACCTAGATACTTCTGGACTGTGATCAGGTCAATTTCTCCACGCAGAGAAGCTTGGAGGAACTAGGCGGCCCATGAGAACACGGGGCTGAGGAATGTCGGCTCTCCGCCTGGGGTCGAATCCCTTCCCGCGGTGAAAGGTCAGCTGGCCTAAGCCACAGGCTGAATTCCCCCCTCGCCGCTACCAACCTGCAGGACTGTGAGCTGGAATTTGGTCCCTTTGTCCGGCCGGGGGCAGGACGCCCGCCTCTGTTTACTTCTGTCTTGTTTGCCGTTGCCGCTCGTGGGCTCGTGTGTGTTGGAGCTTTCCTTCAGAGCGGCCAGCTCGGGATTTAGCCTGGGAGCAGAGCAGGGAGAGAAGAAAAGCGTGAATGGATGAGCTCTCGGAACGGGACTCGCTGTGGCAAACTGGATCCGTCAATCTGCCCCCAGGGGAAGAGACGGGCTGACGCATTTAGTTCCCTGCCCAAAGTCTTGAGTGTTGATTTGGTGTTTCCTGTCATGGCCTCTCCTGGAGTCTTGTGTCAATGAGTTCCGCAGGCCGAGAGGCTCAGCCGCCCCAGAGGGGTTAGACAAGCAGCGGGAAAGAGACAGGACTGTGTGGGACGTGAGCTGCGAGAAATAAATCCAAGGGGATCCGTTTACTGAGGTTTCTGGGGCACCGACCCAGGGGTCCTCCAGCTGGCAGGCCGGCCGGCCGACTGTTGGGGCTGTGAACTGCCACTCAGGTGTGCTCCCCCCCCGAGAGGCACAGCACATGGGCAGACAGATTGGATTTTGCACCGGGCTCAATTCCTTTCCCGCCCGCTACCCACCCACCCCCCCATTCCCATGCTCTCGAATTAACGAGAATGGAGACTCACCCTTGCGGGAAGTCTGGCTTTGGAGCAGCGATCTGGGGCTCCAGCCCCGAGGCAGGCTGGGAAACCTGCCAGGAAACAGAGTTGTGAAAGAAGGGAATGTCGGTCCTTCTCCAGGGACATGGGGCTATCCCGGCTACGAGAGGGGGTGGTAGAGGAGAAGTGGAACAGTGGCTGGACAAAGGCCAGACGAACATAAGACAGAGCTAAAGAAAGGGCAGTGCCGGCACAAGGACTACCGGGATCAGGGATCGAGTCAGGCTGGAAATCAGAACTCGGGGGGGACCGAATTTGGCTTCGGAGCAGAGGAGCAGCGCGGGAGAACGAGAGGCAATTGACAGGCTCTTACAAGGCTAGAAATTCCCTCTGGGAGCAAGAAGCAGCAGCCAGGTTACTGAACGCTGCCGGGTAGGTACGAGTTCGGCAGGTTTTCAAACCAAGCCGTTGCGAGGGAGGCAAACCGGCAAGCTGCAGAGCCTTCCAAACAGGGCTAGGCAAAGCAGTCGGGCTCGCAAGCTATTCCCAGGCAGCGGAAGCGTGGAGGGGTGAAAGGGTGACCCAGGGTTGAGCACGGGAGGGACCCCACTTTCAGAGGATGACCCCACGAGGAACCATTCTCCGGGACAGTGGCTAAACCTGGAGCCTGGATGAAAACTCAGAAAGGGTCGCCCGCGAGGGAGGAGGCTTTCGGAGTCAATCTTCGGGCTTGTCTAGGGCAGGAAACTGACTGGCAAAATCTCATCTGGAAAAAGGCTTCCGTGATTCCAATGGTGGAATTACCACGGCACTTCCCCGTGTCGACGAGCCGTCGGACACAGCAGGGACTGCTCGCAAGCTCTCAGCCTCGCTTCTTCACACTGGCCCGGGAGTTCAGAGATCCCAAGGCCAGAAGGGACCACTGAGCTCCTGTATAACCCACGCCAGAGACCTGCCCCCAATCCTTCCTTCTGACCTACGGCAGAGCTTCTCTACAAACCTCCCATCTCCATTTGAAAATGGCCAGTGACGGAGAGTCCACCATGACCCTTGGTAAGCGTCCAATGGTTAATTACGCGCACCCGTTAAAATCGTGCGCCTTATTGCTCGTCTGAGTCCGTCTAGTTGGACGGCCAGCAGTGAGACGTTTCTTTGCCGAAGAGCCCATTATTAAATATCTGTTCCTCCCGCTGACACTTGCAGCCTGTGACCACATCACCTCTTACCATCACCCAGCCCCAGGGAAGTGCTCTCTGCGGCTCTCCCCCAGAGTTCCCAGCCCAGGCTGAGGCCAGCTCACATACCTGCTCCAGCCCCGGCCTGTGCTGCTGGTGCGGCTGGGGGCTCAGGGCGGGCTGCGGGGAGGCGGTGAGCAGAGGGCTGGCCGCCGGACTCTGGTACGCCCCCGACTCTGCCGCTAACAGGACGTAGGCTGGCTGCTCGGGGATCTGCACCGCTGGCTGCAGCGCTCCATAGGCTTGTTCCGAGGAGGGCGGCTGCAGCTGCTCCGGCCTGGGCGACAGGGTCTGGAGCAAGGCGGGGACCGTGGCCAGGAGCGGCTGCATCGGGGGAGGCGCGAAAGCTGAGGGCTGCGGCGGGAGGAACGGGACCGGCGGCAGCGCTGCTTGTGGCCCATCGCCCGGCCCTTGTGCCAGGGCGTGCCCCAAGCCACTGCCGTCCTGCTGGCAGAGCGCCGGGGGCATCTGCTCGCTGCTGGCCTCCTGGCTCAGCGCCCCGGGAGACGGCGCGAAGGCTGGCTGCTGCAGATCTGCCAGCTGGCTCCGAAACGCCACCGGCTCCACCCGGAACGGAGGCTGCCCCGGGTACGCGTACACCACCGGCTCTGCCGGCTGGGCTGGGTAGGGGGGCTGGTCAGCATAAGGAGCCTGCAGGGGGTACGCTGGCTGCAGCTGGTACGGGGCCGGCAGCGGGTAAGCGAGCTGCTCCGGGGCCGGGACAGGACACACACTTTCCACCTGCTGCTCCGGCTCCTGCGCCAGTAGCCCCTGCGTCTGCTCTAGGGCACCCCCGTGCAGCACCAAGGGCGGCGGCTGCGGGTAACCCGGGGGCGGCTGCAGCTGCATGGGCTGTGCTGGCTGGGCCAGGGAAGGCTGCAGTAAGGAGTCTGGCTGAATTACGGCATACTGCTGGGGCAGCTGCATGGCGGGAACCTGCTGGGGCGGCTGCATGGCGGGAACCTGCTGCATGGGCACCGTCTGTTGAGGAATTTGCTGCGGCTGCTGCATGGGCACCACCTGCTGCGGCTGTTGCATGGCGGGAACCTGCTGGGGCTGCTGCATGGGCGCAACCGGCTGGGGTGGCTGCATGGACACCACCTGCTGGGACTGCTGCATGCCGGGAACCTGCTGCATCGGTGTAGTCTGTTGAGGAATTTGCTGCGGTTGCTGCATGGACACCACCTG
>NW_020664939.1:103711-110306 GCF_002925995.2 Terrapene triunguis | reverse complement strand
GTAGTCTGTTGAGGAATTTGCTGCGGTTGCTGCATGGACACCACCTGCTGGGGCTGCTGCATGCCGGGAACCTGCTGCATCGATGCCACTTGCTGCAGTTGCTGCATGGCTGGGATCTGCTGTGTGGGTACAGTTTGCTGAGGAATTTGCTGGGGCTGCTGCATCGATGCCACCTGCTGCGGCTGCTGCATGGGTGCCCCTGGCTGCCCAGCCAAGGAAGCAGGCAGGAGTTGGGCCATCCCCTGCACATTCCCAACAAACTGGGCCGAGGGCTGGTTCTGCGGTGCCAGGCTGTGAGCGAGGGTCAGGAAGCCAGACGCCTGGTCGACCTCGGCTGCAGCGGCGGTGGCCATCTGACTCCCAGTCCTAGGGGTGGAGCCCAGCTGGGCGCTGGCCCCTGGCATGGCCTGGGGAGAGGCAGCTGCCAGGATGGCCTGGGGCACCGCCATGACCGACGGCTCCAGCGCCTGCCCCTCGGCCCCGTAGGGCGGCTGCGACTCGAGGTGCTGGGGGCAAAGAAAGCACGGGGGTTACAGGTGCGGAAACACAAACTAGTCACACCCCAGCCCCACCCCAAAAAAAATCTAGGCTCTGCCCACGTACGCACAAATGCATTCTGGGAAAAGCAATCTGAGCGGATACCCCATAG
Organism: Terrapene triunguis; assembly: GCF_002925995.2. NCBI lineage: Eukaryota > Metazoa > Chordata > Testudines > Emydidae > Terrapene > Terrapene triunguis. The sequence continues at coordinate 109,657 of NW_020664939.1, read as the reverse complement.
AGCAGTAGGAGGCATTCCCAGAGCGTCTCCAGCAGCAATGCATTCTGGGGGTGAGACATGCGCGACGGCCACCCTGGGTCAGTCCAAAGGTCCATCTAGCCCAGTCTTCCAACAGTGGCCAATGCCAGGTGCCCCAGAGGGAATGAACGGAACAGGGAATCACCAAGTGATCCATCCCCTGTCGCCCGTCCCAGCTCCTGGCAAACAGAGGCTAGGGACACCATCCCTGCCCAGCCTGGCTAATAGCCATTGGTGGACCGATCCTCCATGAACGTAGCTAGTTCTTATCTAGAACTCATCGGCTGACATGAGGAGAGCAAGGCACTCTGGGAAAGCCAATGCATTCTGGGAGTGACACAGGCAATATCAAGGTATGTGGGGACAGGAACCCTTCTGCCAGATATTGTCTGGTTCAACATCTTCAGTGTACAAAAGCAAACGGCTCAGGCCCCCAGCCGGAAACCTGGGGAAAGGAACGGCTGCCTGGGGCTGCCCAGAAATTGGATTCAACAGAGCCCTGTTCAAATGCCTCAGATCCCTCGTAGTAATGGGGCTCTCTCTTTGGATCCCCTTGCGCGGATCCTCCAACGTGTGTCCAGCCCTTGGGCCAATTATATTCCCCCCAAATAAGTTGCTTTTGGTCCAGCGCCCCGGAGGCTCCGATCTTGGCTAATCAGGGTGGAAGCGGGTTGGTGCTGGGCCTGGAGTTCCCTGCCCAAGAAAACGCCAAGTGGGAGAGGAGACTCTGCAAGTAGTGAGCTGAAGCAGAAACAGCTGGGGACAGCCCGTCCCTCTTCTGACTTCAACGGCAATCGGGGCCGGTCAGGAATTTCCCCGCAAACTTTGCCAGATTCAGGGAAACTCAAACTTTCCGAGGGGAAGGACCCTCGGGGCCAGACAGAGTCCCACCCCACAACAGCCAGCAGCCCCATGGTCAGGGAATCACCTAGAATGTGGGATCCCAGATTCAAGTCCCTGAACCAAGAAGGATTTGACCCTGGAAGTCACACATCCCTGTTCAGTGCTTTCCCTGCCTGCCCCAGCCGCCCCTCGTGTGTCAGCCGCGCCGCACACAGCACAACAGACGTACCATCATCTGCGTGAGCTGCGGGACCGCAACAGGCGAGACCTGGGGCTGGGGAGCTGCCGGCGGAGCTAAGCTGGGGGTGGGTAGAGCTGGGGGTAAGATCCGCGGGTGGCCCAGGTTCTGCTGCTGCACCTGCTTAATTAACGATGGCGACGAATAAAGAAGCTCGTTAATGACAAAGCACCTCCGGACCCCACCTGTGCTCTCCCCAGCTCGGATCTGCTGCACCCTCCTAGCTGGGTCTCTTTAGACACTTGGCTCCTCTTTTAGCCCAGGTTTACAATTGCTGGATCGGTGTCTCGCAGCTGAGCGAATGCGCCGGCTACGCAGACCTTCTGAGCTGTGTTCACACGGCCGAAGGACAGGGCTTGGATCCGGGCCACGGGCCTGACCCACCCCACTGGCAGGGCCCTACGGCCCGGGCCCTGAGCATTCGCTGACCCGAGCCAGACTGATTTGTGTGTGAATGGAAGTGGGGCTTGAGCTCAGCCCGGGCTCAGAGCCTGGGTTTGGTGCAGACACGGCGTAGGAGTCCCTGCCACCCTGCCCCCCAGGACAGTGTGGTTCTGAACTCGAGGGAGGCGGTTCAGTAACGAGCCGGGGATACCTCGCACCAAAGATAATGGTTAACCTCCAACCCTGCCCCCTGCAACGCCCCCAACTCTGACCCACTCCCCAACACCCCCAACCCTGTCCCCTACGTTCCCGCCTCGTGGGCCCTCACGACTCAGGAGCCGGATCCTAGGACCCTGCTAGGAGGGTGGGTCAGAGCCCGAGTCCCAGTGAGCCAGCGCGGAGAACAGCAGTGTAGACGTTCCCACTCGGGCTCCGAAACCTGGCAAAGCGAGTGGGTCTCAGAGCTCAAGCAGGGCCGTCTACACTGCGATCTGTAACCCCACAGCACCAGCCCGAGTCTGCCAACCCTGGCTCTGGGATTCGCTGCAGCAGGCTGGGTAGACATACCTTTAACGGCCTGGCCCGTGGGCCTTGCTCAGGGTCAGCAGTTTCGGGGGAGGGAGGGGATTTCCCCAGGTCAGATCGGCAGGGTTTCTGGGGCGTGGGACAATCCGGGCGCTGGAGACACCGTTCTGTGGCCTTACGCGCTGCGCGTGGCTAAGGACGCCCTTGCTGTCACTGACCCTAGGATGACGGCTGGTGATCCGAGGCGGTGCCTTACCCCGGCAATCTGCTGATAGTGTCCCATCAGCGGCTGCGATGGGTAGAGATGTCCCTGAAGGCCGGCTTCCACCGGTGGGAGGCTGGAGGCCTGCGGGGGGCCGCCCATCGCCTGCTCCGAGTAGGCCAGGCTGTGCTGTCTGGGGGCATCCGATAGAATCACCGACCCGACGCTCTTCTCCGACAGGCTCTCAGCTGTATGGGAAGGCAGGGGAGCCCTGTCAGCCACTCAGAGCATGGGCAGGCGTGGCCTTTCCTAGCAGGTGCAAACAGGGCAGGGGAGGACACGGGAACCAAAGACTCACTAGGTCCCGCTCCAGACCTACGTCCTCCTCACCAACACCACCAAGTTCCTGTCTAGCACGCGTCTCCAGGTGCTTTACGGAGCAGGGAAACTGTGCCACTGAGACCGGCAGGGACTAGAAGCCGGGTGTGCTGGGGCCCTGGGCAGTGCACTATCCACTAGGCCGCACTGCCTACAGACTCACATCTAAGGCTGCTCAGCATGACAGTAAACAATGGCTGCTCGGAAAAACCAGGGCAATTATCACCAGTCTGCAGGGACTCCAAGAGGCACCAACTGCCCCAACCCTCGCCCCTCCGAAACACCTCCCTGCCATCTCGAGGAGGGGGCGGGACCGCGGCGGCGTGGGGGCCAAGTCACAGCATAGGGGGGCGTGGAGCGTGCTGTCATCAGGAGGTGGGAAGAGACCCTGACACCCCTTCTGCCTCGGTATCGCCGAGAGTCTGGGCCGGGAGTTAGCCCCACCTGGGACTACAGATCACCCCAAGGGCCGTTCTGAATCCGCAGCCTCTGCCTCCTCTACCTCAGGCCGGGGCTACCCCTAAACCAGGGCGCCCCTGTAGCGTGAACGCGGCCCCAGCACGGCCTGCGCTGGCTCAAAGGGGGAGGCAGCTGTGTTCTGAGGGTGGTTTTTTCACCCTCCCCCAAAGCATCAAGGATGGGCCTCAGCTGGAGACAGGACACCGGACTGAGGGGCCAGGGGGGGCTCTTTGCAGCTGCCCAGTTGGCAGGTCTGGCTCCCAGGCTCAGGGTGGCCAGACGTGGGATGGGGGAGGCAGGGACGTGGGGTCGCCCTGCAGCATGGGATCATCGGGGCACGTCTCAGCGAATGGATTCCCTTCCAGAGCAGGCGAGTGGGTGACGTTTCGGTCTCTCCCGAGGAGACTAAAGGGGGCGGGAGGCTGGTGAAATTGACTAGCTACCCCTGTCACGCCATGTACCCGCCAAGGAAGACTGGTGTTGAGTCTGCTGCAGCAGCTGCTGCCGGACGTGCTGGTCCACCTCCGTCTCCTCCCACTCGGCGCCCGCCGGCTGGGCCGGGCCGGTCAGCGAGACGCCCTGGGGCAGCAGGGCCCCGCCGGCTGCCTTGCACTGGGCCTCCCGCTGTTCCTCCAGGCAGCTGGCTTGCCGCCGCTCTCGGGTCTTCTTGATCAGGGCCACACGGTCCCGGATGGACTTGGCCACCGCTTTGGAGTCGCTTTCGTGGAAGAATCCGGATTTCACCTGCAGAAGGGGGATCAAGATGGGAAAGATGAGGAATCGCGCCTGCTCTCCGGATACCCCGTGAAAGCCTCTCTCGGAAAAGCACACAGCTCTTAGCGCCCCACCCTTTTACTGGAGAACTCCTTGGAGGGCTCAGAGATGTGGATCAACCACTCTCCCCGTCCTCAGGTAAGAGGCATTGGTGACTCTCATGATATTGGACCCCTGACGGAACCAGGATTTCACCTTGATGTTTCTTCATAAAGACCCAGCTGCCGGAGTCATGTGATTTGGGGGAGAATGTCACCTCTCTTTTTACAAGAAAAACTTGCTAGCCCTCGGGACTGAGGAGAAAATCTTGCAAACGGGACCTTCTAAAGGCTCAAAAGCTAGAAAACAAATACCAAGACCACACATTTCAAAAGAGATTTTTCAAGCCAGGTCTCACGATTTTGGGGGGAGGCCTAATTTATAATTTCAGAACCTTTGGGGTTGGCAGCGCCATCTTTAACAGAGGCCTTGTCGACACACATTCAGCCAGTTGGTTAAGGGAAAGCGCTCTTATTTTGGCTGAGTTTAAACCTCTTCCCAAGTGACCTAAAAAAACCCAACACCCAGTCTGTAGCCGGAGCAGCCTTCAGGGTGGATTCTCCTGTTTCAGTTTAACTAAGCGTATGTCTTGGCTGCCGCATACCTGAGCTAGCTTTGATACTCACGGCAGCGTAGGCATGCCCGGAGTGGGTTTAAATTCACACCACGTTACACCTGTGACAGACACAAGGCGTTGGAGGAGTGGAAGTCCGAATCGATCCCCAAGTGCCGTGCGGTAGGGCATATTCGTAGGGTATTGTATCGACAAGCGGTCTATGTACCTTTGTGTTCGTGATCCTCCTGAACCGGGATTCACTAGGAGGGTGATTAAAGTACACGGATACCCAGCCCTTCGACGCTCTGCGTCTCTTGGAGAGGCAAAGACCTAGGAGACGTCCCCAGCCTGAGCTGGCTTAGAGACAAAGCCGCTCCCCAGTGAGACCCCGCATGGCCCACCAGGACTCCACGCGGACAGCCACTGGCTGAGGGCGTCGACTGCTTGTGGCTTCGCGCGAGTTTCTCTACCGTTCCAAGCCAATCCCAGGGGGCTTTGCCTCGGCAGACATGGCCAGAGACAGCGGCAATCGCCGGTGTCGGCGCTAGAGAGACGTTAATAACGTTTCAAACAGTTTGAATTAAAAAAAAAAAAGGTTCCGACTTCTCAACCAGTCGGGTTTCCTACACATCCCCGATGGCCCGAGCCCGGCTCGATCTCCATCCTCCCCGGAGTCGCCCAGGAGGGACAGGCGAGACACGGCTTCGTCATGGAAAATACAAGCGGAGCCGAACAACGGGAACGCCTCCAGGCCTTCTGAGTTATTTACGGGAACTCAAAAAGCGGCTGGATCCCCTCCAGCCCGACTGTGCGAACACAGAGACAACCCCTGCCCCGACGAGCTCCCACGCAGCCGAAGGGAGGGAGAAGAGGCAGCGGCACAGTCCGAGCGACGCGCTCACCATCTCGCACGCCACTTCCTCGGGGACGTCCGACTCCAGGTTGAAACTGAACTCGATGGCTTCGTTGTCCTTGTGCTTCCCCTTCAGCTTCTTGGGGTCTTCTACCCAAAGCCTCAAGGCCAGAGAAGAGCTCAGCCCGTCGTCGTCCTCCGCCAGCTCCACCCGCAGCCCCGTGTCCTCCGCGAAGAAGGCGTGGTTCAAAAGGTCTTTGATGGACAACCTGGTGGTGAGAGGTGGGGGGGAGGGGCGGGTGGATTAGGGGCCCATCGCCAACAGGATATTGACCACCTGGTCGGTGACCCCCTCAACCACACCATTTCTAGCCTCTTTGGGGCCACGAGTTACAGACGCTCCACCCCTGTCTGTCCCTGCCCCAAGCCTGGCACCCGGGTAAAGCATAGAACCACTCGGCCGACGGGGGGGGGGGGGTGTGGGGGGTGTGTCTGAGTGTGGGTAAACTGGAGCCAGAGCGCTCGAGTGATCTGCCTCAGGGTCACAGAGCAAATCACCAGCGGAACCAGGAACAGGACCCAGGAGTCCTGGCTCCCAGCCCCCCTGCTCTAACCCACCAGACCCACTCCCCTCCCAGAGCGGGGAGAGAACCCAGGAGTCCTGGCTCCCAGCCCCC
>NW_020664939.1:95510-103701 GCF_002925995.2 Terrapene triunguis | reverse complement strand
CCTCCCAGAGCGGGGAGAGAACCCAGGAGTCCTGGCTCCCAGCCCCCTCGCTCTAACCCACCAGCCCCCACTCCCCTCCCAGAGCGGGGAGAGAACCCAGGAGTCCTGGCACCCAGCCCCCCTGCTCTAACCACCAGCCCCCACTCCCCTCCCAGAGCGGGGAGAGAACCCAGGAGTCCTGGCACCCAGCCCCCCAGCCAGCTCTAACCACTGCCCCCCCCCCACACCAGGTGCAGGTAATAGAATCCAGACGTCTCTACACAGCACTGCCATTGTGGTCAGGAGATCCCGCAGCTTTTCCTTTTTAATTTTATTTCAAAGAGCCTGATGGCCCCCCACACACAGCACGGCAGCTGCTTGGCCGCTGACTCTGGAACGCACACGAGCACATGCTTTGCTTCGAGCCCATGCTCGAGTCCTGGGGACTTCCCGAATCGGACTCGGAGGCCGCGGCCAACGCCACCCCATTGGCGCCGGGGATCTCTGAGCCAGTGCCTCGCAGGGGGACGCACCTTTCGGATTTGTTCTGCCGGATGCAGCCCTCGATGATCTCTTTCACCTCCGGGTCGGTCACCTTGTTGAAGCTGGCGGGTTTGATGCCCTGGAAGAGAAGGGAATTGTTATGGTGTGCCGAGCGGCACCAGCCCCTCCCTTTGAGCCAGCGAGCTGGGAGCAGGGCTTCTATGATCCACTCCCAAAGGGTCCTGTCCGCACTCAGAAGTTTCCTAGATCCCTGGATCGCGTTAGACCTTTCTCTGCCAGACTGACGAGGCCATTCATAACTTTGTTCCCGACGTCGGCACTTATGTGACCGAGTCTCCCCAGCCCCTTCTCTCGGTTCAGCCAAAGAGCTCCAGCTCCTTGAATCTCTCACTTCCAACCCTTCAGTCCTTCTCATGGCTCTTCTCTGAGCCCTCCCCAATTTATCCACGTCCTCCTTGAACTGTGGGCACCAGACTTGGACACAGGATCCCAGCAGCGGGCGCACCAGTGGTAACAGAACCTTCTTGCAAACGACTCCTTGGCCGTTTGTTCCAATGGCCAGCCACCCTCACTGGTAAAACGTGCACCATTTGCACCTGGAACACGTCTGGGTTCAGCTCACAGCCCCTTGGGTCTTGTTCTCCGCTAGCTCAAAGAACGCTCGTCTCCCCACGCACTGACACACGCTAATCGAGTCACCTGGCACTCTCCTCTCGAGGAGCTACGCTTTCTCTCCCTCTCTGACTGTGCAGCATTTCTTCCAGCCCTCCAATGGCTTTCTGCACCCTCTCCAATTTCTCAACATCCTTTTTAAAAATGGGGACATGTATCGTCCCAATGTCGGTCTCAGCGATGCTGTACACAGAGGTAAAATCACCTCTCCTGTAGACTGTGCGAGACCCATCTCCCAGCCTGGCCATCAGATAGTCTAGCCTGACCTTCTGTACAGCACGGGCTGTAGAATTTCATCCAGTTACTCCTGCCGAGAGTCCAGTAACGGGGGTTTAATAACGAGCTATAATACAATCACTGTACTGGGACAGTTAAAGTGTGGCTCCAATTACTGCGATTCCATAGGGGAAATCAAAGGTATATTGTATCTGTGCCGCTACCTCAACCAACCAACCTTATAAATCTCAGCAGGAATTAAACCAGCTTTCTTTGACAAGCCCCATTGTCCATAAAACCCTGGGGCCGGCACTAATTCTATTCCGATCCTTTCATTCTTTATCGACCGAATCCCGTATCAGGGACTGATGCCAGGCTAGAGATACCCAGGTCATCCCACTGGTCCTTCTGGAATATCGGCAGGACAGCAGCACTTTCTCAGTCTTCTTGAACTTCCCAGCTATTCTCAAACTGGAGGACGTATCTCGTGGGTCAGCCCCAGGGCTGGGGCTATGCAATACTGTCATTAATAACATGGATAACAGAGTGGAGAGTGTGTTTATAAAACCTGCAGATGACACCAGGCTGGGAGGGGTTGCTGGCCCTTTGGAGGGCAGGATTAGAATTCAAAACGACCTGGACAAATTGGAGAATTCACTAAAGGCAAGTGCAGAGAACGTCACTGAGGAAGGAAAAATCAAATGCACAACTACGAGACAGGGACTAACTGGCTGGGCGGTCGTGCTGCTGAAAAGGGCCTGGGGTATTAACAAGAAGTGGCCCTGCTGCGCCCGAGCTGGAGTCCTGGGTGGGGTTCTGGGTGCTGATCCTTAGGAAAGACCTGGACAAACTGGAGACAGGCCAGAGGACAGCAACAAAAATGAACAAAGGTTTAGAAAACCTGGCCTCTGAGGAACGGTTACAAAAATTAGACATGTTTAGTCTTGAGCAAAGAAGACTCAGGGGGACCTGATACCAGGCTTCAGACCTTTTAAGGGCTGTTATAAAGCGGACAGTGACCAAAGGAGACTGAGGTTAGATATTAGGAAAACTCTCATTATAAGGGTAGTTCAGATCTGGAAAGGCATCACTGGACGTTTTTAAGGCAGGCTGGACAAACCCGTCAGGCATGGTCTAGCTTTACTTGGTCCCACCTCAGCGCAGGAGGCTGGACTTGACGACTTCTCAAGATCCCTTCCAGCCCGACATGTCTATGATTCGAAGATGCATTAAAAATGAGCATCAGCCAGGGGGAGATCGCTGCCAACTCTTTAAAGCCAGAAGAGACCATTATGGTCACCTCGTCTGAGCTGCGTCACACAGAGGGTAGGATCCAGCCAGCCCCTTCTGTTAACTCCCTTATCCCACTCTGAAACTTCCAGCCTCTACTTTAAAATGCTAAGCAGAACGTCCGAGCTTTACAGAATGTGGAACCGGGGCCAAATCCATTCTAATCTATTTGACTCATCCTTTCAGCCCTTCCTCCCTCTGTCACAATAATTACGCGTGACTTTGCTGAGAATTAACTGGGTCTGTTTGTCCGCTGATGTCATTTTCTCCTGCTCTGGACAGGTTCAGTAAACAGGGCTTCAGAAAGCACGGAAAGAATTGGCAGCTTCCATTCCCCGGTTCTAGAAAAGCAACTCTGATCCGCCTCTGCGTAAAACTCTTTCTAACACAGAGTCACGTTAGCATCCTTCCACCTTTTCATGCATATTAAGGAGAGGCGTGACGTACGTGTGTGTGTGTGTGTGTGTGTGTGTGTGTGTGTGTGTCTGTGTGTGTTCCCTCTCGTGCCGGACACCGCACCAATCCGCCCCTCCTTCCCCCAGACCAAGCTTGGGGCCTGTTTCACTGGGAGCTGCACAGGTCCCTGACTGAGATCGGGGACCCCGTTGTGCCAGGCACCCCACACACACCTCAACTACGATCAGGGTCCCCATTTTTTCACACACTCTCGCCTGTGGGTCCAGGTTTCCCACTGACTAGTGTTTGGGGGGCTTAGGCTGAGGGAACGACGCCGCTCAGCTTCCACAGACTGAACCCGAGCCCGGCACGTTACGTTCGGTGCGCAATTTCGGAAGCCACTGGCGTGTTGTGCCCTGAGATTGACGCGGAAAGGGTACCGCTCGGCCGGCGGCTCCGAACAGACTAAGTTTAGCCTCCGATTTGCACCGCGAGGCTAGTGCCGAGTAATAGGCTTACCCGCCCTAATCTGCCAATGTACAGGTTTCTGCTAAGGAGGAAGTTAAATTTACACCTACGCTGGTGACTTTGCGATAGATCTGGGCGGCGTTCTGGCACTCGGAGTAGGGGTACTCGGAGGTGGCCATTTCCAGCATGCACATCCCGAAAGCATACACGTCCACCGACTCGTCGTAATGCTCTTCATACATCTCCGGGGCCATGAACTCGGGGGTGCCTGCGGAGGGAAAGAGGGTCGTCTTTCAAAAGGATCTGCAAGCCTTTAGTCGGGCAAGACAAGCCGCCGCATCACATCCCACACATCAAACTCCTCCTAGACATAGCTCTTCTTGAATTCCAGCTCCCGTCAGCAGGAACAAAAGAGGTGCAAGGTACCGCCTTGCTGATCGCTTCAGAGCGGATCTCTACACAGCATGCGGAGACATACACCAGCTAAGCTTTGAACTAGCTGAGTGCCACAGACACTGCAAGTTCAAAGCCTGGCCCAGCCAAAATTGGTTGCAAGAACACAGGCTTGTTGAATTTGCCGGTGATCGGTGAGGATTTTATTTTGGCGTGCTGCAGCGCGAGCGGAGGAGAAGAGCCAGAAAGGTGGCTAAGTAATTCGGGACGATTCGGAAAAGGACACCTGAGATCGGATGTGACGTGGGGGATACATTGCGGGGTTCGCAGCTGTTTTAATACGGCTAACAGTAGATGCATACAGCTAGGAACAAAGAACAAAGTCTGCCACACAGATAGCGATTTAGAAAGGAGGTCAGTGTGGTTATCCCCATTTTATAGAGGGGGAAACTGAGGCAGGGAGTGGGGAAATGATTCCCCCCACCATGCCAAGTCACCCCGGGCCGGCTCCCTGAGCAGGGAGCGCGCCGTTGACGTACCAATGACGCTCTTGGCAAACGATGTGCGCATCAAGGTGGCCAGGCCCAGGTCGCCGATCTTCACCGAACCCGTGGGTCCCGTGATAAAGATGTTGTCGCATTTCAAGTCCCGGTGGATGATGGGCGGGGTCCGGGTGTGGAGGAACTGCAACCCTTTCAAGATCTGTCGGCACCAGCTCCTCAGGACCTTCGGCTTCATGACTTTGAATCGCTTTAAGTACCTGGGCAGGGGGAGAACCATGGATTGATGAGAAAGGCGCTGGGCGGGCACCCCCCTCTCCTCCTAGCAGCCTGCTGAGACAAGTCAGTGAGGTAATACCTGCTCTCAGTCTAGGAAAGGAGCTTCGGGCCTCACTGCAAGACGCTGGAAAAACCCACCTGTGTCCAAGACAAAGTCTCTCTTCTTCACGCCAACCTTCCCAAAGCCTGGACTAGCCAGCAAGCCGGTAATAACCGTTGGGTCCCTGGGTTTGACTCCCTAGGGGGTCTCTCTGCAAGCAGGCGTCGGCTCACTCATCGTCTGCACTTCAGAGTCATTAAGGGATAATGCTAAAACCATCGGCGCTGCCGACTCTGGCTCAGGAAGGCTGACACTGAAGGACACAGAGGCCATGTCTACACACCACAAAATTAAGTCGGCCTAATTCACGTCGGCCCAGAGCCGCCGCAGTAATTACATCACTTGTGCGTGTCGACACTTCGCTCCTCGTGTCGGCGGGGCGCGTCCTCACCACAGCGCTTGTCTCGATCGAACTGTCGGTGTGGAGCATCGTGGGATGGCTTCCGAAAGCCGGCCACAGCCGACATACGCAACGCAGCGTTTACACGGACTCCGCGTCAACCTAACTACATCAGCCTTGACTCTACGCCGATCACGGGCAAATTAGGGCAGCGGGAGTGAAAGACACTTACGGAGTTAGATGACATAAGCTGCCTTGCATCAATCTAACTCTGTAGTGTAGACCAGGCCAGAACTCCGGCAGGATTTAAAAAGACCAGACTGAAGTAAGACTCACGGCAGATGAAATTTTCAATGTTGGTAAGCAACGGAAAAAATCATCCCAACCATACATAAAAAGGAAGGGGTCTAAATCGGCTATTGCCTCTCACGAAAGAGATCTTGGCGTGGTTGTGGCTAGCTCTCTGAAAACATCCACTCCATGTGCAGCGGCAGTCAAAGTAGCTAACCGAATGTTAGGAACCATGAGGAAAGGGATAGAGAGTAAACCAGAGACTATCATAATGCCACTATAGAAATCCACGGCACGCCCACACCTGGAATACTGTGTGCACTTCTGGCCGCCCCATCTCAAAAACAACAGACTAGAATTAGAAATGGTCCAGAGAAGGGCAACGAAAAGGATTTGGGGCCACCATATGAGGAGAGATTACAAAGACTGGCACTGTTCAGTTAGAGAAGAGACAACTGAGGGGGGGGGTTGACAGTGGTCTGTAAAACCAGGACTGGTACGGAGAACGTGAGTGCGGAAGTGTTCTTTACCCCTGCGCAGAACACAAGAACAAGGGGCAACCATATTCAAACTCAGCATGCCTGCACCACGTCTGACCGGGGGCGGGGAGAGGGGACAGACAGACTTACGTCTTTAAGGTGCCAGACGTCATCAGCTCAGTGACCAACACGATGCATTTCTTCCCCTTCACCGTGGACTCCCAGGAATCGTAAAACCGGACAATGTTCGGATGCTGTAGGCCTTTTAGCATCTCTGCTTCTTCCTTAAACCTCTGCTGTTCGGCTTTGGTTAGCTTCCTGTCCTGGAACAGGGAGAACATTTGGGGAAGGGGGAATAAAACAGATTCACTCTTGTTACTCCCGACAGTCACAGCTGAATTATTGTTTAGCTATTATATTGTGGCCGCACCTCGGCGCAAAGGTATTTAGATGTTTAACTCCGCTGAGATAGGCTCCAGGAGCTCAATCTATTTGACTTAGCCATGGCGAGGTTACGTGGGGAACACAACATTTCGAATGGGCTCTTCAATCTGCCAGACAAAGGCCTAAGACAGTTCGACGCCTGGAAGTTGAAGCTAGACAAATTCAGACTGAGAAGAAGACATAAATATTTAACCCCGTGGAATCCACCACTGGAGAGAGATTACCCAGGTTGGTAGTGGAGTCTCCAGCACCAGCAATTTTTAAATCAAGATGGGATTTTTTTTTTTTTAAAGGGATTATTTCGGGGCAGTTCTATTGGCTGCGTTATCCAGGAGGTCAGATTAGACAACCACAGTGGTCCCTCTGGCCTAGGGCTCTAGTCATCTGTTTGTTCCTTTTGGTCTACGAATCCCTATGTTGAGTTTCTTCTACCCTTGAAAGTTTATTAGTGTACCTGTGTGAGCGGGGGGGGGGGGGGGGGGTTACTGATATCCTTGTACCAGTAGAAGCCCTAATGCGTAGGCAGTTATACTTGGTAGAGTAATGGGACTAGCTAGACTGGGCGAGTGAAAACGTTACAGCTTTTTAGCACAGACAAGGCTTCAGGGAATACGTTTTTGCCACCGTAGGCGACGAACTCGGCTCTTTAAGGCAGGGGGAACCATATCTACCTACATGTAAAGTGCCCATAAAACTACAATCAGGGTTATGCTTTTTAGGCAACAGTTTTAGGGTCATAAAATAGATTCATAGCATCTAGTCTGTCCTTTTGTGTGACGCAGGCCACAGGACTTCCCCGAATTAATTCCCGGGGATTTTTTTCTAAAAGATCTGCTCATCTTGATTTTAAAATGTCCAGTAATGGCGACTCCACCGCAGCCCTTGGTAAGCTGTTCCAATAATTCATTCCCCACCCTGTTAAAAATACACGCCTGATTTCTAGCCTGAATTTGTTTAGCGGCAACTTCCAGCCACCGGACTTGGGTAGACCTTCGTCTGCTGCGCTGAAGAGCTCCCCGTCAAATTTCTTTCCCCAGTTATGTATGTCTAGACTGTGATCAAGTCTTTTCAAGAGATAAAAGGACACTTTTCAAACAGAACAGGGGGGGTGTTGGCATTGCTAATTCTGACTTAATGGCGGTGACAAATCGGGGCAGTCTTCTGGACAACGTTCACGGTGCGGTTCAACCTCAGCGGCTGTGTTTAGTTCTCTCCGTTTGGAAATTCATTCTCGGAGGTTATGGTCTGCACGCCTGTGCGCACACACACAAAATCATGAAAAAATGGCGGGGAGAAAGTGAATAAAGAAATGGAATTTTCTCCTTCACGTAACACAAGGACCAGGGGTCACCCAATGAAATGAACAGGCAGCAGGTTTAAAACAAACAGAAGGAAAGACTTCTTCACCCAACGCACAGTCAACCTGTGGAACTCGCTGCTGGGGGGGGGGGGTCGTGAAGGCCAAAAGTCTAACTTCAAAAAAAGGTTCAAAAAAGAATTAGCCTCGTTCATGGAGAGGAGGTCCACCAATGGCTGCTAGCCAAGATGGCCACAGCCTCCACTCCATGCTCTGGGTGTCCCTAAATCTCTGAGTGCCAGAAGCTGGACTGGACGACAGGGGATGGATCACTTGATGATTCCCTGTTCTGTTCATTCCCTCTGGGGCACCTGGCACTGGCCACTGTCAGAAGACGGGACACTGGGCTAGCTGGACCCTTGGTCTGACCCAGGCTGGCCAGTCTTATGTTCTTGTGTGTGTGCCCACATCCACAGCTCGTATCCTGTGTGTGCGGGTATCTGGGTGTACATGCAGCCCCTCCTCTGTGTGCATCTGTGTGTG
>NW_020664939.1:92204-95500 GCF_002925995.2 Terrapene triunguis | reverse complement strand
GGGGTCGGGCGGGAAAACAGCCAGACCCCCTTGGGCTCAGGTCCCCCTCCTGGCCATGGGATCAGGCTCAGGTCAGGAAGTGACTCAACTCTCTCGGGATCAGGTTGGATCCTAAAGGACTGACACGGAAACTCGGGTCCCTTTGCGCTGTCTCCCCTGCTGCCCTACACGCGCAAGAGGTTTTCCACCTGCATGTAAATTCCTCGATTTCAGGGCCAGAAGGGACAACTGTGACCGTCTATCTAGTCTGACCTCCTGTATAAGCCAGGCCCGAGAACTGCCCTCAATTCATTCCCACGGAACTAGAGCCGAGCTTTTCGAAAAACTTCCCATCTGGCTTGACCGTTGCCAGTGGCGGAGAATCCGCCCCAGCCCTCGGGAAGCCGTTCCAACGATTCATTCAAATTCATGCCACGTTTCCAGTCTGCACTTGTCCAGCTTCAGCTTCCAGCCGCTGGAGCTGGGCTAGACTCTCTCTGCCAGGCCGGAGAGCCCTTCTCAACTAATTCCTGCTCCGCACCCAGGGACTTATCGAAAGGACTCAAGCGAAACAGACCGAATTCCTGGCAGCTCTCACTCTCAGGCGCCGTTTCCAACCCTTTAATCATTCTCGAGGCTCTTCTCTGAGCCCTCTCTAATTGGTCAACCTCCTTTCTGAACTGCGGACCCCAGAACTAGACCCAGGAGTCTAGCAGCGGAGCCCTTCCGGAGACAGAAATTGGGACGCCCAGTCACAAGGCTGCAGAGGTTTCTGCTACCGGCGCCCCTTTTTGTGGTGTTGTCTCGTAGCCATGACAGCCGGTTCAGAACTGGCCTGACCGCTTTCCAGGACTTACCAGGAAGTTTGTTCCTCTCCCTAACCCAGTTTCTGGGGGTAGCTCACATTCAGAATTTCCTCTTGCGGGTGGCTTTACAAAGGCCCAGCCCTTCCAACATAACCTCTTACCCTTTCATAAGCCAAAATAAACAGTCATCTAAGTGGCACTTAGATCTGCTGATAGCTGGGAGATTTGAAAGGAGGGAGGCTCGCTGATGAAAAGAGGCAGGCGTGTAGGACCAGATTACCTTCCCTGCTACAGTTTAAAAGGGTTGATTTTCATTCCCCAAGGCCAAATATCACTTTAGCAATAGCTAAAAAAGACCAATGAATCTTTGTGCCGCTACCAACTGGATACTCTATGCAGGGCTCCGGGGACTGGTTAAATGCCCGTCCACTTCCCACACTGGAGGGAGGGCGGGAGGGAGGACTGCCCCAGCACACTGGATTTGAGATGCAAATCTCTGTCAAACAGACACAAAGGTAAACAAAGGGCCCTGGCTCAAGAATGAGAAGCAGCTGAAGGTTTGTGGAGACTGAGAAGCATTTGTTTGAGTCTGGCACTGACAGGAGACATGCTGACGGTTCAAACACAGGAAATCCTTGCTGGATTGGCCTGCTTTTCCGATTGCTAATCACCATGGCCCCGAGCCCCTGGCCAGCCCCTCCTCAATGGAGAGTCCTTTGTCCCCATGCAAACATGCCCACCCTCACTGCAGCCTCCAACCCCATCACCCCCCACCCAACCACCGCCCCCAAGACCTTCCGGGCCATTCACGGCACCTCCTCCTCCCGTCAGCTCAGCGCACCACTCCCTCCCGTCCCAGGGCAGGGCGGCTTTTCCCAATCCCGGCTCGCTCCCGTCGCCCACCCTGCATTCGCAGGGCCCTGCCCCGCTCAGGTTTGGCCTGGTTGCCCAGGCCAAATCTCAGCAACTGGTGTTGTGATCCATCTGGCCAGGGCCTTCTGCAAGTGCAACAACTGCAGACTTGTTAATCCGGGCCTGGCCAGGGGCTACAACCCACTGAGCCAACCTCCCTCTGGTCTACTTTCTGCCTTCGCCACAGACTTCCCGTGCAACCTTGGTCAAGTCACTTTTGCCCCTCCATGGCTCAGTTCTCCACCCACCCACCCCATAGAACGGAGACAAGGATTCTCTATCTCAGCTGCCCATAGTGAGATCCAAAGTCCACCGATTGGGAGGTGCTCAGAGGAGAAAGCTAACGGTGCGAACGCGTTATTAGACCGGCTCTGGGCCTGGTTCTGCCGTTGTCTCACGGGACGACGACCCACCACAGACAGATGGGGCCACCCGGCCAAGCTGTTTCTACACACACACGCGAAGGCGGCCAGCCGGGGAGTTTGCGGCCGTGGCGGGGTGGTGGGCTTCAGGCCGAGGGTTGTCAATTTTGGTCGGATGTAGTCCTGGAGATTTCATCACATGACATAATCTTTAATTCCTGGAGACTCCAGGCCAATCCTGGAGGGCTGGCAACCTTATTCCTGCCATAAAGTGAGCTGCAGAGGGGCACGGGCAGGAGTTCCCCTGTCCAGCATGACAGTCAGCCACGGGGTCCTGTTCCATAACATTCTGCTCGCAAACCCGCCAGCTCAGGGCCCCCCGTTAGCTCCCCCATCATGCTGGCACAGGGGGGGAAGCGTATTGATTGGCGGCCGGATCAATGACGGCGGGAACGGATCAGGTGGCCACAGTAGGCTTCCGTGTATACAACTAGCCCTGCTGCGAGCTGACACCCCCGCCCCGGAGCTCTCCAGATTTGCAGAGTCCAAGACCAAACTGCCCTGAACTCATCCCCGGCAGAACGCGGATGCGTGAGGAGTGGAAAACTCTGACCAGGCTCGGCAGCTCAAACTCCCTGCGCAGAAGATTAAACTAATTATTATGTCTGTGGTAACTATTCTGCCTCCCACTGAGGGGAGAATAAACCCACAACCAGCAACACACTGGCTTTTGAATCAGAACCGTTCAGAGGCTCAATGTTCCCTGGAAACAAAGAGGATTTTCACTGGCAAAGGTCTGACTTGCTCTAAAATAGCACATTTCCCTCCCCACCGGCGTTCCCCATCGATCTTTGTTCGGTTCACCCCATAGCATTATTACAGGTACGCTGCCCCCAGAGAAGGAGGTAGAGATGACAAATTCTTGGGGGGATTATGTCTATTGGACAGGCCAGCCCTGGAGAACCTGGCCAGCTCCTGCAGGGGGAAAAAATTCATACGCAATAAGGCTGCAGCTGGGAGCTGTGCTGAAAAGATGCTAACAGATCTAGGTTACAGAGACGTTATTCTAGATGATGATGTTATAGTTACCCATGATATGGTAGTGCTGAATGACCTCGACTGAGATCAGGACCCCGTCGTGCCGGGTGCTGCCCAGACACACAGCGAGAGACAGGCCCCGCCCCAGCTGAGATCAGGGCCCCGTCGTGCCGGGCGCTGCCCAGACACACAGCGAGAG
>NW_020664939.1:75604-92194 GCF_002925995.2 Terrapene triunguis | reverse complement strand
GCGAGAGACAGGCCCTGCCCCAGCTGGGATCAGGGCCCCGTCGTGCCCGGCACTGCCCAGAGACACGGCGAGAGATAGGCCCTGCCCCAGCTGGGATCAGGGCCCCGTCGTGCCCGGCGCTGCCCAGACACACGGCGAGAGACAGACCCTGCCCCAGCTGAGATCAGGGGCCCCTGTGCCAGGCACTGCCCAGAGACACAGCGAGAGACAGGCCCTGCCCCAGCTGAGATCAGGGCCCCGTGGGACCAGGCGCTGCCCAGACACAGAAGTGCACAGAAGAGCTTACCATGGTAAGGTAAGATCAAAGCTCCTGAGGTTATTAAAGGCAGCAGCCCAATGCCTCCGAGGGGCTGCAATCTGGGCTAAGAGTCATGACAATCCCCACCCTGATGGACACATATGTCCTGGTCAAATCCCAACCCCTAGTCTGCAGTCCCAACATTCTCCCTTGCGGTTTCACTGGATACAGCATCTTCTTCCACTTCCTGTCATAAACTGAGGCACTGCCTAGACACGCCCAGTCACGAAGGAGTGGCCTGGGTCATCCTGATAGTCCTACTGTTTAAGGCCATTAGATCATTTATTCTCCCCACGCAGCACAGGCCGGTGGATTTCACCCAGCTCCCCCATTACTGAGCCTAATAACTTGTGTTTGACTCCGGCCTCTTCCAGAAGGCGGCCCAGCTGGGCTCGAAGGCATTAAGAGATGGAGAATACAAACACTTCTCTCAGGAGTTCGTTCCAATGGTTAATCACCCGCACTGGGAAACATTGGTGCCTGATTTCCAATTGTCTGGCTTTAGCTTCCAGCGGCGGCTGCTTCTGCTAGATTACAGAGCTTGGGCTTTCCTTGTGCGGAGCATATCCCCTAGCATCCCCACAGACTGCACGGTTTGCTTAGTGAAGAGCCCCGAGCCCCACACAGAGCCACTGGAATGCGGGGAAACGGGGGCCTTGGTATGGGAGATGAGGGACCTGGGGGGGGACGACACACAGAGCCCTTGGCATAGGGGGAGATCGGGGGGGCAGGGGGTCTCCGCACTAGAGCGGGATGGGAGGCTGACATCCAAAGCAGTTTGTGGGGGGAATGGAGGGTGTGTACAGTGAGCTCGGTGAAGAGTGCGACCCCACGGTATTATTTATTAGGTGTATTACGGTAGCACCTAGGAACCCCAGTGGTGGCCTAGAAGCCCATGGTGCTAGGTGCTGTACATCATTATTGCTATTTATTGGGTGTATTATGGTAGCACCTACCACAGACCAAGACCCTGCTGCGCCAGGCGCTGTACAAAGACAGAACAAAAAAGTGGTCCCTGCCCCACAGAGCTTCCCATTCAAATAAAAAGAAAACAGGTGGAGACAGACAGACACAAGGAAACAAGGATCCAATCCCAGGCAGGGCTGAGCCTGGCCAGGTGATCGCTGGAAGAGCCGACAGCAGAAGTACCAGAAAACTCGCCACAGGGGGCTGCAGCCACACACGCCTCATGCATCTGCCGGCCCCAAGCGTCCACAAACCCCCAAGGCAAAAATTCACAAGATTGGCTTAAAAGTCAGGCAAACACAGAAGCCCCGGGGCTGAGGCAGACCCAAGTAAACCCGTACCATCCCTCATGGGGTTTGTCCAACCTAAAACAATGACAAGGATCTCACCAGATGTCAAGTGTCAGGGACAGAAGGGGTTATTGGCCTTCTGACTGCTGAGCCTTTCATGGGTCATGATTCAAAGCTTTTCCTGGCTAGAAACTTACTTCTTTAAAAAAAAAAAAGAAAGCTGAGACTCTCACATCACATGAATCCAGGTGCTGGGGCTTTAAGGACTAGAAATGTACCATAGACCAGCAGGCAGATACATTTCACAGTCCTCAGGGCTGGCTTCGCTGTCACAAGACAAAGTCATTCCAACACTTTCAGCAAGCTGGTGGGGGCACAGGACATAGCTTCTCTGCCCCCACGTCCCTCGGGGTTTGCCTCTGCACAGGGGGGTGGAGTGATTCTGCAGCCGTCCCCACAACAGACGAGAGTCTGGCAGTCGACTGATGTTCCAGATTTAAAAAGCGAGCATGAGCAGAGTTTTTTAATAATCATAATACAAGGGGAAAAAAGTCACGGGCTCTTACAGATGCCAACGCCAGAAGGGACCGCGGTCATCGAGTCTGACGCCATCTGTAGGACTTCCCCCAAATACAATTACCCAGCACGCTTTACCTGCAGGGCTCAAAGCATTTCACCATCTCGACTCGTCACGACGCCAGTGCGAGGCAGGGCAGCCCTAGACAGATGGGCAAAGTGAAGCCCGGACAGGCTACATGATGTGACCACACAAGGAAGTCCATGGTGAACCAGAGAATCAAACCCGGGTCTCCCAAGTCTTAGAGGAGGAGGATTATATTCCTAGCCTATGCATATAAGAAGATTCAAGGAGTGTCGCTTTGTCTGTGTGTCACTCTGAAGCCTAGAATGTCTGTGGAGTCAGGGTGAAGCGATGCAAACAGCCACAAGCACGTTCAATCACCCCTGAGATTCACAGGCCAGACAACTTCCCCACCATAATTCCTAGGGCAGATCTGTTACCCATGCCAGGAATATATCAGCGTTATCAGAGGTAACTCAACCAAGCGTCCCCATTACTCTACACCTAATTTGCACGCAATGATTTTCATTGGCGACTGCACAGATGGCAGATTACTTGTCCCAGCTGCCACAGGTTTTACAGCCCAGGCTTTCACCGGGTTTTTACATAATCCCAGGACTCCAGGAGCTGGAGATTTAAGAGAAAACACACCAATTCTGCACAGAATGAGATCTGCTGTACTAACCTGCAGTTCACACCAGGCTACCTCGACCCACGTCTCTGTGTCGAGCCCTTTGAAGACGGTTTTAAAGGCCCCTCGACCCAACTCGATATCGAATTTCAGGAAGCGGCCGCTGGGCGAGGTGGCCACCGCTTTCATCTCCGCCTCCTCTTCGATCTCCTTCTTGGTCTTCTCCTTGGAGGCCTCCGAAATCGCCTTGGAACCCAGCTCATTCCGGGCCTCCTGCCCCAGCATGCTGGCAGAGAGCTGGTCCACTCGGCGACCGCCCGCGGCCAGCTGCTCCCGCTCATCCCTGGGAGACGGCTCAGCGGTTCTGTCCTCCTCCATGATCTCCACGCTCTTGCGGAAGAACCGCTTCCGTTCCGTGGTGCCCCCGGAGGCCGGGGCGCCGGCGGGTTCCATGATCAAAGCGGCTTCGATGGTCGGGATCCTGCCCTCCAGAGAAACTCCATCAGGTTTTTCCGGATCTTCCGTGCTGGCCGGCTCGCCGGAATCTGTAGCCATTGGTACTTTTCGCCTGTGTCCTCCCTCCTCACACCCGGCAGGACGTTACTAGGACTTACTTCCTCTCAGAGCATCCCCATAGCAACCTGAAAGGAGATGGGGGGGGCAAGAATAGGATCGTTTCAGAAGGTAAATCAAGAAGCCAGAAGTACAAAATCTCTGGGGGCTTCTTTTCCCCCCCAGCCAGCGAAGGAACGAACCGGGGAGTCGCTCGGCAATACTAACCCGGCTCCCTGCCTGAGATGAAGGCCATCACTGTGCTGTATGCAGCGTTCCCCACCCGCACCCCGACGGAAACCACAGCCCCCCCATGGTACAGGGTCACCGAATCGATATCAAGGTCTTTTGTTCCATGGGGCAAAATACAGGGCCTTGTGGGACCGGACAAGCCCTGACAGACATGGGGGCCCCTCTGTGCCAGATGCTGGACAAACCCATAGCAAGAGATGGCCCAGGCCCAGAAGAACAAACAAAAGGTGGGAGGGGAAACTGAGGCACAAAGGCGGAAAGTGGTATGCCCTGCGCATCAGCAGTGGAGCCAGGAAGAGAAACTCCCAGTCCCCCATAACTCAGTAAATGTCTCTTCCCTCTGGATTTGCTAAAATGCGCTGGCTCAGACATGCCAGCCTCTTAGTTTGTAAGTTCTTGTGGACAAGGGGCTGTATTTATTTTCTGTCTTGAGCACATTATGGGTCTTTAATTAATCATTTCTAACCAAGCCCAGTGAAACCTGGGTTTCCAGCCAAGAGGAAAGCACAGCCACTGCAATACGCAAGGGTCTGGATGCGGTTTTGGACGTTTGAATTTTTAAAGAGCTCCCACGCACGCGTAAATTTCGCTGCTCAATGAAAGTGCATTTAATCACTGAGAACGCCGGAGCAAGGAAATGTGAAATGGAGAGATGAATTAATGGACTCCACTCTGATCTCTACGGATACCGCTGCCGTGTCAAGGGAGTGAACACTGCGTTACGCCAACGCCCCGACGGGAACACTAGGCTCACTTCTGGGGGCTGCCTTTTGGAAAGGATCCCAGAGCTGGGGATAGAACCCATGAGTCTCGGTTCCCAGCCCCACCCCGCTCAAACGTGCTCTAACCACTAGACACCACCCCCTTCCCAGAGCTGGGGATAGAACCCAGGAGTCCTGGCTCCCAGCCCCCTGCCCTAACCACTAGACCCCACTCCCCTTCCAGAGCCAAGGATAAAACCTAGAAGTCCTGGCTCCCAGCCCCCGCACTCTAACCACCAGCCCCCACTCCCCTCCCAGAGCCAGGGAGAGAACCCAGGAGTCCTGGCTCTCAGCCCCCTGCTCTAACCACTAGACCCCACTCCCCTCCCAGAGCCGGGGAGAGAACCCAGGAGTCCTGGCTCCGAGGTAACAGAAATAATTTCCCTGATTTGTGTTACACAGGAGATCATCAGACTAAGGATCTAATGGTTCCTCAAGGTCTTAAAATCTGTGAATCTACTTAGCTGCCCCGTGCCCCGGAAGCCACCCCTTGCACTCTGGAGCCAAGTGCTCCAATGGGGGGTGTTTTTTGCAGCTACGATTCACTTCTGAAATTTCCCAGGCCAGGGCCCACGCTGCCACCTTATCAGCGCAGATCCCGGCAACTTAGGAAAGGGGGTCAGTTTCAGCACAGGAGGCACTACACCCCAACCGCTGAGCACGGCACGGCACCGACAGCGGCCCCCTGCCACCGAGAAGCCGGGCACGGAAGCCCCTGCTGCACCAATTCCGCTATGTACACAGGGTGAAATTAAGAAAGAGGAAGCGTAGGACTGAAGATCAGGGAAACTGGCTCGCAGCAAGAGCTGCTCTGACTGTGGAAAGTGCTCTCATGGGACACGTACGACTACTCAGATTGCAAAGTTTCATTCTGTGTTCATATTGCCTCTCGCCGAACAGGGCCCGACAGGGGTTACTGCAATACTTACTCATATGACCGTACCACAAAAGTCAGCTCAATACCCCTTCCAGAATTCGTTACTACTCCTTATAACGACGCTGAATACTCTCGATAGCCACATAAGTGTCCGGTCTCTTTTCTGAACCTCATCACTTTCTCAGCCTCATCACTTTCCTGCGGCAAGGAGTTCCACAGTCATGTGCTGCGTGGAAGAAGGCTTTTCGCCACCTTTCATGTCTCTTCTGGTGTTAGGACACAGGGAGAGCAGAAGCTCTATGCCTACCTTCCATATCCCAGTCATAATTTCATCTCCTTTTATCATGCCCCTTCTTATTCGTAGACGAGGAGGCCAGAAGGAAAAACTGACACCGTCTAGTCTGATCTCCTGTATAACACAGGTCCCTGAACTTCCCCAGACTAATTCGTGCTTGAACTACAGTCGATCTTTCAGAAAAACACCCCATCTTGAATTTAATATTGCCACCATGACCCCTGGGAAGTTGTCCCAGTGGTTAATTACCCTCCCTGGTAAAAATTCCTGTAGTAATAGCCAGCCCCCAGCCCAAAGCACTTACAACCTTGTCACCGACTCCCAGGTCGGGCCTACTCTTGGCCCCGTGCGGTCCGTGGGGGGTGCCCCTTTCAGTGAGACAGCCCTTCTCGGGGGTCCACTCTCCCACTTCGTCACAACCCTAAACTGGAGAACCAGTCTGAATTCAATCAGGCGGAATTACTGTAAAGACAAGCGCAAAGTACTACCAAGTAAATCCACCACGGTCAGGCAGCAGTACTGCAGAAAAGGGCCCGGGGGTTTTACTGGGTCGTAAATTGAACATGTGTTAACAGTGTGATGCAAACAAGGGAAACGTCATCCTGGGACCTACGAACAGGAGAGTCGTACGGACGCCACGGGGAGTAATTGTCCCGCTCGACTCAGGCCTCAGCTGGAGTCCAGTGCCCAGTTTCCGGCACTGCACCTTCAGAGAGATGTGAACGAATTGGAGTCCAGAGGCGAGCAACAAAAACAATCAGCGGCTTAGAAAACACGAGGCCAGGTAGAGAGCACTGGGCCTGCTGGGCCCAGAGAGGTGAAGCGGGGAGGAGGGACACAATAAGGATCTTCAAAGATGTAGAATGAGAAGGGGACAGTGATCAGGAGTATCCCCGTTTCCACGGCATCGTTAGCAGGCGGGAAGACGAACTAAGGGACTGAACTAGGGCTTTTTGTCATCTTCTATTTCTTTACAATCTGCAACCGCCCCCACCCACCCCTGCCTCAGGCCTCTTCTCTGCTGGGAACATGCATCATGTTCGAAATCAGGGGAACTTCGGGGGGCCCGGGACCAGCTGGCTGTCCCTGAGAAATCCTGGGAGTGCAGGCCTGGCAGGGACCTCGAGGTCACCTGGTCCAGTCCCCGGCACTGAGGCAGGACTACGTGTTATCGAGCCCATCCACGACAGGGGTTTGTCCAACCTGCTCTTAACAACCTCCAGTGATGGAGACTCCACCACCTCCGTAGGGAATTTGTTCCCATGCTTAGCTACCCTGACAGTCAGGAAGTTTTTCTTAGTGTCCAACCTAAATCTCCTTTGCTGCTATTTAAACCCATTGCTTCTTGTCCTGTCCTCAGCGGATAAGGAGAACAATTTATTACTCTTCTCTTTAAAACCACCTTTTATGTACTTAAAAACTGTCAACATGTCCCCCCTCAGTCTTCTCTTCTCCAGATTAAACAACCCCCCCCCTTTTTTTTTATCTTACCGGTTGGAAGTCATGTTTTCTAGACCTTTCATCATTTGTGCTGCTCTCCTCTGGACTGTCCCCAGCGTGTCCACATCTTTCCCAAAGCGGGGTGCTCACAACTGGCCACAGTACTGCAGCTGAGGTCTCCTCAGTGCTGAGTAGAGCAGAAAAATTACATCTCGTGTCTTGCTTACAACACTCTTGCTAAAACAACCCAGAATGATGTTCGCTTTTTTTTTTGGCAACAGTATTATATTGTTGACTTATATTTAGCTTGTGGTCCACTATAACCCCCAGATCCTTTTCCACGGTACTCCTTCCTAGGCAGTCATTACCCATTTTGTGTGTGTGTGCAAATGCTTGTTCCTTCCTAAGTGGAGTACTTTGCACTTCTCCTATTGAATTTCATCCTATTTACTTCCGACCATTTCTCCAGTTTGTCAAGATCATTTTGAATTCTAATCCTGTCCTCCAAAGCGCTTGCCATCCCTCCCAGCTTGGTATCGTCCGCAAACTCTATCAGTGTACTCTACTCCGTTATCCAAATCACACATGAAGATATTGAACAGAACCGGACCTAGGACAGATTCCCTTGTCCCCATTAAAGACAAAAGCACTGGTACCTCACGGGGGGCTTTTTCTACTTCAATGGAATTGCCCACACGCCAACAGACTGAAAACGAGGAAATACGTCCAACGGGGAACTATAGCACCATGCAATGAAACAGAAGAGCACAATTTCCACGAAAGGGCTTGACTTCAAAGGGCCACCCCATTCCACCGGTGGCAACGACAAAAAAATTCCAGCCCGGTGGTTTTCAACTTAGATGTATTTTATTATTCACATTGAAGTAGTCCAGCTGAGATCAGGGTCTCATTTGGCCAGGAACTGGACCAACACATAAGAAGATTATAAACTCTTCAGAGCCAGAGCAGGGCACATTTGTACAGCTTCTCACACAACAGGGACCCTGGCCTCGCTGGCCTTGTGCCGCTACTGCAATATAATTGTTCACCGAGTCATAGATTAGAAAGCCAGACATGACCACTGGGATCCTCTCCTCGGACCACCGGTAGCCCAGAATTCACGCCTGGTTGAACCAGAGCAGATCTTTGAGAAAAAAAACCACCCCATCTTCATTCAAAAATGGCCAGTGATGGAGAACACAGCACAGCCTTTGGTAAGGTGTTCCGGGCATGAATTCCCCGCCCTGTTCAAAAGGTGAACCTTAAACTACGTCACAAGCTCATCTTTCCTCTCTTAGCTCAATCCTCATACACAGAGCAGTGACCAAAAATAATATACCCGGGATATCACCTCCCTGAGGGAGGAAAAGATATACCACAACACAGAGAGACAAGGAGCCAGAGAGCACACCAGCCAACTTCATCTGGCTTGAAAGATCCAAGCTCTGCTAATGATGCGGGAGGGTGGGGAGGAGGGGGAAGACAACAACAACACAGGATTCATAGGTTTTAAGACCACAATGCACTGCTACGATCATCTACTCCGACCTCACGTATAACTAAACTTGACAGAATTCCTTTTTCATTATTATTTTGACGGATATCATGGGTGTTCATTTTAAGCACTGTTTTCCTATTTTCATCTATTTAAATTTGCAAAGTTGTGCAAATTTATGCATGTTAAGCATTTTTTCCCTATATTTATCGATTTAAATTTTCACAGTTGCTGGAAATTAATGGGGGAGGGGCCAGACAACTGGCCACAGTACTACTATTTAATGACAGTAGATGTTGAAATTCAAAAAGTCAACACTTGATAGCCATTAGAATGCAAACTGTCAACAACACCCGTCAAAATACATAAAATAAATATGCGTAAATCAAAGTTCTCAAGCAGCATTTGTCTTGCTTTGCCTATCGGTACGTTTCGATTACTAGCTTCCTGGGTGTGCGTGTGGCCAGAGAAATCGATGTCTAAGAACACTTACTGATAAAAATCTAAGGCTTCCAAGACCACATATAGCATAGGCCATAGCAACTCATCCAGATCAGAGTGGGGTTCTCGTGCTCTGAGAAAAGCAGTGTGATCTATTGGGTAGGGGACAGGATCGGAGACAGCTACACGCAACAGGCCAGTGACAGAACCCAGGAGCACAGTGCGGTGCTGTAGCCACTTCGCGCTGTAGTCAAACGAGATATAGACTCCCATCTGGGAACAAAGATTGTAGGCCGTACTGGCGGGATGGGGGACTCTCCCCTGGGAAGCCGTGACTCTGAAAAAGACTTGGGGGTCATGGTGGAGAATCAGCAGAACATGAGCACCCAATGTGACACTGGGGCCAAAAAGGCAAATAGGATCCCGGGATGTATAAACCGGGGAATCTCGAGTAGCAACAGGGAGGTTCTATGACCTCTGGATTTGGCCCTGGTGCGAATCCTGTGTCCAGTTCTGGTGTCCGTGATTCAAGAAGGATGTTGGCAAATTGGGAAGGGTTCAGAGACGAGCCGTGAAGATGATTCAAGAGGGAGACTCTAGGGACTGAATCTATTTAGTTTAACCAAGAGAAGGTTAAAGGTAGACTCGACTGCAGTCTAAGTACCTCCACAGGGAACAAATATTTAATAACGGGCTCTTCGATCTAGCACTCAAAGGTCTAACACAATCCAATGGCTGGAAGTTGAAGCTAGACAAATTCAGACTGGAGAGAAGGTGTGCATTTTTAACAGGGCGGGGACTTCACCATTGGAACAGATTACCAAGGCTAACGGGAGAAGATATACTCAAGTAGAACACTGCATTCTCCACACACACACACACACACACACACACAACCACCCTGCAGACAGGAACATCTGAAATATACTGAATGGAAAACCAAAGCAAATGAAAGCCATTCTATCAAACACTAGGCACAGGAACAAATAAGGGGGGGGGGGGAGCCAGGAGAGAACACCACAAAAATGCTCTAAACATTTGCAGGGAAGAAATTCTAATTATTCCGCACAGCGCTTCAAAATGCAACACGTTGTTATTATCAACCACCATGGCAAACAGAACAGACGACAGGGAAAATGTGTTATCTGCCAAGGCCAACAATAAAAGATGGGGTTGAAAAAAGAACTAGCTACGTTCAGGGAGGACAGGTCCATCAATGGCTATTAGCCAAGATGGGCAGGGATGCAACCCCATGCTCTGAGTATCCCGAGCCTCTGAGCCAGACGCTGGGAATGGGCGACAGGGGATGGATCACTCGATGATTGTTCTGCTCATTCCCTCTGAAGCACCTGGCACTGGCCATTGTCAGAAGACAGGATGCTGGGCGAGATGGACCATTGGTCTGACCCAGTCTGGCCGTTCGTACGGTGCTGAAACGATACACAAACAGATGTTGGCACACACCACATGCTCAACTGCTTGGCCTTCAAGCCAAACCAAGCTGTACTGAACTCTCTCTCAGTGACAAGTCACCCAGTTCAAAGACAAACAATTGCCATTTGGATTTTACCAAGCTGGTCCTCATCTTGCTTGGTCACTATTATTTCTAAACATCCAGGAATCACGAGCCTGCATTACACACAAGAGAACAACACCAGTCCCTTAAAAATCCGTCCTATCCTACAGTGATGAGTAAGTCCTCACAGTCAATCTACCACATACCACCATCAGTTAGACCCAAAGGACAAACTCGGGATAAGATGACTGACTGGATTTTTTTTTAAGCCATGCTCTAGTTCAAAAGGAATTATTATGGGGAAGGTCTATGGCCTGCGTTATACAGGTGAGATGAGATGATCTTGGAACCGAGGAGTCTACACATTTACAAAGAGGTCACCACTCAGAAGCAAAACAGTCACGAATCCAAGAATTCACATTGCAAATGAAAGTGCCGACTGCTACGACTTTGTGTTTAAAGAGCTAGCCCCAGATCCTTGAATCCTTTCCATGGCTGAACAATCAAAAGCCATGGACTGCATCAGCACAACAGGGTTTTGACTACGAGCTGTCATTTCTGGCAAAGTCAAAAGGTTCTTACAGACTAAGCCATATTCTTTCACTTTAAACAAACATTTCAGCCTGGATAAAGGCAGAGAGACATCAGCGCGCATTTGTTTTAACACCGCTCCTCAAAATGAGGTGCTTTTTGTAAGTCAGAAATACATCATGTGGGCACGTTTCTCAAATGGGAACAGCAACGTTCACCAGTACTTGGGGGGACATTTCTCCACAGAGGGAAAGTGGGGTCGAGATGGACTTTTTGTACACGGGTTGGGAATTGAAGCTAGACAAATTCTGACTGGGAACAAGCCGCTAATTTTGAACAATTAGAGGAATTAACCATTAGACCAATTTAACAAGGGGCATAGTGGAGTCTTCATCACTGACAATTTTTAAATCAAGATGGGATGCTTTTCTCAAAGCTCTGCTCTTGTTCAGGCAGAAATTCATTCAAGGGAGTTCTCTGACCTGGGTTAGACAGGAGGTCAGGTGTGGGTGGTTATACCTGCGTAAAGACACCTTACACTGGTCTCCCTCGTTCCATTTCTTGTATAGGAAGAAGCTATGCTGATATAACCACATCCACCCTAAGGGTGGTGCACCACTTTAACCCTCCCAGTATACTTAGGTATAGTTAAAGCAGGGTAACTTGCACGTGTAAACAGGACCTTATATATTCAGTCCCAGTTTGGGAAGGGGGGGAATGAAGCACAGAGAGATTAAGTGATTTGGCCAAAATAACAGAGCTCATCAGTGGCAGAAAGAGAACCCAGGCGTCCTGGCTCCCAATGCTACTGACCTAAACACCGTACCATTATTATTATGAATTTGTATAGGGACACTGCCTGGGGGCCCTAAGCATGGATCGAGATCCCATCTTGCTGAGCACTGTACAAACACATAATGAAAAGATCTAAATAACACTACCCCCCACCTCCAAGTTAGGGACAGAACCCAGGAGTCCTGGCTCCCACCTCCCCCGTGCTCTAACCCATTAGAACGCACACCCACCCCAGAGCCAAGGATTGAACCCAGGAGTCCTGACTCCCAGCCTCTACCTTGCCGCTCTAACCACTAGACCCCACTCCCTTCACAGAGCCAGGGATAGAACCCAGGAGGCCAGGTCCCCAGCTCTAATTGACTAGATACCCACCGCAGAGTTAGGGATGGAACTCAGGTGTCACGGCTCCCAGACCCCCACCTCAAACCCACTGGACCCAATCCCCTCCCAGAGCCAGGAGTAGAACCCAGGGGTCCTGACTCCCCACAACACTACTAAATCCCACCCAAATTCTGAACCTTCCCTTCTTTAACGACAAGATTGTATCAATTTTCTGCAAAGGTTTTTTTCCCTTCTTTAGAAAACATGCCATGACCCAAATGAACCCCCCCCCCCAAAAAATATAAAAAAGTTCACAAAGGACTTGGTCAAATCCTTCCTCTTAATTCCCCTTTACGTCCCCATGAATATAATTCCCACTAACGCTACCATCACACTGGAAACCTCACCTTCCCAGCCCTTTCCAAGGGAACTTACCTGACGTTCCTCCCCCAGTCAACCCTGCCTGCTGGGAGATACAGGGGCTGTTTTCTGGACAGTCAAAAGCACGCGCACAGAAAAACAAAAAAGGCTGACTAGCAATTTCCCCTCCTCCTTTTCGAGATGTCTGAGCTTGTGATTAACAGAGCACTGACACAGCCAGCGACATGCAATGCAAATAACTTCTGCTTTCACTTTGCGGTCTAGCGATGTCACGAGCAACCTATCGCTCACCATCGCTTGGTAGAGCAGAGGTCCAGAAGAGCCCATTGATCCTCTAGTGAGTCTGACTTCCTGTATAGCACAAGCCATGTCCCCCCTGTCCTGGACCCGATCCCCATGGGAACCTACCGCTAATGACGGAAATACAGGGAAAGAGGACGGTTGCTCCAGGCACCGGAGCGCTGGGCTGGCGCGTTGAATTCCCTGCTCAGCCACAGCCTTCCCACCTAACTCGAGGCGAGCAGAGCCGCCTGCGGTTTTTGTACTGGTGTAACTATTAGACACAATGGTCCCAGGTCCCTGCCTGGGGCTGTGAGCTGCTACCGTAAGGCACCTAATATAAAACATACAACGCTCAGCACAATGGGGTCCTGGTCGATCCCTGGGGTGCTGAGCTGCTACCGTAATACAGCTAATATATAAAATACAGCGCCCAGCACAATGGAGTCCTGGTCCAGGACTTGGGCTCTCAGGCCCTACCATAATACACCTAATATATAGCTTACAGTACCTAGCACAATGGGGTCTTGGGCCAGGACTGGAGCGTTGAGCTGCTACCGTAAAATACACCTAATATATAATGTACAGCACCCAACACAAAGGGGTCTTGGTCCAGGACTGGGGCTCTCAGTTGCTACCATAATACACCTAATATATAGCACACACTACCCATCACTGGGACCCTGATGTGCTACCATAATACACCTAAAATATCATGTACAGAGACCAACAAAATGGAGTCCTCATCCAGGACTTGGGCTCTCAGGCTCTACTGTAATACACCTAACATATAATGTACAGCGCCCAGCGCAATGGGATCCTGGTCCAGGACTGAGACACTGAGCTGATACCGTAATACCTCTACTATATAATGGACAGAACCTAGCATCATAGGGTCCTGGTGCAGGATGGGGATTCTGAGCTGATACCGTAATACACCTAATAACAACATACAGCAACCAGCAATGGAGGACAGGAGCCCTCAGGTACTACCATAATACACCTAATAAATAATGACAGGCTTGTCTACACACAACAGTTGTACCGGTTTAACTATAGTTCAAGCAGTACTACTCTTGCCCCTATGGAGGATGCGGTTATATCAGTACAAACGGATGGGAAGGGACCAGTATAAGGCATCTCTACACCAGTAGAACAGCTTCCCTGTACTGGTATAACACTTACGCAATTGTGACACACACACACACAAAGCATCCAGCTCAATGTTAATTTATTTCTTTGCACTAACACATTTGTATTCCTGGTTTCAAATTCTTTCCATCTTGGCCATCTGATATGTGGCTGTCACCCCTACTGGCGAAGCCACTTTACCCAGACTCCCCGCGGCACTGCACAAACCACAATACCTTCCCGGCTTCCCGCTGCGTCTTTCCAAGGCCGGCGGCTACCAAGCAACCGAAATTCCAAGCCGTGGGAGATTTCGTCTTCACTAACGTGACCCAGATACCGACATCTGTGGAGTCCTGACCTCACCACTGGCAACAAGAAATAAAACGGGGGACCACAAGGATGGCCTCAATCAGCTTTTTTTTACAGGACATGACTTGCACAACTTAAGGGACCAAAAAAAAGAAAGAAAGAACAACCCAAAAGCAAACACGTAAGACAAATATCACTGCGAGAATAAAGGAGAACGCCTGGCACTTCAAATCTTTTATGCAGAAGCAAGAAATAGACAAATCAATTTCTTTTCTGCGGTACGACACAGCTTAATTGTAAAGCAAGCCTCGTTCTTACAAAACCCTGTCCCCTAAAAATCTAGCGGGGATCCCCTACACAAACCCTGGCTTGGGAGCACGGTATACATTACAAGAGGAAGGCACAGTTACAAAGAACGGTTCCAAGCAGCCATTCATAAACCGGTATTTCGTTTCACAGATCAGCTGAGCAGGGAATTGCAATCCACTTCCTTCACCCCCAAAATAAATCTACGTGAACGACAAACCCGAGCGAAAGGAAATTGTTTTTAAACAGGAAAACCCCACCTCCCCAGATCAGATGAATCCGGGTTGCTATAACATTTTTTAAAAATTCCGAGGAGGTGGAGGAAGAAAGCTACCAAGCCCCCCACAAAAGGTCTCACAAAAAGCTGCAGAACGAGGGGCGATAGGGTACAGCCAGCGAAAGACAGAAACCACATTACAAAAAACGAGGTGGGGGGGAGTTAACTCTCCAGCCAGTGACTCCGTGGCAACGTTTAGAGGCAGGGGTTAGAAAATTGAAGCAAAAAGTCTTTCCCTCCCTCCCCACAACCGTAAGGGTAACACCGGATTTCCACAGGCATCTCCCGGCAAATAACGCACCTACACACACCATCAGTAAATACACCTGTTTCCCCAACACACGCTAAATAAGTATCCTTCACCAATAGCGCGCACACACTCACACACTATGCACACTAATGAATCATCCTGCAAACACATCCCACCCACCCACCCCAGCTCACAAATGGAGACCCATAAAGCCGCCACCCCCACCCCAAATCCCTGGCTGTATCCGTTTGGCCCCAATTTCTAACCACATTCAGCAGAAAGAGAAGCATTGCAGACAGCATGGAGTCCCATGCACAATGCACCCCCCAGACTACACACACCCACCCCTCCTCCCCTTTCCCTCACGAACCCCCCCTCTCCTACCAAGATTGCAGGACTTCAATTACATCCTTAAGGGGGTGGACTGCTCCATCCCTCCATCTCTGTGCCCAGGCTCCCCCCAACAAGGCAGCCAAAGGAGGGGCAGTGCATCTGGGGAGAAGACCCCCCCACCCACCCACACAGACACACTCTTCCTCCCAAGGAAGAACTTCCGGGGGACAGCAAAACCAGTCTGCGGAGCAGGTGAAGAAGCAATTCTTTCTCCTCCACCCTCTGTCTGGGCTGTGCTATTGGCAGCAGAGCCTCTGCCACAGAGGAAGGAGTTTGTAGGTGGGGTGGACCATCTGCCCCAGCCCAGGGGGAGAAGGATGGAGATGGGGAGGGGGGAGAGATAAAGGCAGATTACCCGGATGTCTCCTCCCTCGGGGAGAATTGGGCTGTGATACCTCAGCAGTGTCAAACCCCTGCAAAGTTAAGAGAGAATCTGTCAATAGCTACTTTTCCCCGGCTGCATTTAACTCAGCCCGCTAATGCTTTATGGGCATGGCGAGATGCCAAAGTGTGAGAGGCTTGCACACACAGGATTCCCAGACCCTTGGTAGCCACGCACACAACACCCCATCGGCTCCCACTCACACACACAACCTGATTCAGGGCACAGCTCCGCACATGCTTGATACCGGTACTGAGGGGGCATCTAAGAGCCAGGGTTGTGCAAGGGACTGTGCACACATGTAACAAAAAGATGTACGGTGTGCCATTCCCTCCCAGATGTGGGGAAAAGAACCCAGGAGTCCTGCTCCCAGCCCCCACCCCCCCATTCTAACCCACTAGACCCCATTCCCCTCCCAGAGCTGAAGATGGAACCCAGGAGTCCTGGCTCCCAGCCCCCCTGCTCTAACCCACCAGAACCCACTCACCTCCCAGAGCCAGGGAGAGAACCCAGGAGTCCTGGCTCCCAGCCTGCCCCCCCCCTCTAACCACTAGACCCCACTCCCCTCCCAGAGCCGGGGAGAGAACCCAGGCGTCCTGGCTCCCAGGCCCCTCCCCAACAGCTCTAAATTCCCAGGGTCTCCCTATTGTTCTGACCATCAGCTACTATGCCCCGGGCAACACCTTGCCACTTGCAACCCTACACCCCTCTCTCCCGTTGTTCCCACAACCTACACCCCACCGCCAACCGCCACGGACACATGGTCCCATCATATTGATTCCTGCATACGTGGAGCTGGGGGGCGGTTCTCTTCATTCACCCCCTCCAAATAATTGCCCCC
>NW_020664939.1:39918-40604 GCF_002925995.2 Terrapene triunguis | reverse complement strand
CTGGCCGGTACCGTTGGGTCTGAGCCGGCCTCAGTGTTCTCCAAGACGAGTCCACTGACCACACGCTCCAGGTAGACGTTGCCCCCAACCAGGCCCAGCAGGATCAACCTCGGGCAGAAGAGAAAGGGGATCACAGGAGGGGACAAGCCCGAGCCCCATTCCCCACCCCCCTGAGCTGCCAGTCCCCGCCCTGGGGCCGGGTGGGAGTCGGTTCCCCCCAGAGGGGACAGGCCCCATATCCCATTCCCCACCCCCCAGCCAGCCAGTCCCCGCCCTGGGGCCGGGTAGGAGCCGGCGCCCCCCAGAGGGGACAGGCCCCATATCCCATTCCCCGCCCCTACCTGGCCCCGGCGGTGCGCTGGCTAGAGGTGAGCAGCAGGGCGGTGCTGCCGGTCAGCAGGTGGTAGAGGAAGGAGCCCAGGGCTTGGGACTCCCCCACCAGGAAGTGATGCAGGAAGCTGAGGCGGTTCACGATCTCAGCGAAGGCCAGGCGTTGCCGGCCGGCCGCCTCCTGCATGTCCTGAAAAGCCTCCCGGACACCTGCGGGGAGCCAGGGGCTGTCAGCAGCGGTGCCTCCCAGAGCCAGCAGAGAACCCAGGAGTCCTGGCTCCAAGCCCCCCCTGCTCTAACCACCAGCCCCCACTCCCCTCCCAGAGCCGGGGAGAGAACCCAGGAGTCCTGGCTCC
>NW_020664939.1:22097-39908 GCF_002925995.2 Terrapene triunguis | reverse complement strand
CCCTCCCAGAGCCGGGGAGAGAACCCAGGAGTCCTGGCTCCCAGCCCCCCCTGCTCTAACCACCATCCCCCACTCCCCTCCCAGAGCCGGGGCGAGAACCCAGGAGTCCTGGCTCCCAGACCCCCCTGCTCTAACCACCATCCCCCACTCCCCTCCCAGAGCTGGGGAGAGAACCCAGGCGTCCTGGCTCCCAGGGGCTGGGGTTACCCCTGGAGGAGTCCTGCAGTGTCTGTCTCAGCAGCTCCCCATGGCGGAGGATTTCCTCTTGGGATCGCAGGGTGGCCTCTTGCGCCCGCGCTGCCTGCTCCGCCAGCTGGTTGGTCTCTTCCAGCCGCTCGGCTACGCCCTCCGAACTGGCTACCAGCCTGGGGGGGAAGGGGGGTCAGCACCATAGCGGGGCCTTGATCCTGCCACATGCCCCCAACCCAGGCAGTCTGCTACTTGGCCACAGAGGCAGCACCGCCCATTAGCTCCCCGTCTGTGAGCAATGGGCTCAGGCTCTCTGCAGACTCAGGCAGCCTCGGGTCGCACCTCTGTGAGCGACGGGCTGAGGCTTTTGGCAGGGCCAACCGCGAGGGCTAGAAACGTCCCTGGTGTTTTCTGCCCGAGAGCTGAGATTCCGGCGCAATCACTCGACTCCCGGAGCCAGGACCTGGGAGCGCATGGGTCCTTGTGGAGCCCTAGACACTGATGAACTCCGCAGACCTGGGCTGGAGACCGGCCCCCCTCCAGGCCCCAAAACATGCAGGCCAGGCCCTGCTACACATGAAGCCCCTGCCCCATGGATGCTCCCCCACACAGCCCCTTCCCATCCAAATCTGCTTGAAAAGATGTAGGGAAAGGCTCTGTAGCCACACCCCATGCAGCCACCTACCCCCCCCCAGCCTCCCAGGTCTCCCCCCACATGGAGCCCCTCCCCCAATCTGCCCCCCCAACAGCCCCCTCCCACCTAATATCCTTCTTTGTTTTGGGAATGGGGGACTCAGCCCCCGGCGTCTCTGCCAGCATCGGGGGGCTGTCGGGGTGTGTCACAGAGTCCCCGGGCGATGCTCTGGAACTGCTCCCCACAAAGCCAGTCAGGACTTTGGGGAGCCTCCTCTCCCTCGGAGCAGACTGTCTTCAGGGCAAGAAGCTCACACGGCTTCACCTCCTGGGTCTGACCTTGGAGCATTCAGCATATGCCCCTCTGTGCGCTTCCCACAGCGAGTCCGCCCAGGCAGGGTCCTGGGGAAGCCAAAGGGTTCTGCACCCCCCACTTCGCAGTCAGACGTGATTCTCGGCCAGCCAGTAACACAGAGGTTTATTAGATGACAGGAACACGGTCTAAAACAGAGCTTGTAGGACCAGCGAACGGGACCCCTCCGCCAGGTCCATCCTGGGGTCCAGCGAGGCAGACCCCCGTCTGCCCCCCCGTCCAGTCCCCAGCTAGCTCCAAACTCCCATCCAGCCCCTCCCTCTCTGGGCTTTGTCTCTTTCCCAGGCCAGGAGGTCACCTGATCCCTTTGTCTCCAACACCTTCAGTTGGCACCTTTGCAGAGGAGGGGCCCAGGTCATCAGTTGCAAGGAGACAGAGTGTCGGACATTTATGTGCACTGGCCCTTTGCTCTGCAGCAACCATACACCCTTATCCCACCCCCTAGATACTTAAGAACTGCATAGGGGAAACTGAGGAAAACATTAAGAACAGTCCCACTTCGTCACAGGGTGGGACCGGGGAGGGGGAGAGTATCTGTCCTGCTAGAGACTCAACCAACTCAGCTGAGGCTGTCGGCCGGCACCCCCTCGAGGGGACCCCCCCTCACCTGTGCACGGTGCTGTCGGCTCGCCGCTGCCAGGCCTCGCTGCGCAGGAGGTAGCAGATGCTGTGGGCGTGGGTGAAGAACTCAGTGTAGACCCCGAAGGCCACAGGGTCCATGTGCTGGGTGCAGGCCCGGACGGAGCTGTCGGCCTCGCAGCGCGGGAAGGGCCGGCCCGACCTGGCCAAGGGACAGCGGGGGGCTTAGCCAGGAACCCCTGGCCCCCATCCCTGGGGATAACACCCAGGTATCCTGGCTCCCAGCCCCCCTGTGGGGCTAAACCCCAGGTGCCCCAGCTCCCCGCCCGTCCCCCCAGTGGGCATAGGACCCAAGTGTCCCGGTTCCCAGCCCCGTCCCACCCCATGGGGCTAGCACCCAGGTGCCCCGGCCCCCAATCCAGACCCCCCCCATGGGGCTAGCACCCAGGTGTCCCGGCTCCCAGCAGGGATAGGACCCAGGTGTCCCGGGCCCCAGCAGGGATAGGACCCAGGCGTCCGGGCGTCACCTCTGCAGGTGGCAGTGGGCGAAGGCCAGGGCGATGCGGCTCTGCTGCTCCTCGCCCAGCTGCTGACAGCCCATGTCCAGCCTGCCCAGGGCCCCCGCCCAGCAGGGCCCCAGCTGCGGGTGCTGGGCCAGCGTCTGGGCCTCCCGCAGCCGGGCACGGCCCTGGGCCAGCAGCCCTGGGTCCGGGGGGAGCAGGCCCTGGGGGGCAGGGCAGAGGCAGAGCAGGAGGAGGAGAGCTGGGGGCAGCCCCATGGGGCAGGGACAGGCAGGGTCTGCAGGGAAGGTCAGGCACTGGGTAGAGTCAGGGAAAAGGGTCAGTGGTGGGCGGGGCCACTGGGGATTAAACACTATGTGGGCGGGGCCACTGGGGGCTACACCCCTTCTCATTGGGGGCGGGGCCACTGGAGTCATGCTCCTCCCATTGGGGGCAGGGCCACAGGGGTTAAACCACTTATGGTGTTAGAGTCACTGGGGTTATCCCCTTCTCATTGGGGGCGGGTCACTTGGGGTTACACCTTCTCACTGGGGCAGGGCCTGTGAGGAGACCTCTATGGAATCCAGCGCATGGGAGACGCCCTGCTACGAGACCCCCCCCCTTTTCCTGGTGCAGATGGTACATTCTGTCTCCGCTTTTCCCTTTCCCCCGCCGGCCCCCGTAGCGCTCAGGGGCTGGCCCCTCCCTTTGCAGCAGGCGGGGGTGGGTCACAAAGGCCTGTGGCAGCCACGCGCTGGCTGCTTGGCCCGTGGAGCCTCCGCGCCATCTAGTGGCCGGGATGGAGCGCCGGCTTGGTTTCTGCTGGCGGGCAGGAAGCTAAGCAGGGCCAGGCGCGTTCACGGCGTGGAGGGGAGACGTGGGCGCACCCCGTGGCCATGCGCGGGGGCGGTGTCAGAGCAGTGCCCCACGCTGGACACGTGCAGTGGCCCCTCCGCCCACAGGAGCCCACGCACGAACTCTGGAGTCCAGGGCAGAGTCCAGCCTCTCCTCAGTGGTTTGCATGTGGCTGCTGGAGGGGGGGGGGTCCAGTCGTTAGAGCTGGGAGCCAGGACTCCTGGGTTCTCTCCCTGGCTTGGGGGGAGCCAGGGTTATAGAATCATAGAGTATCAGGGTTGGAAGGGACCACAGGTGGTATCTAGTCCAACCCCCTGCTCACAATCCCCAGACAGATTTTTACCCCAGATCCCTAAGTGGCCCCCTCAAGGATTGAACTCACAACCCTGGGTTGAGCCGGCCCATGCTCTGTTCTCTACTATCTTACAGAGCTTCTATCTACCTTAAATCTGCGTTTTAGCCTTCTTGGGAATTCCACCCTAAATTGCATGCTGGCCCTCTGGGACCTTACGCCTGGGAGCTGGCCCCCTGGGGAAATACCACGTGAAAGCTTGTGTGTGTGTGCACCTGACGGTGATCTTCCACCTGAACCCCCTGGGCTGTTTGCCAGCTAGAAATCCCACCTTCAGCCAGTGCTGCCCAGCTGGGAAAATCCCCCTTCCAGCCAAGATTCTCCTAGAACTGCAGTTAGAATTGACTTTACACATTAAATCACCTACACCCCATTTCC
This sequence comes from Terrapene triunguis, assembly GCF_002925995.2. Taxonomy (NCBI): domain Eukaryota; kingdom Metazoa; phylum Chordata; order Testudines; family Emydidae; genus Terrapene; species Terrapene triunguis. Next base: position 36,049 of record NW_020664939.1, on the reverse strand, counting down.
GGGGGGTGGGGGGCAGAACATGCTGAACGGATGAATAACGCACAATTACATGGGAGAAAAATCCACCTTACATCAATAACCCATATCCATTCCACCTCCAGTCACCACATTGCACTGGGCAAGGAAATCCAACTTAATTTAAAGATCCATGTCCATTAACTGGGAGGTGGGATCCACCGTGATTCAGCAAGCCTGTGGGCAGGGGGAGACTCCACCTTTAATCCACAATCCACGGCAGGTCGGGAGGATTCCACCTTAAATCCACATGGTGGGGAGGGGGAATTCCCTGTGAAATCCACAAACTGCAGGAAACAGGGAAAGGGACTCGTCCACGTTAAATCCACGATTGGAGGGGGGAGAGGGACGATTCCACCTTAAATCCACAAGCCGTGTCCTACCCCGGTGGGGGGTCAGTCTCAGTGATCATGGGGCAGCCCCCACCCTGCCCAGTGGCTGGGCCACGCCCCCTGGCCTCACGCCTCCAGCGGATGGGGGACCACGAAGGTGCTGTAGGCCCCGCCCAGCAGGGCCTCCACGTCGCTGCCCTTCACCAGCCAGCAGGGGGCCTGGTGGGCCGGCAGGGGCGAGTCCTTCAGCAGCTTGGTGACTCGCGTGGCCGGGACCGTGGCCCACTCTCTCTGCAGCCGGGCGGGCCGCTCCCCGGCGCCCGGCTGCAGTCGGATGTCAGCGTTCTGGAACTGACCTGCAGGGGGCGAGAGGGGACATGGGGTGAATGGTGGGAGCCCCGCTGGCAGCAGGACAAGGGGGGCGGGGAGAGGGCCCAGAGCCCCTTACCCAGCAGCCCGTGGGCCTGGGCCGAGAGCCCGCTGCCGTCCAGCACGTAGAAGCCCAGGTGGTCTCTCTGCAGGGGGCTGGGGTGGCTGTACCGATGGCGCTGGACCACGAACTCCAGCCCGGCGCCCAGCTGCAGCGTCACGTTGGTGCCCGGCCCCACCCGCACACCCAGTCCGGGGCGGCTGACCCAGGCCGGGCGGCCAAAGGGCAGATCCAGGGCCCCCTCCCCCTGCAGCGCCACGCCCCGGAGCGTCACGGTGATCACGGAGTGGAGCCGGGGAGGCCCCACCCGCACCGTGATGGCGTCTAAGTAGGTGCGTGGCCGATCCGCCGAGCCCGGCCGTGGGGGGGCGCCAACCAGGTGGCCGTGGACTGACAGCCCTGGGGGAGAGAGCACAGGCCACGCCGCCGTCACTGAGCAGTCAGGGATCCCCGTCTCCTCCCCATCACTCGACCCATGGTACCCATGGCACCACAGCTACCCCGGGACCTTCGCCACTGGAGCAGCGGAGAGAACCCAGGAGTCCTGGCCCCCAGCCCCCACTCCCCTCCCAGAGCCAGGGAGAGAACCCAGGAGAGTCCTGGCCCCCAGCCCCCCCTGCTCTAACCACTAGACCCCCTTCCCCTCCCAGAGCCAGGGAGAGAACCCAGGAATCCTGGCCCCCAGCCCCCCCTGCTCTAACCACTAGACCCCACTCCCCTCCCAGAGCCAGGGAGAACCCAGGAGTCCTGGGGCGCTGAGCTGCGGGGTGGGGGTCTCACCGCTGGGGGGGTCAGTCACCAGCTGGAGCACGTCTCCTGGGTGCCCATCCAGGGTAAAGCACAGGGTCTCAGGGGAGCCAGGCAGTCGTGCCACGAAGTGAGGGTCTCCGTCCACTGCAAGGCAGAGCAAGGGGTGGAATAAGGGGGGGGGGGAAAGCAGGCTGCCTCCCCCCCCCCCCCCATCACCTGGGTGTCTGGGCAGCCTTACCTGAGGAGGAGAAAGTGAAGAACTTGGCACCAGCCAAGTCTGCCATGCCAGCTGGGGGTGGGGGGAGAGAAGAGAGGGTTATAGCCAGTTCGGTGATGGAGCATTCCCCGTCCCCGCCCCCATCCTTGGGCATCCTCTTCTCTCTCCAGAGCACCATGGGCACGGCTGGCCAGGCCTGGCGCAGCCCAGAGTGACCACGACGGGCAGCAGCTGAGAGCCCACAGGAAACTGCCGAGTCTCTCCCCTGCCCTCACCCAGGCCCAGACCTGAAACATACCTGTGTCGCCGTCCTGTTCCTCTAACAAGTCTGGAAGGGAAAGGCAGAGTCAGAGTGGGCGCGCAAGGCCGACTGGCAGTCAATGGTGAAGCTGGCTTGCTTGGTGTGAGGGGGCTGGATGCCAGCACTGTGCCCCCCACCCTGGCTCCAGGCCACTCATGGTGGCTGCAGGATGTCAGCGATCAGTTTAAAAAAATATGAAGTTTCTAGCTCTCACGGTTGGGGAGAAAACGTGGAAAATGGGATCAGTGCCTGCCTGAGTCTGCAGACAGCCTGAGCCAATTGCTCAGTGATGTGCTGGAGGGTTGGGGCGTCATCTCAGAGCCCCACCCCTTAATCCCTGCCTTGCCCCTTCAGGCCTCCGTGCAGCTGTGTCTGGAAGGGAAAAGGACCTGCCCAATTGGTTTGAGCATTGGCCTGCTAAACCCAGGATTGTGAGTTCAATCCATTTAGGGATCTGGGGCAAAAATCTGTCTGGGGATTGGTCCTGCTTTGAGCAGGGGGTTGGACTAGATACCGCCTGAGGTCCCTTCCAACCCTGAGATTCCATGATTCTAATTCTCAGCAGGTCTTGCTCCCCGGCCCCAGGAACTACAACTCCCAGAATTCCTGGTCTTAAAGAGCTAGGCTGAGCGGGATTTCCCTTAAAGGGCCAGTGCGCCGGTAACCCGTCCCCACCAACCTGCCTGGCTAGCCCACCCAGGGGAGGGCGCATGGGCCTGGGTGTGGGGTTACCTGAGTAGTCTTCATAATCCAGGACACCTGTAGGGGGAAAGAGCCAGAATAAACATCCATGCAATTGGGGGGGGGAGATTCCTGGGCTTTGGGGGGAATCCTGCCAAGTGGGGCGGGGGCAGCGTGGGGAGCAGGGGAGGGATCCCGGCCACGGGAGAGGTGGGCGGTGTGGAGAGCACGCATGGCTTGGGGAGCACGGGCTGAGGGGAGGGATCAGAGAGGGATCCCAGCGGGTGGGGCGGGGGCAACGTGGGGAGCACAGGCCGGGGGGGAGTCGGGGAGGGATCCTGGCAGTGGGGCGGGGGTAGCATGGGGAGCAGGGGAGGGATCCTGGCCCCGGGAGAGGTGGGCGGCGTGGAGAGCACGCATGGCTTGGGGAGCACGGGCTGGGGGGAGGGATCAGAGAGGGATCCCAGCGGGTGGGGCGGGGGCAGTGTGGGGAGCACAGGCCGGGGGGAGTCGGGGAGGGATCCTGGCAGTGGGGCGGGGGTAGCATGGGGAGCAGGGGAGGGATCCCGGCCACGGGAGAGGTGGGCGGCGTGGAGAGCACGCATGGCTTGGGGAGCACGGGCTGGAGGACATCGGGGGGGGCTCCTGTCCATGGGGCAGGCGGGAGGGGACGGGATCCCCACCCTTCTCTCCTTTGGCCGCCACAAAGCTGTACACGGCCGGCGGGTGGAGGGACTCCACGAATTCCTCAGCCACGTCCTTTGCTGACAGCAGCTCTGACTCTGCCGGCAGCAGCAGCAGCCACTGGTTGAGGTCGGCAGCAGGTGGGATGGAGCCCATGGCGCCCGGCGTGCCTCGGGGGCCCTTGGACTCCGCCCTTGGGGTGGTGGCATTGGGCCCCGGGCTGGTGGCAGCCGTGCTATTGCCAGTCCAGGTGTCTGTGACAGTCCGGGCCGTGGGAGCTGCTGTTCCCCACGAGAAAGGGGCCCTCTCTGTTCTGGGACGTGGCTGGCGCTTGGTGGCCGGCTGCGGGGGCATCTCCTGCTGGCCGGAGGGGGGTGCCGTGGCTGATCCTGGGCTCGGCGGCGGATGAGCCGTGGCCCTGGGGTTCCCAGCTTTGGGCGCTCTTCCGGGTGTGGCTCTGGCTGCCTTGGTGACACCGTGGGCCGTGGGAGGAGCTGGCGATGCCGTGGCAGGTGCCGGCATGGCTCGGGCTAGTTTGGAGGCACCCTGGGACGTGGCAGATGCTCCTGGGACGGGCGTGGCTCTGGCTAGGTTGGGGAGGGCTGTAGCAGCTTTGGTGGCACCGTCAGGGAGTGAGGTGGATGTGGCCCCCGGAGCAAGCGTGACTCTGGAAGCTTTGGTGGCACGATGGGCCACTGTGGTGGTCAGGGGTGTGCCAGGAGCCCCTGGCGTGGCCCGAGCCGTGGTACTCTCCTCCTCCTCCGGCTTGACCACCACCAGCGAGGTGACGGGCGTGACGAAGTTATACTTCAGTGAGAGGTTGGTGGCCTTTTCGGTGAGCAGACGGCGCGCGGCGGTGTCGTTGGAGTGGAACCGGGCCCGGAGCAGCTCCTGGATGGTGAAGTAGGCCCAGAGGCGCTGGACGAATCGCCCGATCTGCCCCAGATCCGGAGAGCAGCCGAACAGGGCGGCCTCCGTGGCGTTGGCCGAGATATCGTTCTCCAGCCTCAGCTGCCCGGCATGCCCGTGGCCCGCGGCCTCGACGTGCAGCTCGGTGGCCCCCGGGGCCAGCCGCCCGGCCACCACCAGCTCGGCGCCCTGGAAGTAGTGGGGGAAGAGGGTGCGGGTGAGGTCGGCGCCGTCGCGGTAGGACAGGGCCACATCGTATAGCAGCGGGCTGGCGATCTCGTCATAAAAGCCAGCGAGCTGCAGGGTGGCGTCAGCGTCCTCGTAGATGCGCCGGGCCACGCCCCGGTTCTCAAGTGCCAGGCGCCGCAGCAGCCCGTAGTCGGCGTCGTCCCCGAAGGCCAGGCCGAACAGCGAGACGGAGCCGCCCAGGGCCTGCCGGGCGTTGGCCAGGATGCGAGTGCCTGAGGTCACGCCCGCCGTGGGCTCCCCGTCCGTCAGGAAGATGAGCAGTGGGATCCGCGTGGGGGACGGCTCCGGTGTGCTCTGGGTCAGCACTGAGGCGGCCTCCAGCAGGGCTTTGTTGATGTCGGTCCCTGAGGAGGGGAAAGGCAGAAAGATCCTGATTTGCAGCCTTCCATTGAACCCCCCTCCCAGAGCCGGGGAGAGAACCCAGGAGTCCTGGCTCCCAGCCCCCCCCCCGCTCTAACCACTAGACCCCACTCCCCTCCCAAAGCCGGGGAGAGAACCCAGGAGTCCTGCCTCCCAGCCCCCCTGCTCTGACCCCTGCCCCCCCTGCCACCCCAGTGACTCACATCCATCAGCTTCCATCCTGTGGACGTAGTCCTTGGCACTGCGAACATTGTGGGCCGTGGCCAGGATGGAGCGCCCGGCCTTCCACACGTGGACGGTGTCGGAGAAAGTGACGATGTTGAAGCAGTCGTCCGGGTGAAGGTCGCTCAGGATGATGTGCATGGCCTTCTTGGTCTGGGGGCAGAAACGCAGCATGGGGGAGTTCTGGGGGGTTTGGAGGTGAGGGGCAAGGCAGGATGGGGTGGATTTCAGTGAGGGTTTAGACGGGGAAAGGGGGGCACCAATTGGTCTGGCTCTGTCGTTTCGTTTCATCGTGGGATTGTGGGGTGGCGTTACGCTGATCTGCGTTACGTGTGCTATGGGATACACAAACACACACTGATGTGTGTCAGGGACACCCCCCCGTAGAGAGAATTGGCTCTGTGCCAGTACACATTACAGAAAATAGGAGAGCCTATCTACATTGTATTTATAGAGTCACACCTCATCTCTATCTATAAAACCCCCATAGAATTATATACATTATAACGGGAGAGTCATTTTATTTGTAGATCTGGATGTAGAGCTACAATCATAGCTATGTACATATTTAATGATAACTATATTACAATGGGATATTCTCTACATATATATGTGGCTATGGATCCACAATTACATCTACATGTGTATCTAGAATTCTGAAAAAAGAACAGGAGTACTTGGGGCACCTTAGAGACTAACACATTTATTCGAGCATAAGCTTTCGTGGGCTACAGCCCACTTCTTCGGATGCATATAGAATGGAACATATATCGAGGAGATATATATACACATACAGAGAGCATGAACAGGTGGGTCTGTTTTTGAAGTTTTTCTGTTTTAAGATAGCCACCCGCAGGTCTGTCATTGAATGACCCAGACAGGTTAAAGTGTTCTCCCACTGGTTTTTGAGCATTATGATTCCTGATGTCCGATTTGTGTCCATTTATTCTTTTGCGGAGGGACTGTCCGGTTTGGCCAATGTACATGGCAGAGGGGCATTGCTGGCATATGATGGCATAAACAGACTCCAACGAGAGACTGCTGAACTGGAATTGATATGCAAACTAGATACAATCAACTTAGGATTGAATAAGGACTGGGAATGGCTGAGCCATTACAAACATTGAATCTATCTCCCCTTGTAAGTATTCTCACACTTCTTATCAAACTGTCTGTACCGGGCTAGCTTGATTATCACTTCAAAAGTTTTTCTTCTCTTACTTAATTGGCCTCTCAGAGTTGGTAAGACAACTCCCACCTGTTCATGCTCTCTGTATGTGTGTATATATATCTCCTCAATATATGTTCCATTCTATATGCATCCGAAGAAGTGGGCTGTAGCCCACGAAAGCTTATGCTCTAATAAATTTGTTAGTCTCTAAGGTGCCACAAGTACTCCTGTTCTTTTTGTGGATACAGACTAACATGGCTGCTACTCTGAAACCTATAATTCTGTATTATAGCACATTATATTCATGTGTGTTCTAGGTATGTTCTATCTCATATATGCACATACATCTACACAGGGTTGTAGCCACATTGGTCCCAGGATATCAGAGACACGATGGGTGAGGTCATATCTTTTATTGGACCAACTTTGGTTGGGGAGAGAGACGAGCTTTTGAAGTTGTTCAAATAAAAGATAAGACTCACCCACCTTAGGGCTTGGCTACACTTGCAGCCGTAGAGCGCTGGGAGTTAAACCAGCCTTCGGAGACCGCAGCAGGGAAATCGCTGCCCTGTGTTTACACTGTCAGTTGGAAGCGCACTGGCGTGGCCACATTAGCAGCTCTTGCAACGCCCCAGAGAGCAGGGCATTGTGGTAGCTAGCCCAGTGTGCAAATGGCTGCAGCGTGCTTTTCAAACGGGGTGGAGTGTGACAGGGAGTGTGTTGTGTGTATGTGGGGGGGGGAGAGTTGGTTTTGGGGGGGCTGAGAGTGTGTCAGCATGCTGTCTTGTAAGTTCAGACACCAGCAGACCCCCCCACACACACACACAACTTCCACAGTAATGGTTGCTTTGTCCCGGAGCAGATAAGCAGCCGGCTGTCAGAAACGGAGCTTTGAAAGGGGATATCCGCATTCCTGCAGCCGAGTTCAAAACAATGCCCAGAGTGGCCACTTGACTTCAGGGGATTATGGGACGTTCCCGGAGGCTAATCACAGCGCAGTAATGCAACACCTCGTCCACACTGATGCCCGGGCGTTTCAGCGGGACGCAGCAAGCTTTATGCTTCTCGTGGAGGTGGATTCCCAGGAGCGCTCCAGCTGCAGAGTCCAGGCGCTCTACGTGCCTTGCCAGTGTGGACGGGTCGGGAGTTACGGCGCCCGGGGCTGCTTTAATGCGCTCTAACTTGCAAGTGTAGCCAAGCCCCTTGTCTCTCTGATACACATGAGCACACTCTTGTTTCCCTACAAGGTCTCTCTGAATCTACAGACCCTCTGTTCTGCTTTATTTTGGCTGATTTTCATCCCCTTTCGTTCAAGCATGCACATCCATCTCTCTGATCTGTCTTCCGGTTCCTCTGCCACACGAGCCCTCCAGCACCAGCAGGGTGCCATCCTCTGGACGCATCGAGCACCAAGGTGAACAAAAAGCGCATCATGCCAAGCCCCGATGTACTCCCCCTCCAGCTAGAAACAGATCCGTTTCTGCACATGGCCTTGTGACTCTGCTAACAGCACCACTGCGGGGTTCCTGAGGAGTCCGATGTAGTCTTCCGGGATTGGTTTCGGGCTCCTGCACCACTGGATGACTCCCCTCGGAACGCGGTCATAAGCGTTCTCAAGAGCGATGAATACCACATGCAGGGTATGTCTCTTCTTTCTCGCCATTTCCCCCAACCTTAATGCAAAGCCAGTGTCCATCGTCGGCTCGCCTGGCGTGAATCCAAATTGATTATCCCTGCCCTTTACTGCTCTCGTCTCTTATCCATAACTTTCTCCCAGATCTTCACCATGAGGTCTAGGAGTTCACCACAGTCAGGTACGTCTCCTTTTCTCGTAAGTACTGGTACGAGTGTGGACACCCTCCAGGCAGCAGGCGTCTTCTCGGCCCTGATGCCATTAAACAGCTGTGCAAATAAAATCCGCCATACGTGCCCCAGCTCTTCCATACTTCTGCTGATCTGCTGCTGGTCTTCCTGTTGCTCAAAGCTTGTGCAACTTCTTCCAGGACTGATGCCACCAGCCCCTGGGGTGGCTTACAAGGTGTAGAAAACCTGGCCTATGAGGAGCGATTACAAAAACCAGGCATGTTTAGTCTTGAGAAAAGAAGACTGAGGGAGGACCTGATAAGTCTTCAAATCGGTTATGGGCTGTTATAAAGAGAACGGTGATCAGTTGTTCTTCATGTCCACTGAAGGTAGGACAAGAAGCAATGGGCTTAATCTGCAGCCAGGGAGATTTATATTAAATAGTAGGAAAAATTTTCCAACTCTAAGGGTAGGTAAGTTCTGGAACAGGCGTCCAAGGGAGGCTGTGGAACCACGTCATTGTAGGTTTTTAAGGACAGGCTGGACAAACCTTTGCCAGGGATGGTCTAGGTTTACTTGGTCCTGCCTCAGTGCAGGGGGCTGGACTTGGTGACTTCTTAAGGTCTCTTCCAGACCGACATTTCTATGATTCTACGGTTCTCTTCATTCATAAACCTTTCAAAATAATTTCTCCACCCTTCTTTCATTGATTAACGTATTTCCAGTTTCATCTTTAATGACTTTGATTTCACCAGTGTCTTTAGTTCTCTTATTGGGGGTCTTTGCCAGTCTATATATTTTTCTCTCATCCTCCTTCGTTTCAAGGTGGGGATATAAGCCTTCCACGGCCTTAGCATTAGCAGCTGTCACCTCTTTCTTCAATATCCTTTTGGCTTTTTTCTACTACTGAAAGATCCTGCTGTTGGAGCGTCGCTTGTCACAGTTTTAAACATTTTTTTCTTTTCCTCCATGGCCTCTTGAACGTCCTCATTTCACCAACAAATCTCCCTGGGGAAAAAGAGTCTTGTTTTCGTTTCACCAAGCAGGCACTCTGCACATCCACGAGGTTTGCTTGCAACAGGATTCCACCCAACACGTATTTTCTCTTTGTTTGTATGGATTAGTGTATTTAACCCAGGATATTGCTTCAACAATGACGAAACGAGCGGTTCAACAATGTTTCCTTTTGACATGATCACTTCACTTCCTGTAGGCTTTTCTATTATTATGAGAACTCAGCAAACCCCTGAGTTTTCACTTTGGTGGCTGAACCAAAAAAATTGAGGAAAAAAAGTTCTGGGTTGAACGAAACATTTTGTTTTAATATTTCGGAACAAACAAACCCAGCTAAATTTCAAAACAAAACGTCAAAATGCTCAGTTGACTATTTTGCGTTTTTTCCCCCAGCTGAAACAATTGGCCGAATTTGGTCGCATCTTTCGAGAACTGTTCAACCCAAACACTTCACCCAGCTCTAACACTCATCTGAATGGGAAGAGTCAGATTCCTCGGTTGTCACGTCATTGCGATCTAGTTTGACCGAGATCTAACATAAGAACGGCCGTACCGGGTCAGACCAAAGGTCCATCCAGCCCAGGATCCTGTCTACCGACAGTGGCCAATGCCAGGTGCCCCAGAGGGAGTGAACCTAACAGGTGATGATCAAGTGATCTCTCTCCTGCCATCCATCACCACCCTCTGACAAACAGAGGCTAGGGACACCATTCCTTACCCAGCCTGGCTAATAGCCATTAATGGACTTAACCTCCACGAATGTATCTAGATTTGCCCCCAAATCATTCAGAGAGCGGAGCTTTCAGAAGAACCTGCCAGCGACGGAGAATCCAGCACGATCCTGGGTCAGTTGTTCCAATGGGTGATTCCCCTCCCGTTTACACCTTATTTCCAGTCTGAATTTGTCCCATTTCAACGTCCAGCCACTGGATCTTGTTAGACCGTATAGAAACCATACATAGACATATGAGCTCTGTATTATATTGATCCTCCACTGTGTTATACTGAAGATCTTGGATTGCTTCCACGCCATCAGTCGCAAAGGAGCCAACGTTAATGCCTGGAATTTTTTCAGAATTTCCAGCTGATGTCAAATGTCGAGATCTCAACGCCGAAAGAAAACGGGAGTTTGGCATTTCTGTTTTCCGACCCGTTCAAACGCAGAGCTGACAGATTGGAGGGGGGATGGAGCAGGGTGGTGGATTGGATAATTGTCTAAAGGGGCTGATGGATATGCAGGGGTATGCAAATTAGACCACAGCTTCATTTGCATGGATGTTGACCGATGTCTTGAGAGGCCTGCTGTTGCGGGGGTGGGTGCTTCCATCTCTGTCCCCCCAGCTCAGCTCTCCTGGCGGCCCCCTCCCCTCTGCTCAGATGCCCCCTCCCCACTGGTCTGGTCTATGGGCGATCTCCCCCTGGCATCTCCACCCTCTCACCTGCTTCATCTTGGTGCCGTGCATGGAGCCGCTGATGTCGATGACAAACACCACATTCTTCTGCACGGGGGGCAGGCCGCGGGGGGCGAAGTAGTGAACGAAGTAGCCGTTGTAGATCTGCCGGAGAGGGAAGGGCGCGGGGCCAAGGGGTGAGGCTGCGGCTGCCCAGGGCACAGGACACCCATCATGTGCTGGCGTGGCGGCGTGGGGAACCCATGGGACAGGCAGTGGGTGCCTGGGTGCGGGAGCCGTACGCACCCTTCTGCCTGGGCATCCATCCCTCCCTATGCACACCCCTTCCCTCCTCCCCCCCACCTCATCCATCCATCCCCCGCACACACCGTCCTCTCCCTGCCTCCTCCTACACACCCCATCCATCCATCCCCCCTATGCTCCATCCATCCATCCATCCCTCTCTTCCCCCCCCAAGCCCGTCCCTCGACCCCCACTTGTGTCTATCTGCCCCCCTCCCCTGTGGGCTGTTCCCTGTTCTCTATTCCCTGGCCCTCATCCCCTCCCCACCCCCTTCTCCCCCGGCCGTGAGATCTCAGCTCCAGCCACCCCTCACCTGCACGTCCCCAGCCACATCTGGCATGGCCACGTCGTACTGTACCACGAAGTCCCCCAGGATGCCCGAGCTAGAGACAGCCGCCTGTTCCTGCGGGGTCGGGGTGAAGACAACCCAAGCGCAGTGGCTCCCCTTCTCCACCCGGGTGGACGGCGGCACATCGGCGTCCCCTGCAGAGAAGCTGTGGTAATCAGGGCTGGATGGAGGCTGGGAGACAGGGACCCCGTGGCACACGGTCCCCTGCCCTTAGAGTTCTCCCCGCAGACCTGACAAACTCATTCCACCAGCCCCAGCCCGTCTCGCTCAATGTCCTGGAAGGAACCAGAACATCCTCACTGGTGAAATGCCAAGACTGGGGGGGTGGGAAATAGGGAAGGGGCCGGGTCAAGGATACAGAGCAAGCCGGGTGGCTCCAGGGAAACGCGTCCCTCTGGGAACAAGGCGCGCTGGCCGGCCTTACAGGCGGGGGTCTCTCTCCTGGCAAGCAGCAACCGTGTGGGTCGTGGGGGAGAATCAGCAGAACTCCCAGTGCGGCGCTGGGGCCCACGAGAACAATACAAGGGTAGGGAGCCGGCCTGAGAGCGAGGGACTCCCGGAGCTCAATCCAGTTCGCGTAACAAAGAGAAGGCGAAGGGGGGCTGTGATCCCCGCTGCAAGTCCCTACACGGGGCACAAATCATAGAATCTCAGGGTTGGAAGGGACCTCAGGAGGGATCTAGTCCAACCCCCTGCTCAAAGCAGGGCCAATCTCCAGACAGATTTTTACCCCAGTTCCCTAAGTGGCCCCCTCAAGGATTGAACTCACAACCCAGGGTTTAGCAGGCCAATGCTCAAACCACTGAGCTATCCCTCCCGCGAATATTTAACGACAGGCTCTTCGGTCCAGCAGACGGAGGGCTAACCCGATCCAACGGCTGGACGCTGAAGCTAGACAAATTCAGAGAGGAAGTCAGGTGTCAGTTTGAACAGTGAGAGTCAATAACCATCGGAACAGGTTCCCAAGGGTGGTGCTGGATTCTCCAGCACTGGCGACTTTCCCATCAAGACAGGATCTCTTTCACACAAGCCGTGCTCTAGGCATGACTTGGGGCAGCTCTCCAGCGTGTTACAAAGGAGGTCCCAACAATCCCGTCTGGCCTCGAGATCTGCGCCTCTAGGTCGTGCGGGGTATTTCACGCGAGGTGTCTACAGAAAGCTCGTAACTCGTCAGGCCACGGGACCGTTGCGAGACATTCCAGCGGGTAACAGTTAAGGGCCAATATGTTCCTACTGAAAGCAGGTTGGCTGGGCTTGGAGGAGAAATGTACCAGCAAAGAGCCTTCTTACTCATCAGCCAATTGAGCAGTCTTGCTCCCTCCCAAAATGATCCCTGGCAAACTCAGAGGTACCACATCGCAGGCTCAGAGCCTCCCCCGCCCATGCCGCGGAGGGAGGCGGAAACGCCCTAGCCGCCCTGGGGGGAAATCCCACTTGATTAGCTAGGAGAGGGAGCGACCCAGCTTGGGATTTCAGGATCTAGGTTGGTACCCACTTGTTTCCATCACTGGGTCTATTTCAGTCTTGAGTCTTACTTTAATGAGCCTTTTTCGAGAAGTGCCCACAAGTGCTCTGCGTTACACGGGGGTGGGGTGGGGGGGAAGCGACTTGGAGTACACACACCTGAGGGGGCGAGGATTGGGGATTTCAGGGGCACTCAGGGAGTGGGTGCCCTATTGTTAAGCTGCCGGGCGAAGTTAGGGCTGGCCCAGCCCAGAGGGGAGTGCTGGAGTGGCTACCAGCAGAAAGATTCCCTCTTGCTAGAGTGACTTGTATCTTGAGTAACCGGGGAACAGTCACAAACGCGCCAGGGCTCTCGGGCCACTGAACAGCAGCAGAATCCCGGCTTTCAGGTTAAAAAAAAAAAAAAAGAAGAAGAAGAGTAAGTTTCTAGGCCACGGGGTTGGGGAGAAAAGATGAAAAACGTGACAGGTGCACCAGTGCCTGCCTGAGTGTGCAGAGAGCCTGAGCCGACCGCTCGCAGAGGTGTGAACCGTGTGTACCTCGCAAGGTGTTGGTGAGCAGGCGGCTGGTGCGGAGGGGCAGCACGTGGACGTAGTCGATGCCGGTGCGCTCCGAGATGCTCACCTCCACGGTGAGGTTCCCCACCACCTGCCGGGGACGCACGCTCACGGCGTGCTGGTACTTGCCCAGGTGCCGCTGCAGCAGCTCCTCGTAGCACAGCTCGAAGGACACCTGGCTTCCGGCCGCGACGCTGGCAGAGACCCGGAACTTCTCCGTCTCCCGATCCCTGGGAAGGGGCCAAGCCAGGGATAGAACCCAGGAGTCCTGGCTCCCAGGCCTCGCTGCTCCACCCAGTAGACCCCCTTCCCCTCCCAGAGCTGGGGAGAGAACCCAGGAGACCTGGCTCCCAGGCCCCGCTGCTCCACCCACTAGACCCCCTTCCCCTCCCAGAGCTGGGGAGAGAACCCAGGAGTCCTGGCTCCCAGCCCCCCCGCTCTAACCACTAGGTGCCGGGGTCTCACCTAGTGCCAACATGAGCCGCTGTCTGGCCCTGTCTCCGGGCCTCCTCGTACATCTTCTTGGCTTGATGCTTCTCTTTCACCTTGGCCACATAGAGTTTATTGTTGATGGTGCTAGGATGGAAGAGAGGGGGATTATGGGACATGGCCTGAAATCTGCCAGATAGCAGCAGACACAGTGGGGGTGGGTCTCCTTGATCAGACCTAGTTCTGGGGACCCTCTGTCCCCATCCCCACCCCCACCCCTCCATCCCTCTCCACCCCTCCCTTCCTCCCTCCATCCACCCA
>NW_020664939.1:21928-22087 GCF_002925995.2 Terrapene triunguis | reverse complement strand
TCTCTCCATCCCCATACCCTCCATCCCTCCCCACACACCCCTCTATCTATCTCACTCACACTCTCCTCCATTGCTCTGTCCCTTCCAGCCCCCCTCCATCCCCGGATCCCATGGGAAGGCGTTTCCAAACCCCCTTCCCCTGCCATCCCCGAGGTGTGG
>NW_020664939.1:14862-21918 GCF_002925995.2 Terrapene triunguis | reverse complement strand
GTTAGAGCAGAGAACGTGAGGTGCAATTGCGATTTGGAGATGAGAAACAACGTCAGGGCTCCTGGGTTTCACGTCTTCTGCTGTAGCCACCAGACCCCAAAACTTAGCAAGGGGGAGAACCCCTCAGCCTCACCTGTGGAATATGGGGGTGCCCGGTGCTGGGTACAGGCTGCAGGCACGGTAGGAGAGCAAAGGAAAAGAGCAGCAGCTGTCTCCGCATTGGCATGATGAGTCCCCGCAGCTCCGCCGAGAAGCACCAACCTCTGAGATCTCTTTTTTGGACGCACTTTTTAAAGCTTGACGGGTTTTCCCCCCCCCGCACCTCTCAATGTAGCATTCATGCGGACACAAGCTGGGATTGTCCGCCCCGCGGAGGCTGGAGGGAGGCCAGGCCTTCGCTCTCCCCTCTGTCAGATGAAACGAAAACAAAATGTTCAGGCCAGTCCGTGCCCTGGGTTAGAAAGGAAAGAAATGCGAGGGAGCCCGCGGCTAGGTCAGCAGGAGCCAGAGCCCGGTGGAAAAGGAGCTGGCCCCGCGTGCCTGGCTGGCCTGAGCGCCACGCTCAGGAATGGGTCCGGCTCAAGGGTTGCAGGTGTGAAGGATTTCCTCGGAGGAGCCCCGGGGATTTCACACCAGTTAGATCCCCGTGATCCACGAGGGCGTTTCTTCCCATGGGACTGCTGGGATCATCCAGTCTGCCCTCCCGCACAGCCCAGGCCAGAGGACTGCCCCCCACAAAGGTTGGATGACTGGGGGAAAGGGTTGGGGGCCCTTCTTCTCTAGAGGGCGCCAGCCCCCATCAAGCCCTAGGGCGGGGACTGGCTGGCTCAGGGAGGTGGGGAATGGGGCCTTTCCCCTCTAGGGGGCACCGGCTCCCATCCAGCCCCAGGACAGGGGATCAGCTACTGGAGACCCTTCAAGTTCACGAGCCAGAGGACGTCAGAATTGCCGGGGTTACTTCTTGTGACGCTGATTTCCCAAAGCTGCAAAGGGGATCAACCGTGGAGAAAACGCCCGGCGTTGCGATTAACGCGAGATTCTGGGTTTGGCTGCAATGGAGGGGGAGGGAAGCCAGGCAGCTCCGGCTAGGTCGGGCCATAGAGCTAACCGTGCTAACCACCCAGCCCAGAGGAGGCGCCGGGATCCAGTGGCTGGCGGGGCTGGAGTGGAAGCCAGGACATGTGGGTTCTGTTCCTGGCTCTTGCCCTTCCGCTCTCTGGGTCACTGGGGAGAGAACCCAGGAGTCTGGGCCCCCAGTTTCCCCCTCCTCTAACCACTAGACCCCACTCCCATAGCCAGCTTCCAATCCCGCCCCCTTCCTCGGGGGGCTGGATTGGGACAGGAGCAAAGTGGAGGTGAAGGGCTGTCGGTTTCTCCCGAGCATCCCACAGCTGCTGTCTTTGGAGTAACCAGCCCCCGGACAGATGGGCGACCGGAATTCCCAAGTGCCTGCCGAGTGGGGGTGGGCTGGGCCAGTCTTGCTGAAGATTCGGTCCGATTTCTCAGGGCTGCATTCAGCATCACCCAGCCGAGGCCCTGGCCCCCTCGAGCAGCTCTCTGGGCCGGCCCTTCCCCTCCACGCTGGCCAGCCCCCCAGCTCCGATGCCCATTGTAAACTGAGGCACGGGGCTTCTGTGGCAGAACTGGGAACTGGGCGCTGTCCCAGGCTGGATCGTAAGCTCTTTGGGACAGCGACTGTCGTTAATTGTCTGTGCAGCGCCCGGCGTGACAGGGCCCCGATCCTGGTCAGGGGGTGTCTGTGCAGCACTGTGCCTGGCGTAACAGGGGCCCCGAGCTCAGGTGGGGGCATTTCTACCATAACAACAACAAGGTCTTTTTAAAACAATCTAAAGCTGGGGCATTACTTTTTGTAGGACCCACACAAACAAATCCCTCTACGGAGAAAGAAACAAACCAGAGGGAAGGCCCGGATTTTTACCAGGGAGGGCTGTTAATCCTCGGAAGAACTCACCTAGGGACAGGGTGGATTGCCCGTCTCTGGATGTCTTTTAATCAGGACTGGGTGTGGAAGATCCATGAGAAGCAATGGGCGCTATCCCAGGATAAACGCTGGACATTCTCCGGCCCGTGTCACCCTGGGCAGATTGACTCCTTGCAGTGTTGGGATCCCCTCCAGAGCTGCACCGATCCCTCGAGGTGGTGGAAGCTAAGCAAGGAAATTAACAAATACGGAGCCAGAGCCTTTCTTGGCCCGGCCCGGCTGTTTACATCAGCCTCTGCCAAAGAGGAGAGGGCCAAGGCTCAGTGAAAAGGCTTCTTCTTTCTTTTGGAAAAAGTCAGAATAACAAAACCAAGGATTCTGGAGCCACAAAAAAGAGGGCCTTGGAAAGAAGCTGAAGGAAGCGGGAAGGGACGACCCGGACCCGTGAAAGAAATCAGTCATTGACAGGGGAAATGTTATGCCTGTGCTGGTGTCTTGGTTATTTATACGAGCGGAGGGTTTGGAATTCACCCCAGACCAGAGCCGTGCAGGCTGAAAATACCCAGTTTTTAGTCCCAGGGGGCTGGTGACCAAATGTTTTGCATTTCCATGGCACAAACTCCAGCAGAAATCAGGCTCCCATCATGCCAGGCGCTGCCCAGACCCCAACTGAGATCAGGGCCCCCCATGGTGCCAGGCGCTGCACAGATGCCCGTCACCAACAGGTGCCCCTTGTGCCAGGTACTACTGAGATTGGTGCCCTCACTGTGCCCGACGCTGCACAGATCCCAAACGAAAGCAGAGCCTGATCATGCCAGTCACTGTACATACGCACACTAAGAGACAGTCCCAAACCTGACCACCTAAATAGCCAAAGGCTATTTCAACCCATTGACCAGGTGGGGAAACTGAGGCCCATGGAGACACTCCTCCCGATCTTCTGGATCCCCTTCCAGATCACCCGTCAGCCTTCTGAGAACTCTCTCCCCTGGGGTCAGGGAGGGGAGAGGGTGCTTCTCATACCAGAAATAAGATGGCAAGGGGGGGCGATCCTCACAGGAGCGGCCCATGCCAGGGGATCCAACGGAAGGCGGAGCAAAGGCCCATCCACCTGCACCTGGGGGCTGGAGAACGCTGCCCGTCGTGGGCTTGGCTGAACCGGCTCCCAGCTCGGCGGATCCTGACCTGGTTTGGTTTCGGTCGCTCCCTATTTCGCTTGCCCACCGGCGGCGGTGGCTGGCACCAGCAGAGGCAACGGGTGGCCTTTCCCCTGTCAAAGCTGCAACCCCGACAGGGTCGATCAGCCCAGCTGTGCGAGGCAAGGCTGGGAGCCAGGACGCCTGGGTTCTCTCCCCGGCTCTGGGAGGGGAGTGGGGGCTGGTGGTTAGAGTGGGGGTGGGACTAGGAGCCAGGACTCCTGGGTTCTCTCCTTTGCTCTGGGAGGGAAGGGGGGGTCTGGTGGTCAAGTGGGGGGCTGGGAGACAGGACTCCTGGGTTCTTTCCTGGCTCTGGGAGGTGAGTGGGGGCTGGTGGGTCAGAGCAGGGGGGGCTGGGAGCCAGGACTCCTGGCTTCTCTCCCCAGCTCTGGGAGGGGAGTGGGGTCTGGTGGGTTAGACCCAGGGGGGCTGGGAGCCAGGACTCCTGGGTTCTCTCCCCGGCTCTGGGAGGGGAGTGGGGGCTGGTGGGTTAGACCCCGGGGGGCTGGGAGCCAGGACTCCTGGGTTCTGTGCTCTGGGGCACATCCTGCCCCAGTGGTTTCCCCAGGAATTGAAATTAGGGGGGGTGTTTGAATTTACAGGGGGGGGCGTCAAGGCCAATGAGGGGTGAGACTGTGAGAGTGAAGGTGGGCTGTATGGCACCATATAAAAACTGAAAAATGTTTCATGACCATTAGATTTAACTCATGTTTTAAAATCATCACACAAATTAAAGTTGGCTACTCAATCCTTCTATGAAGCACTGTGTCTACATCCTTCTTGGTTTCTTGTTATAATTTTGCACAACTCTGTTAATGAACTTCTTGAATGCAATGCGTTCATGTTTGGTGACTTCTCGTGTGTCCCGTACTTCCATTCCTTCAATTGCTATGCTCATTAGTTCATTCACATGATCAGGCAGAAGGCGACTTCTTTCAAAACACAAAATTCTATTCAATGATGAAAAAGAACGCTCCGCTGTAGCTGTTGTGACTGGGAGTAGCAAGAGATGAATTCCTACTTCTTTCACCCCAGGAAACAGAACACAAAGATCGGGTTGAGCCACTAGTAATGATAAAAAAGTTGAAGTCAAATCTTCATTCATTCGTCGTATGATATTCCACTCTGTGTTCAAATTCTCTATTCTGTCCTGAGCACATGGCAGCCCCATTGCTGGTAGTGCCTCACTTCACTCAACTGTCGGTGTTTTATAGGACAGGGGTCTGTAAAAGCTACGTAGAGGTTGAGTAGAATCTAGAAGTCGCTGTTGTAGATTTTTAAGCCTCAAGTCTGTGTGCTTTTTCAGTTTTCTTAACAAATACTTCTTGTCTTCTTCACTTAAGGATTCAATATAAATGCCTTCATTAGTCAACTTCTGGACTGAAGTCTTTGTTTCTTCCAGTACTTTTTCAATGGATAGCTCTCTGATTGATCCAAATGTAGCTTCTATTGCTGGACAAAGATCTACTACTGTTGTAGCAGATGCCTGGATGGCACTGTTTAATGACCCAAGTGGTTTCAACAGTAGAGTTATGAGAGAGAGAATGGCAATAGTCTTCTCTGAACATAGTAGCAAAAGTAATCCACCAGCCTCACTACTTAGATCCATCCCATCTTGGTAGATACTTTCCAAAGCCAGTAATAACAGCTGGAGTAATTTTAAGACAACAACCAAGGATCGCTCATGAGAAAGCCAGAGGGTTTTCCCAGGTTGGACTAATTTGAACTTCAGTCCCATTATATCTTCTATATTTTCCAAGATATTCAGTCTTTTTGGACTCTTGCTGAAAAAAGAATATAATGAAGACATTAAATTTATAGCTTTTTTTAATGTCTTTTGAAGAGTCTGCAGCTCGTACTAGTGCTAGTTGGAGTAGATGGCCTCTGCAGTGTGCATAGGAGAGATTAGAGTTACACTTTTCTCTGAACAAAGCTTGTACTCCACCATATCTTCCAGAGAAGTTTGCAGCTCCATCAGATGCACAAGCAGCCATCTGTTTGGGGTCCAATTGACAAGCATTTAACTCTTCTAAGATGTGGGTTGTCACAGATGCAGCCAATGTGTCTTCTATAACTTGAACATCTAGAAATGCATCTACTGGCCTACCCCGGACATCAAGATAACATACACAATTACTTAATACTTGATGCCCATTTGCATCGGTGCATTCAGCAGCCATGTATGCAAATATTTTGAATATGGTGAGAGAGTTGGTCACTTTTTCAACTGTTGAGTCTTGCACTGTTGCACCACATGCTTCTAGCCAGTCAGTTGAGTTTCTTGCAGAAAGATAGTGAGCATTTGCTGGTCTTGTTCGGAACCAGTGTTCCACTTCAGGATGAACTAGTGACAATGCACTTAACATTGGCCTCCAGTTTGTAGTGTGTGGTATCTCTTGCTTAAATAGAAAGTAGGATGCCACAGCCATGTTTGTTCGCATGAACTGTGTTGTGTCTCCAGCATTCTTAACAGCCTCATTAAGTACTTCTAAAATTGGCTTTGAAAGTGAGCTTATAAGGCTTTCTGCATGTTGATGCACTCCAGAGGCCTGGTGTTTTGCAGCCTTTTCACGTAGTTTGTCAGCATTGGCTTTGCTGATCGGTTTGACAAACCAAGCTCCTCCACTTTTACCAGTGATAGCATTGGGAAGCTTTCCTTCTTCGTAAGCTTTTTGCAAGAGGTGCACCAGTAGCCATCGTTTGTAACTTCAATAAATGGGAACACTTTGACCGACAAACATCGGGAACTGCCTTTAGGTTTTGGAGACACTGTTTCTTCAGTAGGTAGCTGTATTTGTGCTTCGGGCTGGTCGGATGTAGATACACCACTTGAACCTTCACATGACATGTTGATATAGTCTTGGTTCTTGATGTGTTCTTCACATTGGTTAGTTTTTGAGGCCTTTGAGTGGAAAAATTGTTGTATTGTTTTTTGTCTTTTCATTTTCACTTTGTCCTGCAACATATAAAAGAGATATGAATAAAGTAAATGTTTTGTTAGGATAATGCAAATTTAACATAAGGATCATGCAAGTTACACCAAAATACATAACAGGTCTAGATTTCTAAAAAAATATAATTTTTTTTAAAGTGTATTTAATTTAAATGGACTTTTGAAAAAGTAAGCCCTCATGGGATAAGAGGGAAGTCCTCTCATGGATCAGTAACTGGTTAAAAGATGGGAAACAAAGGGTAGGAAGAAATGTTCAGTTTTCAGAATGGAGAGAGATGAATAGTGGTATCCCTGAGGAGTTGGTACTAGCACCATTACTGTTCAATGTATTCGTAAATGATCTGGAAAAATGGGTAAACAGTGAGGTGGCAAAATTTGCAGATGATACAAAACTATTTAAGAGAGTTAAGTCCCAGGCAGACTGCGAAGAGTTACAAAGGGATCTCACAAAACTGGGTGACTGGGCAACAAAATGGCAGATGAAATTCAATGTTGATAAATGCAAAGTGATGCACATTGGAAAACAATCTCAACTATACATACAAAATGATGGAGTCTGACTTAGCTGTTACCACTCCTAAGAGATGTTGGAGTCATTGTGGAGAGTTCTCTGAAAACATCCACTCAATGTGCAGCAGCAGTCAAAAAAGCGAACAGAATGTTGGGCATCATTAGGAAAGGGATAGATAATAAGACAGAAAATATCATATCACCTCTATATAAATCCATGGTACGTGCACACCTTGAATACCGTGTGCAGATCAAGTCACCCCATCCCCAAAAAGATATATTGGAATTGGAAAAGGTTCAGAGATGGGCAACTAAAATGATTCGGGGTATGAAACAGGAGGAGAGATTAAAATGACTGGGAATTTTCAGCTTAGAAAAGAGACGACTAAGGGGGGATATGATAGAGGTTGTGGCAAAGTACCTTCTTCTCCTCAGCGGGCTCAGTCCTTTTTAGC
>NW_020664939.1:12388-14852 GCF_002925995.2 Terrapene triunguis | reverse complement strand
GCTGAACCTTATTTCCCCATGGTTCTCTCTCCTCAGTGGCTTGGGAGCGGCCTTTTTAACCCCCTGGGACTGATTACTACCCCCTTTGTAGCTGTTTGCCCTGGGTTTGCCACAAGGTCTATAAAATCTTGACTGGTGTGAAGAAAGTGAATAAGGAAATGTTATTTAATCCTTCACATAACACAAGAACTAGCAGTCACCCAATGAAATTAATAGGTAGCAGGTTTTAAAAAAACAAAAGGAAGTATTTCTTCACACAACGTAAAGTCAACCCATGGAACTCTTTGCCAGGGGATGCTGTGAAGACCAAAACTATAACAGGATTAAAAAAAGAACTAGATAAATTCCTGGAGAAGAGGTCCATCAGTGGCTATTAGCCAGGATGGGGAGGGTGCAACACCATGCTCTGAGTGTCCCTAGCCTGTTTGCCAGAAGCTGGGAATGGATCACTTGATGATTCCCTGTTCTGTTCATTCCCTCTGAAGCACCTGGTCTTGACCACTGTCGGCAGACAGGATACTGGGCTATAGGGACCATTGGTCTGACCCAGTATGACCAGTCTTATGTAAAAATTAATTATAATAATAAAAATGTTTAGTACAGAAACTCCCCAACATAATGACCTGTCAAGATAGCAACGATGTGAGATAACAACCTTGGCAAATAATGCATTTAAAAAATCTTGGCCTACTAGGAAACATATTTATATAAAAGTTTCCATTCCCAGTCACAAATCTAGCATTCTGGAGCAAAGTCACTACAATATAGTCCAACAAATGTGTATTTAACGTGCCCCTCACTTTTCCCTCCACCGCACCCCACGCACCGGGGTTGTCCTTGGTCAGTGGAGACTCAGAGTTCAGAGGTGCTTTCACGTGAGTTCACCTCCCAGGTGGGGGGCAAGAAGGCACCTTGCTCGTTCCTCCAGCGGCTCACTGTTCGCTCTGGCCACTGCGGTTCGTTGTGCCACCGTTCACTCCATCGCTCTGTTGCCAATGGCCCTGCGCAGTCACCTTCTGCTGCCACCTGCCACTGTGACCTCTGCGAGTTGGTCTCTTGAGGTTCCACCCAGCTCTCAGTGATTTCAGCTGAGCTCTCGGGGGGGGAACCTCCCTGCTAGTGCAGTCTGGGCCGTCTCTTCCACAGGAACACTGTCCCACAGCTGGTCTAAGCACTTAGACCTGATTATCGGTGATTTCAGCTGCAGTGGTCACTTAACAGAACAAAAGACTATCTATAGAGACTAACCAGCTCTGTCTTTAAGCAGTGGAGAGGGACAGGTCCCCACCCTCTCTCTTGATGCCCTCAATCAGCACAGGCTAAGTACAGGTCTACTGCCCTTTACTCATACAATACGAACAACATTCCCCCCCCCCCCCCCGCATTCAAGTGATAAGTAGCCCAACCCCAGCCAAAATCTATCCCTTGGGCAGCACCGCTCTAGATTAGGTGTGAATGTAAATACAGTCTGGTCCTGAAGCCTTTCCCCCCAGCCCATCACTAGCGGTCAGGGAGAGCTCAGGTAGTGCTTAGTGAAATGTTTGGGTTGGCCAACGCGCCGACAGTGTCAGAAACACAACAGCTGCAGACGGCAGCCAGGCTGGGTCGGGGCGCCTCTCCCAGCGACGGGCATTGGCTCAGACTCCGGATGGGCTGGTAAAGCCTGTATGAATGTTGCCATTGCAATGCAACGTCCAGGCACTACGCTGGCTTGTAACTAGGTCACACAACGGGGGGGTGCAGGGAAATCACTGGCCCCGATTGGTGTCACCTCAGTTTCCCCCTGAAGCTGCTGTGGGGGCGGGGTGACGGGAGGGGCCGGGCAGGGCCCGGGGCTGCGGACCCAGGAGACCGGGTCCTGGGGGCTCCTGCAGCTGCAATGGGGCGTGTTTGGGGGGGGTACGTGTGGGCGTGGCCTGTAGGGGGCAGGCCAGGGGGGGTGCCCACGTGCCCACCGTGACTGGAAACCAACCGCCATCGTGCGGGCGCAGTTGTTTAAACCCGAGAGGGGCGGGGCTGGGAGTGGCGCAAAACGGGGCGGGGCTAGGAGGGGAGCGGCCGTTTGCACCACGAGGCCGGGGGCGGGGCTGGGGGGAGCCCGAGGCATTGGGGGTGTCCCAGGGGAACAGGGCTGGGGAACCCCTGCAAGGGGCTGGGGGAGGGGAGGGTGGGGGAGCCCCTGGGGATGGGGGGCCAGGCGGGAGCTCCCAGGGGGCCAGGCAGCGAGGACGGGACCAGGGCCGGGGGGGACTGAGGTGGCACTTGGGGGGGGCTAAGGACCTTGAGCCCCCCTGGCATGGGGACAGCGGGGCCCAGAGGCAGGAGCATGGGCCTGGCAGCCCCTCCCCTGGGAGCTGGGATCCTCCAGGGCGGCACTGGGGGGAGGAGCAGAGGCTGCGCCCCGGCCCCCCATAGCGACCCCCCCTTGCTCCTGTCCCCTCCGTACCCATAGGGCAGACGAGCC
>NW_020664939.1:0-12378 GCF_002925995.2 Terrapene triunguis | reverse complement strand
GTTCCCCACTCAGTCTGAACCCAGGTCTCTGACGCAGCAGAGTCAGGATTCAGCAAGGTGCTTTTCACGCTGTATGTGCCACATCTACGTCCTTTGATGAGCTGGGGAGAGAACCCAGGAGTCCTGACTCACAGCCACCCCTGCCCTAACCCCTAGACCCCACTCCCCTCCCCGAGCTGCAGATGGAACCCAGGAGTCCTGACTCACAGCCACCCCTGCCCTAACCCCTAGACCCCACTCCCCTCCCCGAGCTGCAGATGGAACCCAGGAGTCCTGATTTCCCAGTCACCGGCAAGGTTTGAAACCTTCAGAGACCCGACTTGAATCCCCATGACGCAGGTTATGGGATCCCCAGGAGGAGGAGGGGGTGTCTGATGAGGAGGTGGCTGTCCCTGGAACAGTCACTAAGAAGTGACAACTCCAGGGCCCTGGGTTCCATTTCCGGTTCTGCCACTACCTGCCAGCAGGGGGTGCTAGGAGCCGTGGGAATGGCTGTAACAGGGCTCCCCCTCTTCCCCCTTGTAGATCTTCTGAAGAATGTCATCCAAGACTGCAAAGAGACCTACTCCGAGATCGCTAACCGAGCCAGCAGGACCCTCCGGCAGGTGACGCTCTTCTGGGGCAGTGCCAGGCGCTCGGGGTACCCTGCTGCACGAGGGACCATCTTTCAACTGAGCGATCTTTAAAACATAGTTCAGAGCCGTTATGTTTGCCTTGGGGTGCTGGGTCGGTCTTGGCTACTTTATGTTGTAGCCCTTTCCTCTTGCCACTCCCCTCCTAATGTCAGGAATAGAACCCAGGCGTCCTGGTTCCCAGCCCCCTTGTTCTACCCCTTAAACTTCACTTACCTCTTTGTCAGGGATAAAACCCAGGAGTCCTGACTCCCAGACCTCCTTGCTCTAGCCGCTAGACGTCACTCCCTTCCCAATGTCCGAAAGAGAACATAAGAACGGCCAGACTGGGTCAGACCAAGGGTCCATCTAGCCCAGTATCCTGTCTGCCGACAGTGGCCAGTGCCAGGTGCCCCAGAGGGAATGAACAGAACAGGGAATCACCAAGTGATCCATCCCGTCGCCCATTCCCAGCTCCTGGCAAACAGAGGCTAGGGGCACCATCCCCGCCCAGCCTGGCTAGTAGCCACTGAAAGAGAGAACTCAGGAGTCCTGGCTCTCTGCACCCCCTACTCTAATCACGAGACTCCACTCCCCATCCCACGCCTCTGTGCAGTTAACCTCCCCCCCAACCAGGTGTTTGGGCTGCAACTGGTGGAGATAGACACCAAGCATCACATCTACATCCTGGTCAGCAACCTGCCGCGCCTGGATGGGGAGAACCTGAAACAGTAAGGGAGGGAGGCTGGCTGTCACCGATCCCCCCACTCTAGGGTGACCAGATGTCCCGAGTTTATAGGGACAGTCCCGATATTTGGGGCTTTTTCTTATATAGGCTCCTATTACCTCCCACCCCCTGTCCCGATTTCTCACGCTTGCTGTCTGGTCACCCTACCCCCCTCTTGGGAGGCGTCCAAGCCCTCAAGGGTTAATCCTCCACCCACCCAATCCCACCCCCTAAAAACGGCCCTGGCTGATCCCTGTATGCCCCCATCCTTGCCCCCTAGGGGCCAGAAGGCTGCCTTGCAGTGGCCATGGCAGGCTGGAGGTCTGCTGGGAGGTCTATAGGCTATCCCCCGCTCTAATGGTTACCGCAAGGGAGGCAGGGCTCCTGGGTTAAAACAAAAGGGGGGGGCTGGTGGCGGAAGAAAAAACAAAAGCAAACCAAGAGCCGCTGGAGCATAGGAAAAATTGGTGGGGGCTGAGCACCCACCGGCAGCTCCACGCCCCGCCCCCCCCACCAGCTCGCCTCCGCTCCGCCCCCTGCTTCTCCCCCCTCCCACCCAGGCTTGCGCTAATCAGCTGTATGGCGGCGCAAGTGCTGGAGGGAGGGGGAAGGAGGAGGAGGAATGTGGCGTGCTTGGGGAAGAGGTGGGGCCAGGGCAGGGATTTGGGGAGGGATCCAATGGGGGAGGGAGGGGGCGGAGTTGGGGCGCGAGCCCTCTGCGCCGGAGGGCAAAATATCGGGACAATTCATGTCCCGACCAAACAAGTAAATATCGGGACAGTCCCGATAAAATCGGGACGTCTGGTCACCCTACCTGGGTTTTGTCCCTAGCTCGGGGAGGGGAGTGGGGTCTAGTAGTTAGAGTGGGGGAGGCTGGGAGCCAGGACGCCAGGGTTCTTTTTCCAGCTCTGGAAGGTTTGAGCGGGGTCTTTGCTCTGCCATTAAACCCCTTACCTCCTTGTCCAGATCCCCAGTCCTCCGCAGAGTTCCCCAGGTGAGTGACACCCCCCTTGTGCGTTGCAGGGACGATCGCACGGCCAAGCTGGACCGCCTCACCATCATCTTCATGAAGGGCAATGCTGCTAAGGCGTGTAAGCCCCGCCCCTTCCCTGGGGGCCCCGCCTCCTGACAGGCTGTCTCTGCCCTTTCAGCTGATGTGGGGAGATGTTGAAGAAACTGCAGGTTGAACCCAGGTAGGTACCAGGGATTAATCCCCACCCCCAGGAGCTGTAGGCTCCTCCCCCTCTGGGCACCAGCCAGCCAATGGAGGGGCTTGCAGAGCGGGGGTGGGGCAGCAGGGGGGCTGTGCCCCCTGAGGCCCGGCCCCTTTCACACATTCCTATCCCCAACCCTTCCAGAAAGAGACACGAGGTCTTTGGGGATGTCAGGGAGTTGGTGACGGTGGAATTTGTCCAGCAAAAGTAAGTTTGGGCTGGTCAGGGAGGGGAGTGGTTAGAGCGAGGCGGGGCGTAGCCAGGACTCCTGGGTTCTGTGGCCGGCTCCGGGACGGGAGTGGGGGCTAGTGGGATAGGGGAGGTGAAGGGCTGGCGGTCAGTCCTGGCTGCCAGGCCCAGAACCCAGGAGTCCTGCTCTCACTCACCATAGGGGAGATTCGGGCCTGTCTGAGGTGCTGTGATGGCCCGGTGGGTCGGGTGGCTGCTCTGTGAGCCCGGGGGCGGGCGGTTTGAATCCCACGTGGCTGGCGGAGCCCAGAGCCTGCCCGTTTATACCCTGCCGCAGAGGATCTTGCTGCCCCGCCACACAGGCGGCTGGTTGCCTGTGCCCGCAGGTGTCAGGGACACACGCAGCCTGGGGAGATCGAGCGAGCCATTTTCCCGAGGGGGAGGGGAAGGAGGGCTGGCCCCAGGGGCTCTGGAGAGTGGGAAGCCCCGAGACCTTTGGGAAAGGGAGGGGCGCATGGAGTTGCAATGGGGGGTGGTGGTGGAGGCTGGGCCCCTCAGGGACTGCAGGGAAACTGAGGCACGAGGAAAGGCATAGTGGGCTAGCCAGAACCCAGGTGTCTGGAACCCAGTGGTGTACCCACTCTGCCATGCTGGGAGCCGGTTCCTGGGGTCAGATGGAGGAAGTGGGGCTGAGCCCCGAGGGAGGATGTGGGCAGGGGTGTGTGTGAAGATTTGATGGTCGCTGATCCCCATGCCCCGACCCTTCAGGTCCCTGGAGTACCGCCGCAGGCCCAACACGGACCCGGCCAAGTTCGAGTTCCAGTGGGGGGTGCGGGCCACCAAGGAGACCTCCAAGATGCAGATCCTGAACTTCGTCGCCAAGGTACGTGCTGGCGAGGGCTAGCCCCAAGGGGCTGAGCTTCAGGTGCTGGGGGTCACTCAGAGGGCCATGGGGCTGTGGATAGGAGGACGAGGGCTAAAACCCCAGGGGGGATAGTCCCTGAGCAACCAAGGGGGCTGAGGTTTGGGGGTAGTCGACTGTGCCCCCTAAGGGCTGCTGGTGCCCACGTAGGCTGGGGGGGGGGCAGTCCCAGCCCAGCTGTCCCAGCACCCGTTCCGGCCTCTGCCCGTCAGATCCCGAGCAAGGACCCCACTGCCTGGACCAGGCGGCAGCTGCAACACTGGTGCCCCTGGAGCCGCTGGTGGGGCCAGCCAGGGGGCGCGCAGGAGGAAGCGGTCAGCCTCGTCCACTCCACCCATCCGCCCCACGGCGCCTTGTGAACCAGCGGCCCCCGGGAGCAGGGGCCTCTGCCCACGCTGAGCCCACCGCCCAAGGATCCCCTGGGACACTGCCTTTGCCCTCCTGATTCCAGTGCCCCCTGGCACAGCTGCACCTCACCTCTCTGGGGCTTGTGCAAACCCCTCCCTCCCGTCGCCCCACAGTGGGTTTCCTCTCTGCAGAGGGGCCCAGAGGTGACCTCTGACCCTTGTAATTCACCCAACATTACTTTCAAATAAAGTCCCTCCCCTGTTAGCGGTGGGGGTCAGTTCGGTTACTCGGGGGGTCTTTGCAACAGGCAGCTGGGGAGCCCCAGATCTTAGCATTGCATAGCCGAGTGGGTCGGTTACCTGACAGCTGGGGCGGTGTCTGCGTCTGCCGCTGCTGCATTCCTCCCCGTGAGATTCATGCCCCATGGCGATCACGGAGCCTTGCTGCGTGATTACGCTCAGGGCAGCTCCCCCTTGCCGAGCAATTGGCTCAGGCTCTCTGCAGACTCAGGCAGCGTTGCTCGGGGCAGCACCCCCTTGCTAAGTGACTGGCTCAGGCTCGCTGTGGGCTAGAAACCAATTAAAAGCCGAGCTCATGCGGAAATCCGTGTCTCCAGGAGCCGGGGCCACAGGCCCCAGTCTAGCTCCACCACCCTCCTGGGGAGAACAGCACCGACTACACAGCCGTGGCAAAGGAGAGAGCCGGCTTTAATGGGCAGGAGCAGTTAATAGTGGGGGGGCACCGTCCCCAGTGCTTCCTCGGGCTCCCGCGTCACGTCGACATTCTGCAACGAGATCCGGGAGGCACAGGGTTACGCACGCCTTGCTGGCTGGAGCCGTGCCTAGTCCCATGGCTTTGAGAGTGTGGGGGTGTCCCTTTGTGCCTCAGTTTCCCCTCCCTACCCCTGATCATTTAGATTGTTCTCTGGGGCAGGGACTGTCTCTAGGGCTGTGTCATGCCTGGAGCCCTGATCTCAGGCAGGGGTGTCTGTGGTGGACCCCTGCTGTCAGGTGCACCCCCAGGGATGTTAATGGGGTTAGCACAGGTTACACACGGAGTTTAGTGGCCATGTAGTGGGATGGGGGGCAATAAGGGGGCAGTGAGGCGATTTAGGAGCTGGCAGGAAGGGGGCACAGCCTGGTTAAGGGGGGCCGAATTGACTACACCTGCACCCCAAGCTGTGAGAGCTGCCAGACCGAGTTCTTCCGAGCAGGGCCATTTGGTGGGCTCCAGGCTGGCCAGAGGGGTGGTCCGGTAGTGCCGGTAAGGGGGGGCAGGCCAGCCTTGTGGGGCAGGTGCTGAGATGGGGGTGGCGGGGGGGGGGGGGGAGATAGAGGAAATGGTTGGGGGGCATGCAGATCTGCTTCCCCCTCCCAAGGTGGGTGAGGGTTGGAGGGGACAGCAGAAGCTGGGATCCAGGCGTGGAGGGTGTTAATTTCACATGGGCTTTTGTTGGTGTCCCTCAGTGAGATCAGGACCGGGAGAATGCACTGGCCTAGCCCCCCAGCTTGGGGGCAGGGGGGGAAGCCACTCACCTGGGGGCGGTCCCGGTGCGTGTTCACGGCCTCCACGTTGAGGAAAATGGACTCCACTTGACAACCTGCCAGCACCCCATAAAGGAGAAGGCCCCTAGATTAGAGCAGAGAGATCCATGCCCCTCCCTTTCCTCCCTGGGGCAGGGTGTATAACTGGGTCTGGTCCCCAAGATTTTGGGGGGGACCTGCCCGTAGGACACGAATGGACCCAGAGGGATCTGGCACCTGTCTGAGGGCAGCAGGACCAGCCCTTGGTGGATGGAGATGCACTCACCGTATGCCACGGGGGTCAGCTTGAGCACGGTGTGCAGTGGGCATTTCAGATAGGGCAGCTCCTCTGTGGGGAGAGAAGAGGGCAGTTAGATGAGGGAGTTTTGGGGTGCACAGGATCCAGCCCATGGGACACACTGTTCCCCATATTCACCACTTTTATATGGTGGTTATATTTTGTATAAAGCATGCCTTGTGAGGTATACTTTGAAAAGTCATAATCCGCTGAACATCGTTGTCCTGTTACAGTGTGTGTATCAACATTGTATAGGGAGTTATGAGATTTGGCTATATGATTGTTACTGACGTGTTATAATTCTGGACAACAAATCACAAGCCAGTTTCCCAGGGACAGAGACACACTGGCTTGCCAGCGAAGTGTTAGAGCCATGTCCTGTCTCATTGGACATTCAGCAGAAGGGGAGAAGGACTAGACAAAGGAATGTACAGTTGATCTGAAGGATGGTTTGCAGAGTATGTACGCCATGGAACTGCATGATCCCATGAGCCAGCAGGGACTTTTTCAGTGAAAAGGGTCAGGATGTAAGAAGAGTGGCTCCCTCTGCTCCCCCATCTCTACACATGGGATCCAAAACCCATCAGTGAACTGGAGGACTGGTCCGAACTGGATGGCTTTCCACTTAGCAGGGACCGCTGAAAGTTACGGGGTGAGAGACCTTTCGCTTGGGAACGTTTACGAGTTAGCTGGTGCTTTTATCCTGGTAACCAGTTCCGACTCTTGTGCCTGTGTCACTGGACAGCTCTCCTGCTCTCGTTAATGCCCTCGTTTTAACGGTTTAGCTAAGCCAGCGTGGCTGGGGAGCTCTCCTCAGGTTAACGAAGGCAGGGGCGAGTTCGTTACCCGTTGATGGAATGACGGACGTTTGCACTGTTCAGGGGGGCCCTGAGCAGCGTGAGCCGCACATTTCTGGGGTGCAAGGCTGGGACTGAGGGATGCACAAGTGTCACCCTGTATCTGTTTGTGAGCGGCTGGGAGAGCATGCGTGGCCCTTTGCTGGGGGGCCGGGGCATGGGCCTGGAGCGGCTGCTTGCCACTAGCAGAGCAGTGAGAGACGTCCGGGGCTGGAGAATTTAGGGGAGAGGCACAAAAGGTCAGAGACTTGCCAAAGAAAATAAAAGGGAAGCACGTTGTCTGGGTCCCAAACCTTATTAGACCGAGCAGGATTTGGACCAAGCAGTTTCTCTCACCCCCTGGACGTTGCAGGTACGTTACTGTCCTTCATACGCAGGCTTCCCCCTTAAGCTTGGGGCCAGTCTCCTCAGTTCAAGTCTCGATCTTCCCAGTGTTCTTGCTGCTTCCAGCGTAGGCAGGGGAGGAGAAAGGCCAGAGCACGATGCCCCCGTCCTCTGTTTTCTACCCTCAGTCCCTGGGCCTGGCAAACACCAGCCCAGACGTGTCAGAGCAGAGCAATCCCCCAGCGTGGTGCCCTCTGACAGCACTGTAAATCCCTTGCTCACAACCCCCTTGCTGATGAGCGCCCGCCGGGGAGTGGGTCACCGGAGAACTGGCCGTGGCCGACCCCCAGACTTACAGCATATTTCAATAAGTCTCAACCTCTTACACGTTAACGAGGTACATGTTTGGACCGAACGATGGGGTTCAGCACATCATGACCTTTCCTCGGATACCTTACACGGCCATCTATGAACGATAGATATGGGGGTTACAGGGTGTCCCAAAGGGGCAGCTAGAGAGGTAGGGGGCTGGGAGGGGGTAGCTGGGGGGGGCGGTACCTGCGCTCTTGTCCAGGAAGTAGGCCAGCAGGCAGCGCATGACGGCCTGATGGCAGATCACCAGCACATTCTCCTGCCGCTCCAGCTCCATGATGACGGGCTCCAGCCGCTGCACCAGGTCCTCGTATGACTGGGGACAATTGTGGGGGGGGCTGATGCCAATGAGAGAGACGCTGCCTCCCTCCTCCTCCTCCGCCCCCGGCACAGGTTAACAACAATCATCACCCAAATCTGCCCATAGATTCTCCAGTGGCAGGAAGTTCCATGGGCTCATTGTGTGTTTGAAAAAACTTGCCCCCCTGCATCATGGGGCAGGGAGTTCCACAGGCTAAGTGTGTTGCCAAATTCATTCCCTTTAGGAATACCCCCCGGCAGGAGACCCATCACTAAACTCCTGGGAACACTCGCTGGCAAGGAGTTCCACAGTCTGAGTGTGCTGCTAAATTCATCCCCCTGGAAATACACAGTGGCAGTGAGTTCCACAGGTTATTTATGTCTGTCACTATAATTTGCCTCCAAGATCATGTGGCAGGGAGTTTCCTGGGTTACTGACAAGTGAATCCCCCCCCCTTCATCCCGCTGATCCCGCTCCAGTCGGGGTGTAGGGCACCCCCCTTACCTCCCCTTTGGGATATCTGTATCGGTACTTGTCTTGATCACGCAGGGCAAACTCCTCCGGGTGATGGGCCTGGATCTCCTCATAGGACATCTCCTCACAGACGCCCTGAAACACCCCACGCCGTTACACAGGGGGGGCCGGACGCTCAGGTTCCGTCCCCACCTCTGGGAGGGAAGGGGGGATCTAGTGGGTTAGAGCAGGGATGGGGGGCCCGGACACCTGGGTTCTCACCGCGTCAATCTCGTTCAGCGCCTTCCACTGCTCATAGGGCACATGCAGGGCCTCGGCCGTCTGGATCGTCCGCTTCATGTGGCTGGTCCACACCTTGAGCTCCCGGATATTCTGGCTCTCGATGAAGCCGGCCAGGGCGGAGGCAAACTAGGGGGGCGGAGAGGGGGTGACCCCCGTCCCCCAGCCAGGGAGGCACTGGCTCCCCTCCCTGTGTCGCTGCTTCTGGACTGGGAGAGCCCTGATCCCCTGGTAGCAACTGCCCCATCCTAGTCCCCCAAACCTGCTTGCTATGGGCCCCCTCCCCCACACCCACTTGCTATGGGGGTACAGTTTTCCAGCCCCCCCAAACGTTTTCACTCTGGGGGTGCCACTGTCATCCAATCCCCACACCCCAAGTCCCCTTTTTGCGATGGGCGCCGGCGCCAGCCCCCGATCCCTGCCCCACCTGCTTGCCGCGGGGGGAA
Source organism: Terrapene triunguis (assembly GCF_002925995.2). Lineage (NCBI taxonomy): Eukaryota > Metazoa > Chordata > Testudines > Emydidae > Terrapene > Terrapene triunguis. Next base: position 3,493 of record NW_020664939.1, on the reverse strand, counting down.
GAGCCCCGAGTGGCCCCCGCGCCCCGCCCCCACCTGCTTGCCGCGGGGGGAGAGCCCCGAGTCGCCCCCGATGCGCCCCTGCAGGTTGTGCTGGCTCTCGCCGTGCCGGGTCAGGTAGATGGCGCGCGGCGTGACGTGGATGTTCATCAGGTAGTACACGGTGCGGCTCTGCACGTGGTCCTGCACCCGGTTCACCAGGTACCGCAGCCCCACGTTGAAGATCTTGATGTAGGACAGGGCGCTGGGGGGGGATGAGCAGGGGGTCAGGACGCCTGGGTCCCAGCTCTGGGAGGGGCGTGGGGGGGCTGGGAGCCAGGACGCCTGGGTTCTCGCCCCGCTCTGGGCGGAAGGGGGGTCTCACCTGTCCAGCTCGTCGTCCAGGGGCTGGTAGTGGAGCTGGTAGCACTCGATGCGCTTGAGGAAATCCTCCACCACCTCCTCCCGGTTACAGTCCTTGTAGTCCGGGCTGGTCAGCTTCACTTGCTGCAGGGGGGACACCAGGGAGATGGGCCTGGAGGGGCCTGCCCCCCCCCCATGTGTGTGTTTGTGGGGGGACACCCTGGGCCACCCGCCTCCCCCCCCCCGGGTGTGAGTGTTTGGGGGGGACACCCCGGGCCACCCGCCTCCCCCCCCGGGTGTGTGTGTTTGTGGGGGGACACCCCGGGCCGCCCGCCTCCCCTCCTGGGTGTGTGTGTTTGTGGGGGGACACCCCAGGCCACCCGCTTCCCTCCCTGGGTGTATGTGTTTGTGGGGGGACACCCCGGGCCGCCCGCCTCCCCCTGTGTGTGGGGCGGGGGGGACACTGGGACGGCCAGGTCCCCGGGGGGTGTTTCTCTCACTGTGATGTTCTCCTCAATGATATCCGGGTCGTCGCAGATGGACTCGATGAAAAACACCTGGGGGGGAAGTGTTAAGGTGGGTCTGACAGTGACTGCAGATCCCAGCGCTGCACACTTCCCCCTTCAGTGCCCCCCCCCCCGCCCCTCCCCCCCCCCCCCCCCCTCCCCCCCGCCCCCCCCCCCGCCCCCCCCCCCCCCCCCCCCACTCCCTTCACCTTGTAGCCATGGTCGCCGGCGAACTGCAGGATCATGTTCCGTCGCTCCCGTGTCGTGTTGGTGGCGTCAAACACCTGAACATAGGAGCAGGCATGAGGCCGGGGTAGATGGGCCCATGGGTCTGGCTGGGGGGAGGCAGGGGGAGGGGCCCTCTTACCGCGACGTGTCCCTCCTCCCGGCTCAGGTAAGTGTGGACGTCTTTCAGAGCGGCCAGAGCGCACTGCCTGGGGGCGAGGGGAGGGGAGGGGAGGGGTGAGACCCTTACACATACCCCACCCCTCCCCCAGGCTGTGCTGCAAACTTCCCCCCAGCAGTGCCCCCAACCAGGGTCTCCCCCAGTGCTGTGAGCTTCCCCCAGCAGTGCCCCCAGGCGGAGTCACCCCCAGCGCCGTGAGCTTCCCCCCAGCAGTGCCCCCAAGCAGGATCACCCCCAGCGCTGCAAGCTTCCCGCAGCAGTGCCCCCAACCCAGGTCACCCCCAGCGCTGTGAGCTACCCCCCAGCAGTGCTCCCAACCAGGGTCACCCCCAGTGCTGTGAGCTTCCCCCCAGCAGTGCTCCCAACCAGGGTCACCCCCAGCACCGCAAGCTTATCCCCAGCTGGGGTCTCCCCCAGTGCTGTGAGCTTCCCCCAGCAGTGCCCCCAGGCAGAGTCACCCCCAGCACCATGAGCTTCCCCCCAGCAGTGCCCCAGCCGGGGTCACCCCCTCACCTGCGAATGTGCATGGCCTCCTGGTTATCTGGCCGGAAGAACTCGTAGTTCTTGTAGGTCTGCACGGCCTCGCGCCGGTACTGCCCCACGTTGAACACTGCGGGGAGAGTGGGGGGTGGGCTGGGGTCCCCGTGCCCCTCCCCACAGCTCCCTGGGATACCCTCCCCCAACAGACACCCACCCTGTCCCCTAATTCCCTGTCCCCACAATCGGAGACCTGCCCCGCCCCCCGAGATCTCTGTCCCTGCCAGCTCCACGGACTCCATCTGCCCTGGTCCCTGCACCTCACCCTTGGTGGGGATCCCAATCCAGTTCAGGTAGTGGGTCAGCTTCTTGGAGATATAGGTCTTCCCACGGGCTGGCAGCCCCACCAGGATCACCATCGTGGGCGAATTGGTAAACTGAGGCACAGCGGCTGTTGTGTGGGGGAGAACAGACACCATTAGCGATAGGGGGCTAGAGGCCAGACCCCCAAACCAAGCTGCACCCTCATATCCCCCCACCCTGGGGCTAGAACCCCCTAGAGGGGACAGGCCCCATGCCACTCACACCCCCTGCGCTGGTGCAGCCGGTTGCTGGCATGAGGGATCCACACTTTCTGCAGCGGCGTCTGGGTGAGCTCCCCCACCTCCGACATCCTGCCCCCCTGGGAGCTCAGCAGGCGTCTCAGCCCCACAGGCTGCCCCTTGCCCTGGGACCAGCTGGTCCCACCCTCTGGGCAGCTTGCCGGGGGCGGGGGGGGGGGGGGACAGGGCACCCCCCCCCCCCACCCCCCCCCCCGCGGCCACCCCCCCCGCCCCCGCCCCCCCCCCCCCCCAGCCAGCCAGTCCCTGCCCTGGGGCCGAATGGGAGCCAGCGCCCCCCAGAGGGGACAGGTCCCAGACCCCATTCCCTGCCCCCCTGAGCCAGCCAGTCCCTGCCCTTGGGCTGGATGGGAGCCGGCGCCCCCCAGAGGGGACAGGCCCCGTGCCCCATTCCCCGCCCCCCTGAGCCAGCCAGTCCCTGCCCTGGGGACAGATGGGAGCCAGCGCCCCCCAGAGGGGACAGGCCCCGTGCCCCATTCCCTGCCCTCCATAGCTCTGATTCTGTGCCTGTCCAGACAGTGGGTCCCCTGTCCACTGTCTCCAATCCCCCTGCCCGCTTCCCGTGGTGATCAGCCACGTGCCCTGGAGCCCTGCCAGCGTGCCAGGCTCAGGACCGAAGGCTGATGCCCCCTCACAAAGGGAGGCCGGAGATCAGGGAGGACATTCCCCCGCCGAGAGCAGAATGGGGAAGGGGGCGCTTTCCCCAGGGTCTCCGAATCTCCTGCCAATCTGGGGCCCTGGCAGGCCAACTCCAGACCCACCCCAAGTGTCAATCTTCCAGCACCGTCACATCAAGAGCGGAGCAGAGTGGGGGAGGTCGGGGAAGGGCCGGATCCCTGCAAAGGCCCCCCCCCCGGGGGAAATTGGGGGGGGGTCTTGGAATTCTCCCTATCTAGGGGACAGACAAGCAGCCTCCCACCTAAGCAGGCCTAATGCCAAGGATGTGGCTGGGTGCATAAAAAAGGACCAGGCTTTACTCGCTCTAACCAGCAGATCCCACTCCCCTCCCCGAGCCAAGGAGAGAACCCAGGAGTCCTGGCTCCCAGACCCCCTGCTCTAACCACCAGCCCCCACTCCCCTCCCAGAGCAGGGAGAGAGCCCAGGAGTCCTGGCTCCCAGCCCCCCTGCTCTAACCACTAGCCCTC
>NW_020664938.1:0-5775 GCF_002925995.2 Terrapene triunguis | reverse complement strand
CCACCCATGGTCTCAAGTTAACAAGTTAACATTTAATTAATACTTTGATAAATGTATTAGTATGAAATATATATATGTTGAATTCTGATTTGGGATCCATAGAATGAAGCAACTCCTCTGATTGTCCAACAGATACATTCCTAGGGGTTAAAGCAAAGAAACAGTGAAAGTATATGGCAATAAAGATCATCTCCTTTGTGTCTTAAGGCAGGCACTGGTCCCTGGGAAAGGGAGGTGGGAGGAGGCCATATCTTATACTAACATGTTCCAACCTCTCATCAACTCAAGATTGGAGATGTGGGAAGAACATCTCCCTACAAAAGAAACTAACACAACGAAACAGGGCTTCTTTGTTCAATTTGCGACTCTGAATAAGACACAATTATTCAGTTATTGCTCCAATATCTGGGAATTTTGCTGAGCAGGCTTATTTTAGCAAAAGCAAGGTTATCTTTTGGTTATTCTGCTTTTTCCTAGCTAATCACTATTCGCTAGGCCTCTGGTCTCTTGTCCAAACTCTGGAGTTTGGGCCTGGAAAAGAGCTGGCACAATTCATATACCAAGTTATTACCTAAGCTGCACATGGATTTTAACCCGTCATCTCTCCACACCTGCACCACTTTCCCCTTTGGATATATCTGCAATGTCAGTTATTAACTAATCCATATTACACAGAGGAAGCACCTTCCCCTTTGCTCATCCCCCCCTGACAGCTCATTTCTATTGACTGCTTCTGTGCACTGGTTATGTTTCTCGGAGATGCCCAACGCACTTCTCAGCAGCCACTGTTGGAGATTGGGATTCATAGACCCAGTTAAGCCCTGTCCTAAGGCACATTACACTGAGTGGAAAGTGCGTCATAAGGTTCAGTGACCTCCCCAGCCCAGCCCAGACCTGATGGAGGCGTGTTACTGTCCACTCCACCAGCCAATACTCCCAACCTACACGGCTCCCTGTCGCCTTATATACGCTGGGTGCAACCCGCATGCAAATCCTTCCTCACAGGGTTGCTGGTTAAATACAAACCCCTGGTTTTAGGAGCCTCAGTCTCTCACCAGACACCAAACCGCTCGGTCCTGCCTGCTGGGGAGTTTCTCTCATTGCATGAAAACGAAAATGAAATTTCTGTTGCTTTTCCTTTCCCTGTTCTCTGCCCACACCTGTGAGTGTCCATGGGTCAGTGCGGGGAACTGGTGACAGATCTGTGGAGTCTCTCTGAGGCTAATGTCTTTCTTGCTTTCTTTCCCTTTTCCTAGGTGTCCTCTGTGAGGTGCAGCTGGTCCAGTCCGGCCCGGGAGCGGTGAAGCGCGGAGAGACCCTCACCCTGACCTGCGCTGTCTCCGGGGTCTCCATAACTACTCAGTATTACACCTGGAACTGGATCCGGCAGCCCCCGGGGAAAGGGCTGGAGTGGATGGGGTATGTGTACCCGTATAACAGCGGGGAGACAGGCTATGCCCCGTCTCTCCAAGGCCGAATCACCATCTCTGCAGACACTGCCAAGAACCAGTTCTCCCTGCAGCTCCGCTCGCTGACAGCTGCAGACACCGCCACCTATTACTGTGCCGGAGACACAGTGACACAGAGCAGAGCAGGACTGGCACAAAAAGGGGAAGCGGTTTCTAAATAGCCCAGGGAGGCCACAGTTACAGGGATAGAGGAGCCCTGCAGAGAAAGAGACACACACAGTGAACTCACCAGGGACGGCTCTATGTATTTTGCCGCCCCAAGCACGGCAGTCAGGAGGCTTTCGGCGGCAGGTACGCCGAAGCCGCGGGACCGGCGGACCTCCCGCAGGCATGCTGCCGAAGGCTCCCTGACTGCCACCCACACAGCGACCGGCAGGCCGTCCCCCCGTGGCTTGCCACCCCAAGCACGCGCTTGGAGTGCTGGTGCCTGGAGCCGCCCCTGGGCTCAGGGAGGCTGCGGCTTCAGACCCAGCCGGTGAGAGAGAACAGGTGGCCATCCCTGTCCCAGCTGCTGAGTTCCAGGCCGAGCTGCAGAAAGATCCCTCCTTGCGGAAGATAAGGGACCTGGCCGACCTCAGTGCAGTACAGACCATGGGAAGAGGTGGCCGGAAAAGGTTCCTGTGGGAGAAGGGGTTCCTGTACCGAGAATGGGCTTCCCCAGGGGAAAAGGGGTCAGGGGGGATCAGGAGGCAGCTGGTGGTACCCCAGAAGTATCGCCACCAGCTGCTGTACCGGGCCCATGACATTCCCCTCTCAGGGCACCAGGGAACCTGGCGCACCCAGCAGAGGCTGCTACGGAGCTTTTACTGGCCTGGGGTCTTTGTTACTGTCCGACAGTACTGCCGAACCTGTGACCCCTGTCAGAGGGGGAGGAAGGCCCGGGACAAGGGGAAAATGGCTTTAGGACCCTTACCCAGCATAGAGGAGCCTTTCCAGAGGGTGGCCAAGGTCAAAAGGGGGGCTCTTAACCAAGAGAGCCCGAATCACAGCCCTCCAGACTGGAACGCTGGGAGAAGACCCCATCCCAGTGTGAACCCCAGGGGTATTGGGGTGGCAAAAGGGCACAGGCCACATAAACCTTCCCACATGCAGCCTGCAAGCACCATCAAGCACAACAGACCCACGGGAGGGCCTGAAACTGGAAGGGCCTGGTGTAACTCCCACCAAGGAATGGGAGAGATGATGTGGCATCCATGGGAACGTTGGTGGGGTCGAACTTTCCCAGGTCACCGGATAAAGTGACCCCGCTCAGTTCGGTCTCGAAGGGGGGAGAGATGTGACGAAGTGGGAATGTTCTTAATGTTTCCTCTGAATACTGTGTGGGTGCCTCAGTTTCCCCTATGGGGATGAGATTGTTGCAGAGCAAAGGGCCAGTGCACATAAATGGCTGACACTCTGTCTCCTGGCAACTAATGGCCGGGGCCCTTCCCCCCAGCAAGGGGATAGCTAAAGGTGTTGGAGAACAAAGAGATCAGGTGACCCCCTGGCCCGGGAAAGGAACAAAGCCCAGAGGAGGAGGGGCTGGAGGGTGAGTCAGTTTGGAGCTGGCTGGGAAAATGGAGGGGAGCCCAGATGGGCCTCTGGCCTCCCAACGGGGCTCTGGCCTCCCTGCCCCCCCCCAAGATGGATCTAACTGAGGGGGTCCTGTTGTCTGTACCTGCAAGACCTGTCTTGGACTGTGTTCCTGTCATCTAAATAAACCTTCTGTGTTACTGGCTGGCTGAGAGTCATGGTGAATCGCAGGCAGCCGGGGGTGCAGGGCCTTGTTTCCCCCCACACTCCATGACATAGACCTATCCTCCTTTAGTTCTTTTTTGAACCTAGTTATACATTTTGCCTTCACAGCCTCCTCTGGCAAGGAGTTCCACAGGTTGACTGTGTGTTGCATGTCTGTTTAAAAAGCCCCCACGCAAAGCGTTCCATTTCCCACGTGTTCCTCATTCCTGCCACTGCAACCCCAGCCCAGAAACTGCATCTTCTACACGGGCTCGGTTCCCTCCCCTTTCCCAAAAGCTCTTTGTGAGCCCATGCTCCTAAAACCGGCCTTTCCTCCTTCGTTAGATACTCCGAGGAGAGTCTCAGCGTCGGGACATCCATTCTCTTTATTGTCTCTCTGCCCACTGCAGTTTGCAGTATCCCCTGCTGCGATGTTTATTTTACAATCCCAGACAGGAAGAGGGGGGGTCTGACTCTCCCATCCCTCACACAGCGCTCCAGCCTCCCAGAAAGTTTTTCCCCACACCTGTGTTGGGGAAAACCTCACAATTCCCTTGTGTCCTGTCCGGTCATTTCCAGGTTTCCTGAGGGTTTACAGGGACTTTTAAATGTGAGCAGGGGGGAAAGAGGCTGAGCCCTCCCTGCTCAAACAAACCCTCTGTTATCGCCTTCATTCGAGCTCAAAACAACCCCACTTTATACTCCCAAACACACAGTGCCAAGATACCACGGTGATGGGCTCCAGTCTCAGACCCCGGACAGCTGGAACCCGGGCAGTGATTAGGAGGTGTTCGCTAATGCTCTGCTCATCCCCCGGCCTGGCACACAGCTAATGAGGGGAGACTGGCCAATGGGCGCTGGAGATCGCTCCTTGTTCCAGCTCCTTTTCAAGAGGTTGTGGTGTTTTATGCAAATCTCAGGCCCCCGTTCCCCATTTAAAGAGCAGCTCCTGTGTTCTCACCGGGACCCGTCTCCTCAGGGCCTGACCCGCATCTTCATTGGTTTGCGTTGCACTTGAAGACCAACATGAAATCTTTACTCGTCCTTGTGCTGTCACTGGCCGCTGCCTCGTGTGAGTTCCCAGGGGAGATTTGGGAGGCAGGATCGATGCCTTGAAGCAGAATTGGGGCTTAAACGCTCTGTTTTCCTTTCCCCAGGTGTCCTCTCCCAGCTGCAGCTGGTGCAGTCCGGCCCGGGAGCAGTGAAGCCCGGAGAGACCCTCACCCTGACCTGCGCTGTCTAGGGATTTTCCATCAGTAGTGTGAGGTGGCACTGGGTCCAGCAGCCTCTCAGGAAAGGCCTGGAGTGGCTGGGGTATATAGGCGCTGCCGGGGGCACAGGCTACACCCCGTCTCTCCCGAGCCGCCTGAGCTTCTCCAGAGACACGGCTAAAAACGCACTCGCCCTGCGGCTGCGCTCGCTGGCAGCCGCAGACACTGCCACCTATTACTGCGCCAGATACACACACAGTGACACAGAGCAGAGCGGGACTGGTATGAAAAGGGGACGTGGCTGATAAAGAGCAAAGTGAGGCCAGAGTGACAAGGGTACTTTGAGCCCCACCCCCCACACTGCCCAGAAACACACAGTGGTTAGAGCAGGACAAACATCCCCAGAGATATTATCCAAACTGCCCCCAGAGCTACCCAGTTTCTCTCACCCGATTGACCTGTCAGCTGCCCCAGGAATCGTGTCCAGCTACTGCCAGAATACAGTGAGTGGTTTGTATTTCAGTGGCTCTAGGCACAGGCAGGGAACAATTCATGGATGTACAGACAGGAACTGGTGGAGGTGTCCATCTGTTTGCCTCTGAGTGTCTCTGCATGTTTGTGTAGACTAAGGTCTATTTCCAGCACAATCCTCCCCTCCCAACACGTACCCACCCCACGCCTCCTTCCCTCCAGCAGGGGGCAGCGGTCTCTCCCCCCTCCCTCTCTCTCTCACACACACACACACACACACACACACACACAGCTTTTCTATATGGAAATCACCTGACCATCAGCTGCTGCATTTCTCTCCAGGGCTTGGTCCAGACTCTCCCCCGTGTCCCAGGCATCGCAGCCCCTGTTCTGACAAAGCCCAGACCCTGCAGCGTCTCTCCGTGCCCAGCGCCGCGCATGGAAGCCCAGGGGAAATCCACAGATTCTGTTGCCTCAGTCTCTCCCCAGAACCCGAACTGCTCGTTCTTGCCAGGACGTTTCCCTGCCGGCCTCCAACCCGCACCGGGAACTCTCTGTGACTATTCCTTCCCCTGGAGCCCCAAACACCCCCCGGGCCTCATCCCACCCTGCCAGGAGCAGTGCGCCAAACTGGTACATAAGTACGGCTGTCATCCACTCCCCTCTTCTGGCAGTTGGAAGTTTAGGTGCACCCAGAGCATGGAGTTGGTCCCTGACCTTCTTGGCTAACAGCCATGGATAAATCTATCCTCCTCTAATTCTTTTTTGAACCTAGTTATACATTTTGCCTTCACAGCATCCTCTGGCAAGGAGTTCCACAGGTTGACTGTGCATGTTGTGTGTCTGTTTAAAAAGGCCCCCACGCAAAGCATTCCATTTCCCACACGTTCCTCATTGCTGCCACTGCA
>NW_020664937.1:0-4894 GCF_002925995.2 Terrapene triunguis | reverse complement strand
ATCTTTGGAATGTCTGGCTTGTGCTTTGAAGCTGATAGGAGTCTGAGGCCTGGTCTACACTAGGCTTTTATGTCGAATTTAGCGCCGTTATATCGAATTAACCCTGCACCCGTCCACACCAGGAAGCCATTTAGTTCGACATAGAGCTCTCTTTAAATCGATTTCTGTAATCCTCCCCAACGAGAGGAGTAGCGCTAAATTCGACATGGCCATGTCGAATTAGGCTAGGTGTGGATGGAATTCGACGGTAATAGCTCCGGGAGCTATCCCACAGTGCACCACTCTGTTGATGCTCTGGACAGCAGTCCGAGCTCGGATGCTCTGACCAGCCACACCCCGGGAAAATTTGAATTCCTTTTCCTGTCTGGGCAGTTTGAATCGCAGTTTCTGTTTTGACACCGTGGCGAGCTCAGCAGCAGTGGCAACGATGCAGAGCTCTCCAGCAGAGATGGCCGTGCAATCTCAGACTAGAAAGAGGGCCCCAGCATGGACTGATCGGGAAGTCTTGGATCTCATCGCTGTGTGGGGAGATGAGTCCGTGCTTTCCGAGCTGCGCTCCAAAAGACGGAATGCAAAGACCTATGAGAAGATCTCTAAAGCCATGGCAGAGAGAGGATACAGCCGGGATGCAACGCAGTGCCGCGTGAAAATCAAGGAGGTGAGACAAGGCTACCAGAAGACCAAAGAGGCAAATGGACGCTCCGGATCCCAGCCCCACACATCCCGTTTCTACGAGGCACTGCATTCCATCCTAGGTGCGGCCGCCACCACTACCCCACCCCTGACCGTGGACTCTGAGGATGGGATATTGTCCGCGGCCGGTTCCTCAGCGGACGGGGAAGAGGAGGAAGGAGATGAGGAGGACGAGGCAGTCGACAGCGCTGATTTGCCCGACAGCCAGGAGCTCTTCATCACCCTCACAGAGATCCCCTACCAACCCTCCCCAGCCGTTATCCCAGACACAGATTCAGGGGAAGGATCAAGCAGTAAGTGTTTTAAATATCTAAACATTTATTTATAACATAACTGGCATATTTCAAATATTAACAATAGGTAAAGTGCTTTAAAACATGTAAACATTTATTTACAACAAAACAGGAAGATTTAAAATATTAACAGTGGGTAAAGTGCTTCAAAACATGTAAACAGGAAAGTCCAACAAAACGGGAATCTGTGCAAAGTGTATCATGATTACTCTGTCTTTGGGCGCTTCAATATATAGTCTATTTTCAAAAAATTTCACAATGTCCGCTTCATGATTATAATGCCCAAAACGCTGCACTCTTTTGTCCCTCCAAGGGCACCTAACCCAAAAACTGGTCAATGTATCCGGGGATAGAGGCGACATCCTCCGGGGAGAACTCCTCATAGGTCTCCTGCAGGTGTTTTTCAAGCCTCATGAGCAGGTTCCTGGGCAGGGAGAGCTTGTTAGGCCCCCTGTGGTATGATACGTTTCCCTGCCACAACGCCAGCAGGTACTCGGGGATCATGGCCTTGCAGAGCATTGCAGCAAATGGCCCCGGTTTCTGCAGGCTGTCACGAAGCATCCGCTCCTTCTGGCTCTCCGAGACCTTCAGGAGGGTGATGTCTGGCATGACTCCCTGCTGTGAATTAGGTAGGGGAAAGTTAGTATTGGGACTGCTTGCCCGTCCCTTTACAGAACTGCAACCGCCGGTTTACAGCCACGCGGTTTACAGCCGCGAGGGGCTGGGACAGGGGCAGAGTTCATGCTTGCAGGATTGCTGCCAGCAGAGACTCGCATTGCTTTCTATGCGAAGGGAGGCCAGTGCCACTCTTAAAGTTTTAAGCAGCCACAAGTCTACGGCTTACCATGTTTGCCATCTAGACAAAGTCCGGTGTCCTGCCCTGCTCCTCAGCTCGCCACAGCAAGACCGCAGGCACGGTAGGCGAGGGCCGAAAATTCGACCTTGTCCTCAGTGCGCGTGTGATAGGTGCTCTGCATGGTCTTGTTGAAAGACTATGTTCTCTGTTCACAGATACATTGATCTGTCTCAGGAATTCACTCCCTTTTTCCAATTCCCACAGCCACATCTGCCCAGAGGCTAGCGCACATTAGGAGGAGGAAGAAGAGGACACGGGAAGACATGTTTGCTGAACTAACGGCATGCTCCCGAGCACAGGCAGCCCAGCAGACACAGTGGAGGGAGAACTTGTCCCAAATGCACCGGGCAAACATTGAACGGGAGGAGAGGTGGCGACAGGAGGACAGGCAGGCTACTCAAACGCTGCTTGGACTAATGAGGGAGCAAACGGACATGCTCCGCTGCCTTGTGGATGTTCTGCAGGACCGGAGGCAGGAGGAGAGAGCCCCGCTGCAGTCTCTCTGTAACTGCCCTGCGCCGCCACCAAGTCCCATACCCCCCTCACCCAAAGTCCAAACACGGAGGGGTGGAAGGGGCCGTGAAAAATTTCACTCCACCCCTGCGGACTGCTCTACCACTAGAAGGCTCTCATTCCCCAAAATTTGAAAAGTCCTTTCCTACCCGCCTCACACAAGACCCCGTCCAAGTTTCACCCCCCCCGTTCCATGTGCGGTTGTTAATAAAAAATATGTTTTTGTTCATTATTGTTGCCATCCTCTTCTTTTAGATGAGAGTCTGTCTGAAGGGGGGGGGAAGGGGCTTGGTAATTGGACAGGACAGTCACCTTTAGCAGGGGGCAGGTCCAGCAGCAGGGCACATATACAGTGCAGTGACTAGTTATCCTGGTCAGTCTGGGAGGTGGTTTTCATGTTCTGTGTGGTGGGGGGGGTGGTGTTGCTCTGTGACTTGGTGGCGTGGGAGGGCAGTTACAGATCTTATGCAGCGGTCCTTACCCTGGATCACAGAGCCGCGCAGCAGGGGATCTGTAACCCTCCTCCCCCTGCAAGACAGTCACATAGCCGACACATACACGCAGTCCCGGCCAGGAGGGCTGGCAGGCTCCGTTGAAACAACCAGTCCACCACCGCGGAGCCTGTCATTCCTGGAGTTTAGAAGCATCATTTGCATCACAACCCTAAACCCGCCCCCCGCCACAGTCTGCGTCCCAGGTTTAAAACATTCCCGCGAAAACAGTAATAAAGACAACGGTGTCCATTAACAAAACAAAACAGATTTTATTTTTTGGGAAGGGGGTGAAGAGGGTATGTAACTGGAGAGGATAGTCGACGGCAACTGGGTAAAGAAACGGGGGCAAGTTCAGCTTCTGTGTCCACAAACTTAAAAGTCACTGGGTACCCTGCTCAGCCTTGAAACTGGCTTTCAAAGCCTCCCGTATGCACAGCGCGTCCCGCTGGGCTCTTCTAATCGCCCGGCTGTCTGGCTGGGCGTAATCAGCAGCCAGGCTATTTGCCTCAACCTCCCACCCCGCCATAAAGGTCTCCCCCTTGCTCTCACACAGATTGTGGAGCACACAGCAAGCTGCAATAACGATGGGGATATTGGTTTCGCTGAGATCACAGCGAGTCAGTAAGCTTCTCCATCTCCCCTTGAGACGGCCAAAAGCACACTCCACCACCATTCTGCACTTGCTCAGCCGGTAGTTGAAGAGTTCTTTTTCAGTGTCCAGGGCGCCAGTATAGGGCTTCATGAGCCAGGGCATTAGCGGGTAGGCTGGGTCCCCGAGGATCACTGTAGGCATCTCCACATCCCCAACAGTTATCTTGTGGTCCGGGAAGTAAATACCTTCCTGCAGCCGTCTAAACAGACCAGAGTTCCTGAACACGCGAGCGTCATGAACCTTGCCCGGCCATCCGACGTAGATGTTTGTAAACCGTCCCCGATGGTCCACCAGTGCTTGCAGCACCATTGAAAAGTAGCCCTTTCTATTGATGTACTGGCTGGCCTGGTGGCCCGGTCCCAGGATAGGGATGTGAGTCCCATCTATAGCCCCACCGCAGTTTGGGAATCCCATCGCGGCGAAGCCATCTATGATGGCCTGCGCGTTTCCCAGGGTCACTACCTTTGACAGCAGTACCTTGACGATTGCCTTGGCTACTTGCAGGACAACAACCCCCACGGTAGATTTGCCCACGCCAAAGTGGTTCGCGACTGACCGGTAGCTGTCCGGCGTTGCAAGCTTCCAGAGGGCTATGGCCACTCGCTTCTGGACAGTCAGGGCTGCTCGCATGCGGGTGTCCTTGCGCTTCAGGGCAGGGGACAGCAACTCACAAAGTTCCAGGAAAGTCCCCTTCCGCATGCGAAAGTTTCGCAGCCACTGGGATTCATCCCAGACCTGAAGCACTATGCGGTCCCACCAGTCCGTGCTTGTTTCCCGGGCCCAGAATCGCCGTTCAACAAAATCCACATGCCCCATTGCCACCGTGATGTCCTGGGCGCTGGGGCTCGTGGTTTCTGACAGCTCTGTGCTACTCTCCGACTTCAGGCCCTCACGGCGGTGCCGTAGCCTCCTCGCCTGATTTCTCTGCATCTGCCTCAGGGCAAGGTGTATGATAAGCTGCGAGGTGTTGAGAACGGCCACAACTGCAGCGATGGTCGCAGCGGGATCCATGATCGCAGTGCTGTGGTGTCCGCGCTGTCACTGATCTAAAAGTGCGCGAACTGATTTCCCGCCGGCGCTTTCAGGGAGGGAGGGAGGGCAGTAGTGACTGACGGATGACGACAGTTACCCAAAAGCACCCTCGCCACATTTTTTTACCCAGAAGGCATTGGGGGCTCGACCCAGAATTCCAATGGGCAGCGGGGACTGCGGGAACTGTGGGATAGCTGCCCACAGTGCACTGCTTCCAATGTCGACGCTTTCCCTGGTAGTGTGGACTGACAAAGTCGATTTACTGTCCTTAGTGTGGACACACACGTTCGACTTTCTAATATCGATTGCACATATTCGATTTAACTAAAATCGAACTACTCTCGTAGTGTAGACATACCCT
>NW_020664936.1:23673-33403 GCF_002925995.2 Terrapene triunguis | reverse complement strand
GGGCCTAATGGGTTAGAACAAGTGGGCTAGGATCCAGGACTCCTGGGTTCTATCCCTGGCTCTGGGAAGGGAGTGGGGTTTAGTGGTTAAAGCAGGGGGGCTGGGAGCCAGGACTCCTGGGTTCTATCCCTGGCTCTGAGAGAGGAGTGGGGGCTAGTGGTTAGAACAGAGGGGCTGGGAACCAGGACTCCTGGGTTCTATCCCTGGCTCTGAGAGAGGAGTGGGGGCTAGTGGTTAGAGCAGGGAGGCTGGGAGTCAGGACTCCTGGGTTCTATTTTGAAGGCTGGGCACCCCACCCCACCCCTTTTCCTCTCAGCAGCTAGTTCCCAGCCTCCCAGGGCACCTTTGGACCCTGGCGCTTGCCAATCCTGACTGAGATCAGGGAGGGGCAGCGTGGGTGGGTGTGACCCAGCAATCTGGGCACCAGGAGTGCATGGGGTGGGGGTGGCAGGGGGCTGGACGGGGAGCTATTGGCGGGAGGGAGGAAGCATGGGTGGGGGGCGCACCGTGTCTGAACTGGACAGGAAAGGAGAGGCTGGATGAGGAGCAAGAGGGCGCTGGCTGCCACGGGGGGGTGCCATGCCCGGCCACCTGGGTTCGTTTCCTACCCCTCTACCTTTGCCCCTGTAAAGATTGTGATACAGATGGACCAATCTAGGTGCCGAAGGGTGGGGGGTATCTTGGGTTACCTGAGGATGGGGAATAAACTGGAGGGGATGGTCCTGCCCCCCCCCATGAGGGGGAATAGACAGCCGAGGCACCGTGCAGTAGGGACCAGGGTGGGTGGCTCACTGGGGGGCCCTAAATCTAGGCGGGCTGAGCAGAGAGGTAACATGACTTGCCCAAAACATTGGCAGAGAATAGAACCCCGGAGTCCTGGCTCCCAGCCCTCCCCCCACCTCCAAAACCACTAGCCCTCACTCCCCTCCTAGAGCTGCGGATATAATCCAGGCGTCCTGACTCCCAGCCCCTCCCCCACACCCGCTGTAACCACTAGACCCCACTCCCCTCCCAGAGCCGGGGACAGAACCCTGAAGTCCTGGCTCCCAGCCCCTACTTTGCAGTTTTGTGACAGCGTCCAAAGGGTTAACAGCAGCCCAGCCTGAGCCGGGAGGGGGCGGGGCGATGAACCTAGGCTATAAAGGGCCCCACGGGAGCGCTTAGCTGCTTCTCGTAAGCTGCGCTCCTGGAGGGCTTCCAGCCGGAGGCTATGGCAGGTGAAACCGGGGAGCCAGGACGCCTGGGTTCTCTCCCAGCTCTGGGAGGGGAGTGGGGTCTAGTAGTTAGAGCGGGGGGGGGGCTGGGAGCCAGGACTCCTGGGTTCTATCCCTGGCTCTGGGAGGGGAGTGGGGTCTAGTGGTTAGAGCGGGGGGGCTGGGATGCCTGGGTTCCATGCCCAGCTCTGGGAGGGGAGTGGGGCCCAGTGGCTCTGGGGAGGGGGGCTGCCCCCCCCCCAAGTTGTCCACTGCTGACGAGACCCTTAGTCCTGACCTGCAGTCCCACGGTGTGCAGGGAATTTCTCTCCCACACCCACTTTGGAGCAGGGGCCCATCTACCCTGGTATCCCGGCTGTGCCCAGGCCCACCCCTCTGCTGTTCTGTGGGAGAGTCCCCCTGGTGGCCAGTGAAGGGTAAAGTCTCCCACCTGGTGCCCTTTGAGCCCCCCAACAGCTGTTTCTCCTTCCAGCCACTGCTGGGGGAGGACTGGATCCCGGCTCGCAGCTGACCCTCCAGGGGGCCGTTCTGGGGCTGCTGTTGAGCCACCCGGGGGGCGTCCCCCTGCGGGATTTCGGGAGGCTCTTCCACCAGCACCATGGCCGACGCCTGGATCTGCCCCGGCACGGCTACCGCTCTCTGCGCCACCTGCTGGGTGACATGAAGGAGCTGGTGGTCCTGGATGAGGAGGGCAAGGAACCGTGGGTCCGGTGCCGGCGCCCAGTCTGCGACCTGCTGCCGGAGGCCAAGCCCCCCAAGAGACACCTCCGTCACCCCCAGATCCACAAGGAGGTGCCACCCAAACGGCACCAGGCAGGGGCTCCTAAACCAGGTATGGTCATGGGGTGTAGGGGGCTGCCCCCTACTGGGGGCAATGGGAATTGCATGTGGTGGCTGTGTGTCCCTAGCCCTTCCCTTTGTCAGGGTAGCGAGCGCTACAGGTGTTGTCTACACTACCAGGCGCAACAGTGATTTTCAGGACAGCTCTATGTCAGGACTCCTGGGTCCTCTCCCTGGCTCAGGGAAGGGAGTGGGGGTCTAGTGGTTAGAGCGGGGGGGGAGGAGGGCAGGACTCCTGGGTTCCATCCCCAGCTCTGGGAGAGGAGTGGGGGTCTAGTGGTCAGAACAGGGCTCTGGTCCCAGTTCTGCCATCTACCTCTGGCAAATTCTCTCCCTCTCCCCCTTGAAAATAGCAGAATAACTCTTGCCTACAGATTGCGAAACTTAACCACAGCTCTCACTTTGATGCCTTCTGGCAGGGGGGCACAGTCCAGCCCTGAGAATGCAGCTGCCTCTGGGGTGGAGCGCGTCAGCTTGCTGTAACAAGGCAAGCTATATCGTCCTGCCTCTGCTTTGGGGCAGGTGAAATCAATGATGGGGAGCCCGGGGGTACCCTGAATGACCAACGGGCATCATGTAAACAGGGCTGGGACAGAGGAGGCAGCAAAGGGGATGCAGGAAACCCCCCGCCTTAAATGTGGATGCCAGGTCCCAGGGAGTGACTGTGCCTGGGGAAGCGAACCTGGACACCCCCTCCCCCCCCCGATTCTTTGCACAAGTCTCTAGTGATGGAGCTGAAAGCCCCAGGCTTATGCTATGGGGCCCAGCTGCCCCTAGAGGGAGCCCCGGCTCAGTGCAAAATCTGCCCTGGCTTACAACAGCTCCCGGGCAGAGCCAGTGCATTGCAAAACCCATGACAACGTGGCAGCCCCCGAAGCCCAACCGCTGATTGCCCAGCGGGGTCCGGCTCCATGTGACCGGCGCCCCCTAGAGGGGCTCGTGCGTCCTACCAGGGAGATCTCACCGGGCGTCTCTTCTCTCCTCTCCCTCCAGCTCCCAGGCCTTGGAGCTCCTGCCACCACCTGGCTGCACCCCTGGGCCATCCGCCGGCCGGATCTGCCCCCGGGCACCAAGCCAGCGCCTGGCTGCCCCGAGCTGTCTCGCTGAGCCACTTCCCCAGCTCCCGCCTTCCCGTGGCCGCCCCCCGGCAGCCGCCCCTGCTGACCTTCGCCAACCAGCCACTGGGCCTGGATGCGTACCGGGGGGCTGCCCTGAATAGCCCCGCGCCGGCCCCCAGCCGGCTGCCCCGTCCCGCCCGCCCGGCCAGCCCCCTGCTGGACCCCCCCGCGGCCGAGCGGGCCGAGCTGGAGCAGAATGTGGCGAGGGTCCTGCGGGGCCACCCCGGGGGCATCTCCCTCTTCCGTTTCCGCCAGGCCTACGGCGCCGCCTACAGCCACCCCTTCCCCCTGGACAGCTCGGCCTCGGTGAAGGAGCAGCTGGCAGCCATGCCGGGGGCGGTCAGGGTGGAGGGCTGGGGGGTGCAGACGATGCTCTTCCCGGTCTGCCCCCAGGAGCTCCCCAGCGAGGAGACTGGTACGTGCTGGGCGTCAGGGGTGAGTGGGGGGTGAAGGACCGGCCCAGGGATCGAACCTGGGGAGCGAGGGCCTCTGCAGCTTGAGCTGTGAGTCCTGGGAGGAGTTATAGTCTGTGGGTCAGGCTGGGCTTGAGTGGGATCGAGCTAAGCAGGGCCAGGCTGGGTCACTGCCGGGGCGCTGGGCTGCAGGGAGCGGGGCGGGGGCTCAGCAGGGGGTTGGGGGCTCAGTAGGGGGCGCTGCACTGCAGGGGGCGGGGCGGGGGCTCAGCATGGGGTTGGGGGCTCAGTGGGGGGCGCTTTCTCCCTCTCTAAGCTTCCCAGTCACTGAGTGAATTCCCTTCTCTCCTGTCTGTTTAGGTCTCTCCCCATCTCTGCCAGAGGCAGTCGTCGCTCTTGCCAGCCCCGATGTGGCGCTGGCCGCCCCAGCTGTGGTCTGTCCATCTCCTCCCATCTCTGCCAGCTCCCCAGAGGCCACCCTGGCTCCTGCAGACCCAGAGCAGCCCCCTGTTCTTTGCAGCCCTCCTCCAGGGCACAGGATGGCACCGGGATCCCCAGCTGAGCTCCCCGTGTCCCCCGCTGCCTCAGCAGCCCCCTGGTCACCAGAGATGGGATGGGAGCATGAATCCATGGGGCCCATCACTGAGGAGACGGACGTCATGGAGGGCATCACCACAGCTACACCAGCTGCTGGTGCTGTGCCATCTGAACCAGGGGCCGAGCTCTCCCTGCCATTGGCTCTGGCATCTTCTGTCTCCCTGTCCCCTGCAGGTTCCCCCTGTGGTCCCACCCCACCGCTGAGCCTGGACCATGTGGTTGCCACGGATGCCGTCCTCTACGGCCTTAACTCTGCCCCCAGCTCTGCAAGCTGTCCCAGCCCAGAGCCGTCCTTTTCCCCAGCTTTGCCAGGACCCATGTCTGGTGTCCATCCTCTGATGGCCGTGCTCTCCCCTGAGCCAGCCTGGTCCCCCATCCAAGACATCCCTGGTGCCGCGGATTCCCCCAGGGAGAGACCACCCTTCAGGCCCCTGCCTCTGGGTGAGCCCAGCTTGGCATCCCCCTACAAACATCGGGAGGACGGGGGGGCACCATGGGCGGCCATCAAGCCAGAGCCCCGTCTGCCCCGTATCTCCCTGCCCCGCCCCCCACCTATGGGGAGTAAGAGGAAGCCACCCAAGCACAAACCTGACCAGTGTGTCCTTCTGTGAGGTGGGCATTGTGAGTTGACCGTGTCTGTGTGAAATTGGCATGGGTGGGGACAACACAATGGGCTAGGTCAGGCTGGATAGGAGGGGGATTGTAGGACAAGCACCCACATGTGTTAGAAAAGCATCTCTCCTGCTAGGGGGGAGGGAGCTGGATTCTGCCCCGGCTTCCGCATCGCCAGCTGAGAGCGGATCTGGAGCAGGCGGGGAAGGGGAGATGGTGAGGAGAAGGGGCCCAGGGGTTGATGTGGGGTTGGGTGGAGTCTTCATGATGTCAGCGGGCCAGTTTGAATGTAGGTGGATGGCCCCATATCCTCGCAGTACCCCAGTGTGGGGCTGGATTGGCCCCAGTGCCCCCTAGAGGTGGAAGGCAGCTGTCTCCAAGTGAGGCAGCCAGTTCCCTCCCAGTAGCACTGGTCTGAGTGAGAGGTGGATTCACTAGCAGAGAGTACATAGAAACATTTACTCCTTCCCTTAAAGCTGGGGTCTTTCTGGGATTCAGCCGTCTGGGATGGATCCAGAACCCACCCTTTTTTAGTAGAGGCTGGGGCAGATCTAGAACCCACCCCTGCATGGTGGGAAATCTGGAACCTTCTCCAGCAGTTGGGGGAATCTATTGAATCTAGAACTCACTTGGTTTGGGAAAGGGGGGTCTAGAACCTGTTCCACTTGGTGAAGGGAGGGCTGGGAATCTAGAACTGGCTATATTCTGGTGTGGGGCATCTGGAACACACTCCATTTGGTCAGGACATGGTGGGATCTAGAACCTGTCCCGCTTTGATGAATCTAGAACACCTTCAAGTATGTGGAGGCCTGAGGAATGTAGCACTGATTCTGGTGGAGAATCTAGAATGTGCTCCATTTTGTTGTGGGCTGGGGAATCTAGAACCCCCTCCATTCTCTGGGGATCTAGCCCCCACCCTGTTTTGGTGGGGGCATGCACACGCCCAGTGTTATGGGGGGCTGGCGGGAGAGGGTCTGTGGCCACTCGGGAGCCATATCATTGCCCTGAGCAAAGGAAAAATGTTATTTAAATATTTATTTTCGCACCCCTCTGGGGGAATCCTGTCTCATATTTTATTTAATGAATCTCCAGCTGTTCTCTCAATAAAATTTGCTTCCTGAATGATCTGCTCCTTTCTGCAGCATTTTTCCCATCACAGAGGGGAAAATCCATGATCTGGTGGGGAAATCACCTCTTAAAGGTGCTAGACAGAGTGACCCTTGGCTTGCAGAACCTAGAACCCAGCAAGGTTAAGTCATCACTGCAGGCTCCTTCACATAACCCACTGGGGCAGCGTGTGCTGCAGGGAGATGACCGGGTTGGCTCAGTACCGAGTTCCCTCGAGCAACTTCTCCAACTAAGGGAGACGCCGGCTGCTTCAGAGACAGTTGAGTGCCAAATGGTGTGAGAAGTGGGATCCTCCTCCATCAAGCTTGTTCTCAGCCTGGCTCTAAGGTGGCATCTACACAGTAAGCAGCTGCAAGTCTCACAGCCTGGGTTTGTTTTTGTTTGCTGGTGCATCCATTTTTTCTCTCGTCATGGAGTGGGACAGGGAATGCATGACGTGATGGAAAACGCCTGCTCTTTAGAGCAGCCGCCCCAGGCTTCGGGGATTGAGACAAGTGGTTTGTAACCTCCGATTTGCAGCCCCCTGGTGGTTCCCAGACTATGCCTAAGATTTCCCAAGGGGTCAGCTTCTCTATTTGACATCTTCTTAGGGGTCTGCAAATTTAAAAAGCTCAAAATCCCTGCTCTGGAACCCAGCAGGGCAAAGTCACTTGGCCTAAACTAAAATTTTCTGAGCTACCAGGGAACTAATTCTCCCCCGGTCGTTGTCTCAGATCTAATCAGAAATTAGTGTGAGGTTCAGATGGGGAAGGTTTTGTATAGAATCGTACAATATCAGGGTTGGAAGGGACCTCAGGAGGTCATCTAGTCCAACCCCCTGCTCAAAGCAGGACCAATCCCCAAACAGCTTTTTGCCCCAGATACCCAAATGGCCCCCTCAAGGATTGAACTCACAACCCTGGATTTAGCAGGCCAATGCTCAAACCACTGAGCTATCCCTCCCGCTTAGAGCTGTTTGTTGGGGTGGTCCAGTCCATGGGATGTTCAGATTTTTGGACCTATCAATGACTGTCCGACCACTCTTTAACACCCAGGGGCCTGGACAGTCTGTTGTGTATGTGGCCTGAATGCTGTTCTCCATCTTTAATGCAAGGGGGAAAACCCAACCACGTTGGCACTCTGGGATCATCTGAGCCGGTACAGGCAGCATCTTAGCTGGGCTGGGTGTAGCTGTGGCAGCGGGAGTTGGGGAGGGGGGTGAAATACACCCGGTAGGAAGGCGTAACCGTCTGTCCCAGCTTTCAGTGACTGCCGGACTCCTGGTGGTCTCTGGCTCCTTTGGAACAGGCTGGCTGAAAGTGAACTGAACAGGGTGGGAGTGAAATCGAGGGGAAAAAAAATCTGCTGGCTGGTGAGAGTCTCCAACTGCTCGGCTTCGCAAAGGGAAGGCGACCGGGTGACTGGAGCCAGGGCTGTAAGTGCCTATGCAGGGCCTGGCCGTTTCACAAGATTTAGCAGACAAAGGTCCAACAAGGTGGAGGCTGAAGCCACACAAATCTTCCATGAACTGTTCAAATTCTTTTTTTGAACCCAGTTGTCCTATTGGCCTTCACAGCATCCTCTGGCAGTGAGTTCCACAGGTTAACTAGGAGCAGGGGGAGAGTGCCCTAAAAGAGGCAGGGGCCTCAGTGCCAGAACTGTGCCTCAACCTCCACACCACACCACCCCTTCTCCTCAAGGCCCTGCTCCTTCCCCTGAGGCCCTGCCCCTGTGCCACCTCTTCCCCCCAAGACTCCACCCCCCATTCGCTCCTCTCTGCCCCCTCCCCCTGTCGCTCACCCTCAAAAACTGGGAGGCCTGTGGCCCCCTGTCGCCCCCTGTTCCGGCACCCCGAGGTTGGCTGGGAGTTGGATGAAGAATCTCTTCCTTAGGTTCATTTTTAAACCTGCTGCCTGTTCATTTCATCGGCTGGCCCCTGGGTGGTGTGTGATGTGAGGGGTAAATAACACTTCCCTGGTCCCTTTCTCCACCCCCGTCACGATCATTTTGAACAGGGAGGGGAATGAACAGGTGGATCAGTTTAGCCGGAGCCGGGGTGGATTCTCGGTGGCTGGCCATTTGCAAATCAAGACAGGTTGGTCTGGCGAAAAGATCGGCTCTGCTTCAACCAGGAATGAATTCAGGGCGGGTGTGAGGCTGGGCAGGGAAACTCGCCGCCGCCTGCTGCAAACCTGGGCTGTGCTGGGTCAGGTCCAGGGAGCCACCTCGACCGCCAGGAATGTAGGATTTTCTCCTCAGTCAGGTCCATCTTGGGGGGCAGGGAGCCTAGATCCCGGCCCTGGGTCTCCCTCCGTTTCCCCAGCCAGCTCCAAACTGAAACCCCCTCCAGCCGCCTCCCACAGCCACACCCCCGGCTCCTCCTCCAGCCTTTGTCCAGTTTCCGGGGCAGAAGGTGTCACCTGGCCCCAGCCCCCTCCTGGGCTCAGGTATCGTCCCTCAAGTGAAGTCACCCCCTGATATCCCATCCCCAATGCAGACAGTCCCAGTAAAACTCCCCTGCGACATCCCCAGGTCAATCCGCCCCACTCCCTGCTCCGTCACAGCAGGGCACCTCACTGCCCCCTGCTGGAAATCTGGGCTGTGCTGGGTCAGCTCCAGGGAACCACCATGACCACCAGGAATGTAGGATTTTCTCCTTTTTGTTTGAAACAGGACAATGCCCCCCACACAAAATGAAGCAGCATTTCTGACTTTGGACCCGCTTGTGCCTTGTGTCGGGTAGTTCCACGGGGGGTGGGGAGTGAGAGAGAGAGAGAGAGAGAGAGAGACTTTCCTGTGCCCAGTTTTCAATTTGACACCTTTCCTATTGTGCTGTCCTTGTGGCTCAAAGAGGAGCTGCTGCTCCACAGGAGGTAGTATGGCCTAGTGGTTAGAGCGCTGTGTGTGTGTCTTCCTGGTTTGGGCCTGCTGGGGGACCCTGGGCAAGTTGCTTCCCCATTCCCTCTCCTGTGCCTCAGTTTCCCCACCTGGAAAAATGTGGGCTGGGAGATCCGCTATGGAAAAGTGCAGGATCAGAGCTGGGTGGTACAGTGACCATCTCTGTCCCATTCGGCATCTCATGACTAGTCCCCCCCACGCCCAAACTTGGTTCACACCGAGTCAAGGGTGCCTTGCAGATACGGTTCCCTAAACTGCAGCCTCTGGGGCCTGGGGCACAGAGAGTTAAAGTACAGGCCACCCCCTCCACTTGATCTGCTCCCTTCCAGCAGAGCCCCAAACAGGCCCAGGACCCACATCGCCTCAGCTGGGGGCACAGCTCTGCCCCTCTCCCCCAGCAGACTTGGCTTGTTCTGTGACCCACACCCCCCCCCCGCCCTACCCCCTCCCCCCCCCTTCCCAAGTTGTGTGGGCCAGTCTCTGAGCCCAGATTGTACGATTGGCCTGGATCCCCCTGGGGCAAGGCGTCCTTTAAGGCTTTAACTCTGCCCACACTTCCCAGCCTACAGTTGTCCTTTACCCTGGCACTGCCAGGACCGCAGCCTGCTGCGACATCCCCCACCTCCCTATGCCTGTCATCTCCCCTCATAGCTGCTACTCTGGGAGCACAGGGCCCCCAATGCCCCCTGACACCCCCAAGATCCCCCTCAAAGGACCCCTGCCAAGGAGACTGACACTGTTCTCTTTGGCCCCCCATGCCCTCTCTCAGGGGAGCCGTTCACATACTCCTCGACCTCCAAATACCTGATCCCCCCCCAAAGTGTCCCCACTGTGGGACCCCTCCCCCCACACAGGAGGCCTGTAAACCTCCCCCTCAGTGACACCCCCCCAAAATGCCCCCTCACATCTTAACTGACCCCAAGTGTCTCCC
>NW_020664936.1:7700-23663 GCF_002925995.2 Terrapene triunguis | reverse complement strand
GGGGGGGGCACCCCTTTGCCCTGCTTGGGGGGGGAGGGTGGTGTGGGAGAAGGGTCTGTGTGGGTGGGGGGTGACGGGGCAAGGAGGAGTGGGGGAGGGGATGAGGAGGGTTTAGGGTAGCATTGCGGGGTTGGGATGGAGAGGGCTGGGGCCAAAGATGGGGAGTGGAGGGTTTTTGTTGGCCTGCGGGGAGCGTTAGGGGTTGGGGAGCTATGGGGCCTGGTGCATCTGTGACTCTGATCTCTGTTTCTGTCCCAGGTGTGACAGACCCTCTGCCCGTCCATCTGTCTGTCCTGGGGTGGCTGCAGTGCCCCCGCCAGGACCTGGACTCTGTCTTCCCCATGGGGTTGGGGTCCATGGGGAATGCATGGGCAGGGTCCCCAGCCCTCTATCCCCTGCCCCAGGCTCTTCCCATCTCCCCCCAGTTGGTTTTGTGCCCCAATGGGGGTTTTATTCTCTCCCCACTTCAGGTCGGGATCCCCCCACATGGGGTACCCCCAGCTGGCCGTGCTCCACTTCTGGGTCCCCATGCTCCGTTTCCCCCGGCCACTGGGCCACCGACCACTGGGACCCAGCTCACGAGTGGCCCAAGGAACCG
Source organism: Terrapene triunguis (assembly GCF_002925995.2). NCBI lineage: Eukaryota > Metazoa > Chordata > Testudines > Emydidae > Terrapene > Terrapene triunguis. The sequence continues at coordinate 23,065 of NW_020664936.1, read as the reverse complement.
TCTGGGCCAAGAAGTGAGTAGGCGGGGGGAGGGGGCAAGACTTCTGGGTTCTCTCCCCAGCTCTGGGAGGGGAGTGGGGTCTAGTGGTGAGAGCAGGGGGGGCTGGGAGCCAGGACTCCTGGGTTCTATTCCAGGTGCTGGGAGGGGAGTGACTTTGCTTTTCGTTCTGAGGAGCGCTGAGATTTGGCAGGCTTGGTGGACCAGCTCAGGTGCTGGGTGGGTTCACACCAGGTATATCTCAGCCTTGATCTCCCCCCAAGTGTGTCTGATCCACTCCGTGGCCCTGTTGCTGCTTTATCTCTGCTCTGTGTCAGTGAGTTTTACTTTGCTGTCGATTCTCTTCCTTCCCTCCCCATTGTAGAGTTGACAGATGAGTCCGCACCAGCCTCAGGAGGGCGCCCCAGGCCAGCCCCACACAGCAGCCAGTCACAGCCAGGCGCGCGCTCGGATCCCGGGTCCTCTGCCTCCTGCCCTGGAACAGGCGATCTGGCGCGTCAGCAGCTGAAGAAGCCCACTCGGTCGAAGAGTTGGAAATCCATGGGAAACAGAGGTGGTTAAAGCGGAGAGATAGGAGCCAGGACTCCTGGGTTCTATCCCCAGGTCAGGGAGGAGAGTGGGGTAGAGCGGGGGGCTGGGAGCCAGGACTCCTGGGTTCTAGCCCTGGCACCAGGAGGGGAGTGGAGTCTAGTGGTTAGAGCAGGACTCGTAGGTTCTAAGGTTTGAGCTGGCTGCAATCTCCAGGGGTGACTCCTAACCCCAAGCTCTGTGCTCTCTGTCCACCCCAGGCCTTGCGGCCATTGTCCCCCTGGTGCAGGGCATCCTGTCGGCCTTCGCCTCAGGCCTGAGGCTGGCGAAGCTGCTGGAGCTCATGAGGAACCATCATGGGGTCGACGTGGAGACGCTGTGCCAGGCTGCGAGCGCCGCGGGCGTCCTGGGGCTGCTGGCCCAGGTGCCTGGGCTGCGGGTGTGCACCCCTGAGAGAGGCCCCCAGTGCCTTATCCAGCTCGAGAGAGGTAGGGGCTGGTGGGCGTGTGAATTTCCCCCTCCCATCAGACCTGCAGCCTGCCCTGCCTCCCTAAAACATGCCAGCGATCCCAATATTACCGCCCCTCCCGCCTGGAAGTGTTCCCCTGGCCAGGAACTGCCTGCCTCATAGCCGGCGCTGCGCTCTCGTGGCCCAGCAGAGGGCGCTCTACCGCTACACATGGGCAGGTGTGTGTCTTATACAGCGTGCTCAGAACTGCCTGCCTGAGTCTGCCCACAGCCAGAGCTCATTGTTGTGTGAGGGGGGAACTGCTCCGAGTTTAACAGACGCTGAGCTGCTTACACTCGGTGGCTCCCCCTCCCTCTTGGAGCGATGGGCTCAGGCTCCCGGCAAACTCAGGCAGGCGTCGGCTGTGCCTCTTTCCTGGTTTTGAGCAGTTCGTCGCGGCCCGAACAGTGAGACACTTCATTTTTCATTTCGAGTTGTCCTGAGATTTTGCACACTGAGGAGGCGTTTGGCGGGCAGGCAGGGGCAGTGGGTGGGTGCACACGGGCTGTATCTCAGCCTTGATCTCCTCCCCCGGGGGTCTCTGACTGACCCACCCTGCGGCCCTGTTGCTGCTTTATCTCTGGTCAGCGTCAGGGATTTTTTTTGGCTGTAGGTTGTTACTTTTCTCCCCTTTCTAGCATTGGCAGATGAATCCGCACCAGCCCCAGGGGGCACCCCCAGTCCAGCCCCATGCAGCAGCCAGTCACAGCCAGTCCTGTGCTCGGATCCCAGGTCCTCTGCTTCCTGCCGCCCCGGAGGAGGGGACCTGGCGCGCCGCCGGCCGAAGAAGCCTGCTCGGTCGAAGAGACGGAAATCCATGGGAGACAGAGGTGGTTAAAGTGCAGAGTTGGGAGCCAGGACTCCTGGGTACAATCCCTGGCATCAGGAGGGGAGTGGGGTCCAGTGGTTAGAGCAGGGGAAGAGGGGGCTGGGAACCAGGATTCCTGGCTTCTATCCCTGACTCTGGGAGGGGAGTGGGGTCTAGTGGTTAGAGCAGGTGGGCTGGGAGCCAGGACTCCTAGGTTCTAGTCCTAGCACCGGGAGGAGAGTGGGGTCTAGTGGTTAGAACAGGACTCCTAGGTTCTAGGGGTTGAGCTGGCTCCAATCTTGTAGGTCCCATGTGCCTCTGCTTCTGATCTCTTGGTGTCTCTCCCCAGGTGTGGCTGCCACCCTCGCCCCCTTTCTGGGGCATGTCCTGCACCCCTTCCCCCTGGGCCTGGGGCTGCCCAGGTTGCTGGAGGCCGTGCGACGGGACCATGACCTGGACCTGGTGGCGCTGAGCCGGGAAGCAGGGTATGAAGATGTGCTGGGGCTGCTGGGGCAGGTGCCCGGGATCTGGCTTCACAAGTCATCGAGAGGCAGCCCATACACCGTGCATCTCCAGGCAGGTGGGTGGGGACGGGAGATTTTTGCCCCTCTCCCTTCTACACCGAGTCTGTGGCCCTCTGGATCCACCCACCTGCTGTTCGCCCCCCCAGCTCAGGCTCCCAGCAAACTCAGGCAGGTGTCAGCTGTGCCTGTTTCATGTTTTTGAGCAGTTTGTTGCGGCCCAAATGGTGAGATGTAATTTTTTGTTTCGAGGAGTGCTGAGATTCTGCACGCTGAGGACGACGTTTGGCAGGCAGGCGGGGGCAGTGGGTGGGTGCACACCGGCTGTATCTCGCCTTGATCTTCCCCCGGGGGTGTCTGACCCACCCTGCGGCCCTGTTGCTGCTTTATCTCTGGTCAGTGCTAGTGATTTCTTTTTTGGCTGTAAATTCTGTTACTTTTCTCCCCTTTCTAGCATTGGCAGATGAATCCGCACCAGCCCCGGGGGGCCCTCCCAGTCCAGCGCCATGCAACAGCCAGTCACAGCCAGCCCCGCACTCGGATCCCAGGTTCTCTGCCTCCTGCCGCCCCGGAAGAGGGGACCTGGCACGCCAACAGCCGAAGAAGCCTGCTCGGTCGAAGAGACGGAAATCCATGGGAGACAGAGGTGATTAAAGTGCAGAGTTGGGAGCCAGGACTCCTGGGTTCTAGCCCTGGCACCGGGAGGGGAGTGGGGTCCAGTGGTTAGAGCAGGGGAAGAGTGGCTGGGAGCCAGGACTCCTGGGTTCTAGCCCTGGTGCTGGGAGGGGAGTGGGGTCTAGTGGTTAGACCAGGACTCCTAGGTTCTAGGGTTTGAGCTGGCTGCAATCTCCAGGGTCCCATGTGCCTCTGCTTCTGATCTCTTGGTGTGTCTGTCCTCAGGTGTGGCTGCCACCCTCGCCCCCTTTCTGTGGAATATCCTGCGCCCCTTCCCCCTGGGCCTAGGGCTGCCCAAGTTGCTGGAGGCCGTGCGGCGGGACCACGACCTGGACCTGGTGGTGCTGAGCCGGGAAGCAGGGTATGAAGACGTGCTGGGGCTGCTGGGGCAGGTGCCCGGGATCTGGCTTCACAAGTCGTCGCGAGGCAGCCCATACACCGTGCACCTCCACGCAGGTGGGTGGGGGCAGGAGATTTTTGCCCCCCTCCCTTCTACACCGAGTCTGTGGCCCTCTGGATCCACCCACCCGCTGTCAGCCCCCCCAGCTCAGGCTCCCAGCAAACTCAGGCAGGCGTCGGCTGCGCCCGTGTCGTGTTTCCGAGGAGTTTGTCGTGGCGTGTGTTACGCAGGAGGTCAGACCAGATGATCACCATGGGCCTATCTGGCCTGGCAACCTGGTTCCTCCTTCTCTGGAGGTGGGGTGTGAAGCTGGCTGGGTTTTCATCAAAAGGGATTTTGATCCCCCGCTCCCTGAAAACAAAAACGCTTCGGAAAACGCATGTCTGACTTGGATGAAATTTCATTTAGGGGGGAGGGAAAACTTGGTGCTTTGGGAGCAGAATCTTTTGATTTTTCTCCCCCCCCCCCCCAATTCATTGTTTGCTATCAGCTTTTTTTACAAGAGAGGTCAAACAAGGCACTCAACGGCTGCCATTTTTCCTGCAAACGTTTTTCCTCCCAAGACCAGGGCCTGGTCGGTCAAAACACTTGGTTATGATAAAAATCCAAACACAGGAGGGCCAAGTTTTGACTCCCTCTTTTTTCAAAAAATAAAAAACCCTTTTGTGTATTTAAAAAACTATAGTTTTGGAGGAAGTTGTGAAAAATGTTTCAGAACAGCTGAAACTTCAAAGCCGTGGCATTTCCTGTAATATGGAAAACCCACCTCCCCTGGCTCTAGTTGTGTGTTCGATCCCTGCTCATGCCCCAAGGGGGTGGGGGGGTGGCCAGGGCTTATGAAAGTGGGGACAGTTGTACCAGGGCTTTGGGCCCCCCACAACTTGCCTGTAATTGGAGTGAAATGGGTGGGGCCTCAGCAAATGTGCCCCTATACTTCTCTCAACGAGCCCTGCGTGAGACCCAAACGGCTCTGAAACGTGTGTCTGCTGCCGGTATCAGTAGTAGGTTGTTACCCTGTGGAAAGTAGACATTAGCTCTGGTGCCTCTTGTTTTACACTGTCTGAGAGTCGCTCCGGTCAAGAGAACAGGGTGGCATCAACTCCTTTGGGGAGTGGAGGCCCCGGGGGTCCAGAGCGAGTGGACTCCCTGAGGGGGCCCACGTCGAGAGACAGACGTGCTAAGGCTCAGAGAGGTGCGGCTCCAGGAGGTGGTGGGGCCTGACCCCGAGAGAGAGTGGACCCTCGAGAAGGGCTGTCGCACTGAAAGGGGCACCCCCCACGGACCGCACGGGGCCAAGAGTGGGCACGATCTGTGAGTCCGTGACACTTCTAAGGTGGCAAGAGCCCAGAAGCGCTTAGTGGGTGGGGGAGGGGCCTGTGGTCCCATTTGTGGGGTCCCCCTGAGTCCACCTCCCCATTTTTCTTCTCTGCAGCCCCGTGGACCCCAACTCCTGCTGACTTTCCTGCGGGGGGAGTGCTGCCCCCAAGCTGGGAATGCGGGAGGGAGCCGAGAGGCCGGACGGAGCAAGTCTGACGCAAAGGCGAGGGTCCCTGAGCTCCCACCCTGTCTCTCTCCGTGTGGGGGGAGGGGCCTAGGGGTTACCACTGCAGGGGGGTCTCCTCCCACCTCCCATTGGCAGCCCTGCGGTTTCTCTGATGGCGGGGGGGGAGAATGTGAAGGCATCTTTCCCTTCTGCCCCACAGAGGCCCAGAGCAGTGGGGCTGGGAGTGAAGGCCCCACCCCTATAGCAAGTTCCCCAGTGGGGAGCAATTGGCTCAAGCTCCCTCAGACCCCAGCAAGGGTCAGTCACGTTTCTCCCTGCCCCACCCCTCAATCTTTCTCCCAAGCCTCAGAGGTCAGGAGGTGCCTTGTTAATTGACAGTGGAGGCCCAACAAAGGTCTCATGACTCCAGGAGCTGGGGCTCTAGGCCCTGATGGGGCCCCTGCTCCACAGTCCCAAACCAGCAGGTGGAGGGTAAATGCGGCAAGGAAACAAAACTCCCTCTTTCAACTGGAATAGACAATTTGTTTTGGTGTTTTGTACATAATTATCATCCCTCATCAGCGTGCAACCTGGCAACAGAACCCAGGTTCCCAGACCCCCCCCTGCTCTACCCACTGGACCCCCCATCCCTGAGCAGGGGGTTAGAACCCAGGAGTCCTGGCTCCCAGCCTATTCCTGCTCTAACCCCTAGACCCCATTAAAACCCAGTTCTTCTCCCAGTTGCTTGGGCTCCGGCTCCTTCACAGCGCTACTCCCCAGCCCTCTGGTGTGGCACTGGAATCCCAGTTCATCCCAGTATAGCCACCAGCCCTGCCTGGAAATGCCCCGGGGGCTTCCCCTAACCCCCTCTCCCAAAGCCAGTCCCATTGTCCCAGCTGCTCCCAGTAACGCTCCAGCACCCCCGTAGCTGCCAGGTTCCAGTCCAGTTCACCCCTGAGGCGTGGGAGGAAATCTACGCTCCCAGATCATGCCAGCTTAATCAGCGCCCCCCCTCCCCCCCACACACACATTAGCTCCAGCAGTGCCGTGGAGGGGGGGCATGCCCGGTGCCTGCCAGCCCTGTGCCCCGAGTGGAGCTGAGCTGCCCAAAATCATCCTCCACCTCCCAGTTTCGTGTCCCAGTATAATCCGTACTCGCCCACTCGCAGGGCTGCAAAGCACCGAGCCCTGGCCCCCGCCAGGCCCCCCAGTTCCTCCCAGTAACACCGTTACCGTGGCGCCCAGGGCCGGGTTGATTCCAATGACTTCCTAGCCTCGGCTTTTCAACCCCAGTTAAACCCCGGGCTGAAAACAAGGCCCGGAGCGTTCAGGGCGTTCCCGTATAGCCCATACGCCGGCTCCGCTTCCTCCCAGTAACACCAATATAACTGCCTCCTGCTCACACGCTGGGTCCGGTGTAACCTACTGGCCTGCCCCAGTTGGGAGCAGCCTGGGGAGATGGGGGGGGGTCTCATTCCCCTCCCCTCGGCCCGCTGATACTGGTAGGCGCCCGTTCAATAGCGACGCTCCCTGCTGTAGCCGTGGGGGGCCCCCCAGACGCGGGGCAGGGCGGTAGGCCCGTGGTAGAGCTGCCCCTGCAGCCGGCCCAAGGCCCGGTAGCCCTGCGGCGGGGGCATGTAGGCGGGCGACAGGAAGATGAGGGGCTGGCGGGGCTCCTCGCTGGCAGGGGGCACGCCCCTCCGCCGCATCAGCGCCCGGGCTGGCGTGTCCTGCGTGCCCCACTTGTGCTTGCCCTGGGGAGAGGGATGGGGGGCAGCCCCCCAAGGGAGAGTTAGTACCATCTGGGAGCACCCCTGTACCCCTTGCCTGTCTCCCCACCCAGTGCCCCCTGCCCCCCAGCCCAGCATCCTCTGCCCCATCATCCCACCCCAGAGCCTCTCTGACCCCCAAACCTCTCCCCCTGCCATGCCCCCCTCAGGGCTCTCTTGCCCATGTCCCAGCAGCTCCACCTACCCCCCAAATCCTTCCAACCCTGTACCCCCATCTCCCCAGCCCAGCCCCCACCCTCTTACCCCCCCCATCTTCCCACCAAATGGGTCCCTGCGCCCCCCTGTATATCCCCCATCCCTGAATTCCCCCCCCACAGATCTTCCTGGGGGGGTCCCTGCCACGACCCCCCGCTCCAGCATTTCTTCACCCTGCCCCAGGGTCCCTCAGCACAGAGGGTTTGGGGGGGGGCAGGATCCCGCAGTGCCATGCCACCTCTGCCCCGCCCCCAGCCCCAATGGCAGCAAAGGAGAAAGGGAGGATGGCGAAGAGCCAGGGGACGAGGGAGGGAAGGGAAAGACGGGAGGGAAGGAGACACTGGAGCAGGGGAGACGCAGCTGGGAATTCAGGGGGTGGCAGGGCCTGGGGGAGCGGCGCTGCTCCCCCTCTGCCCCACAGCTCGCCCAAGGAGGGCAAAGGCCCCGTGGGGCAGAGCCGGGAGCGGCACCTGGGTCAATATTGACCCAGGGCGGAGGAGATGTTGCACTAAGGCAGGGCCCAGGGTGCAGCTGGGACTGGAGATGCAGGGGGGGCATCACGCCACCCCCAGCCCCGCCTGGGACGCATGGGAGTGGGGCAATCTCCGGCCCTGGGCCCCCAGGTCTGCCCCCTCCCTGGGATACACAGGAGCCCTGATCCCCAGCCCCCACCTTGGGATACACAGTCCCTCCAAATCCCAAACCTGGGATACACAGGGGACCCCCATATCCTAAAGCCCTGCCCCCTCCCCCAGGATACACAGGGCCCCCAAATCCCCAGCCCTGCCCCCCAGGATATACAGTGAACCCCCCAAATCCCCAGCCCTGCCCCCCAGGATTCACAGCCCACCCCCCTCCCGCTCCCTGGCCTGGCACTGCCCGCTCACCTTCGCCTCGTCCCCCGGCTCGGGGCCATCGCTGGAGCCGGAGAGCTGGGAGAGGCGGCTCAGGTCCCAGAGGGACTTGCTGGGTCTCTGCCCCGCGGCGCCCGCCAGCCGGCCTGGGCGGCTGCCCCGGTCCACGTCGCTCAGGGCGCTGTGGCCCTCGGGGCCCAGGCGCCGGGGCAGGGCGGGCAGCTCGTCGCCCACCGTGGCCCGGGTGACCCGCACCAGCTCCCACTCCCCGGCCCGGCTCTTGGCCACGGGCTGGGGGGCCACGGAGCGGCGCTCGACCACCCGGTGGGCGCCCTTGGAGAGCTGCAGCCCGCCCAGCTCGCTGCGGTAGGGGGCGGGCTGGCCGTTGGGGCGGCCGTCCCGAGGAGGGGCCGGGGGGCTGGGCGGGGGGGGCCCGGGCGGGCGCCAGCGGGCGGGAGGCAGCGTAGAGGGTCCGGAACTCGCGGTCGAAGGCCCCGGCGATCTCGCCCGTCAGCAACGTCACCAGCTGGCGGCTCAGCCGGGCGTCGCTCCATGTGAAGCTGCGGAGGGGGTGGGGGGATAGTGGGGTGCAGGAGGGAGAGGGGAAGGAGGATAGCAAGATGTGCAAGGCCAGGGAGGAGAGTGGGGTGCAGCAGGGAGGGTGGGAGAACAATGGGGTGCAGGGGTGAGTGGGGGGATATCGGGGTGCAGGAGGGGTGGGGAAGGTTCAAGTGGGGTGCAGGAAGGGTGAGGGGGGATAATGGGTGCAAAAGGGGTGAATGGGGGATAATGGGGTGCAGGCGGGATGGTGGAGGGGTGAATGGGGGATGGTGGGGTGCAAGTGAGGACAGTGGTGGGGGAGGGGCGAGTGGAGTGCAGGGGGATGGGAGAGGGACCAGAGGATAGCGGAGTGGGGGGGCGGGGTGAGTGGGGGAGGGGCAAGTGGGGTGCAGGGGGACGGGAGACAGGGAGAGAATGAGAAAAATTAAATGTTCTGAACGAACAAAATTGAAACGTACCCAAGGAAAATAAAATGCTGGGAAATGGGGGACCCTGAACGCCCCCCCCCCGGGGCAAACGGCACCTTCCCCGCAGGACAGCGTCCGCTCAGGGGAGTGTGAACAGCGACGTCGCACCCCGCTGCCCGGTGCTGAGGGGCGACCACCTGGTTCTACCGGGACCCCCTGCCCAGCGCTGCGCTCTCCTTGTCCCTACGCACTGAGGCCACGAGGCAGGGGGCACTTAGGGAAGCGGACGGCCACAGGCCCAGCTGAGATTGGGGATCCCCCCACTCCCCTTCCCAGCCCCCATGACTCTGCGTGCACCCCCGGACACCTGGGTCCTATTCCCAGTTTCCAATACCTCCTGCATGACTCTACATTCACTCCCGGATGCCTGGGTTCCATTCCCAGTTTGCCATCCCCCCCAACTCCCCTTCTCATCCCCCATGACTCTGCGTGCACCCCCGGACGCCTGGGTCCTATTCCCATTTCCAATCCCCCCTGCATGAGTCTGCATTCACACCTGGACACCTGGGTCCTATTCCCAGTTCTCACTTCCTGCTGTCCTGTCCCCCCGCCTCGTTTAATCCACCCCAACTCTGCTGACTCCTCACCCGGATCCCCATGGCACCCAGGTCCCCCACAACCTGCGGGGCTGGGGACCCCAGGACCCCTAGCTCGGCGCAGAGACAACCACACCAGCCGTCGCCCTGTGCCAGGGCTTTATTCCTCCAACGCCTCTTCACGCGCACACACACACACCCGCCCCAGTCTCTCACAGTGCCCCCAGCAGGACAGCCATGCCCAGCACCAGCTGCAAGCCCATGCCGGGTCCTCGCGGGCGGGCGCTGGCCCCGTTACACAGGCTGCCCTTGCAGCACTGGGTGACCAGGCTGTAGGTCACCCCCATGTGGGTGACGGGGTGCTCCTTGCCGCAGCGCATGGCCCGGGTGCAGCCCTTGGTCTGGATGAGGGAGACGCCCAGGGCGGCGCCGTGCCCCACGAAGCAATCCTCGTCCGGGGCGCAGCTCATGCGGGTGCTGGGGCAGTGGCGGGAGGATGTCATCTCGCAGAAGAAGCACTCCTTGGGGCTGGCGCCGGGCAGCGCCAACACGAGAGAGAGCGCCAGCAGGGGCAGCATGTGAGCAGCAGGGGGATCACACAGATGGGGAGAGCAGAACCGGAGGCTGGATCCGGGCTGCTCCAGGGACGTCAGAACCAGGTCCCGGCCCTCCTGCTCCAGCAACTTCAGAACCAGAGTCTGGATCCGGGCCGCTCCGAGGACGTCAGAACCAGGTCCCAGCCCTCCTGCTCCAGCGACTTTAGAACCAGGGTCTGGATCCGGGCCACGCCGGGGACGTTAGAACCAGGTCCCAGCCCTCCTGCTCCAGCGACTTCAGAACCAGGGTCTGGATCCAGGCTGCTCCGGGGACATCAGAATCAGGTCCCAGCCCTCCTGACCCAGCAACTTCAGAACTGGGGTCTGGGTCCACCCCGCAGAGGGGATGTCAGAATCAGGGTCTGGATCCAGCCCTCCTGGATCCAGCAACTTCAGAAGCGGAGTCTGGATCCGCGCCACTCCAGCAACCTCAGAACCAGGGAATGAGTTGGATCCCAACTGCTCGGATCCAGTCACTCCAGAACCAGGTGGGAGCCGCCAGGACTCGGTGAGTTCAGAACCAGGGTCTGGCTGGAGGATCCGGACGCCCAGCCCCTCCGAACGTGTCTGTCGCTAACTGGGTCGCTCTGGGCTACCGGCCGTGGGCGCTGCAGACAGCTCAGTGCTGCCCCGAGCCCCCTTGCCCAGAATGAGTAGCCCAGCAGCAATGACCTCACAATACGGCTGCAAGATTCTCATTGGCCCATTCCAGCCAGAGCCTGGTGATGTCACAGTGAGTGATGTCATCACTGCACCGTGATGTCACAGTGAGTGATGTCACCATGAGGTCTGGAGCCCAGAGAGAGTGATGGAGTCATCAGTTAAAGAGTGGTTAGAGTGGAGGGTGGAGGGGGCTGGGAGCCAGGACTCCTGGGTTCTCTCCTCAGCTCTGGGAGGGGAGAGGGGTCTAGTGGTAAGAGCAGGGGGGGACTGGGAGCCAGGACTCCTGGGTTCTGGCTCTGGGAGGGGAGTGGAGTCTAGTGGTTAGAGGAGGGGGGCTGGGAGCCAGGACTCCTGGGTTCTATTCCCATCTCAGCCCCTAATACTGTCACAAACACATTGCGGGATCTAGGGGTCTGGTCCCTTCCCCATGCTCTGCTGCAGGATTCCCCTTCTGCAGCATGGGGGTGCTGACCCCTCCCCAGTAGGGGGCTCACCAGGGGGCACTCTCCCTTCTGCAAAGCACAAAGGGGTGGTATATCACCCCCAACACACACACACCCGCCAGCACCCACGATGCCCCGCATCTTGGCACCCGCCGTATGATCCGCGCATCCCAACACTGCTTAAACCGAGAGCTTTTCTCTCCACTCGTGAACTGAGTTCAGTACGTTCTCAGCCTCGCTGCCCAGCCGGCCGGGTCCGTCCCCCTCACACAACCCCCCCACCCCCACCCCATTGACACCCAATTGCAGAGACCAAGGCCCGGTGCTGAGATGTGGCCTCTCTGGGGTGGGGAGCAGGGGCTGGTTGTACGGGGACCCCTCAGCTGGCGTGGAGAAGGCCCCACAGGGCTGGGACAAGACGGGAGATGCTAAAGGAAACCCCCTGGTGCTGCAGAGAGCGGGGGGCCCAGGCGGGAGTGCTCTCCCCTCCCATTCATCCCTGATGCCCCCCTCACCTGTAGCTCCCCGTTATCACCGTGTCCCCATCGATCAGCAGGAATTTCTCCTTCAGGGTCCCAGTGACCTGTTTGTGCTGTCGGCTCCAGAAGGTGCAGCCCGCAATGACCCGGACCCGCAGGTTCTGGGTGGGGGGGGAGGATGCACAAAATCAGAAGCTGGGGCCAAAGCAACATTTGGGGGATCCCCACCCCCAGGGCAGATAACCAAAGCCAGAGGGGGTTGGGGTCCCTGAGCGTAGTCGAACACCCCCCAGATCTCCGTATCCCAGTCACAGAGCAGGTCCCCCCGCTTTTCTCCCTTTGCAGTCCCTTCCCCTCTAGGGGGCCAGTAGGGGGGCGCCCTCCCCTGGCAGTCAGGGCTCGTCCCATTGCCCCAGGGCAGCACTAGGGGGCGCTGGGCTGCAGGGGGCCAGGCCTCACCTCCATGTAGCGCACGTTGAGGCAGGCGCCCTCTGCCATGCTGAGGAAGGCGGCCAGGTGCTGCTCCCCCAGGATCAGGTACACGGGGACCCCGCGCTGCATGCCGGCCTCGTGCAGATCCAGCAGGATATCGGGGTCCGTGAAGACGTCCATCACTATGGCAACCACCTGGGAAACACCCCACAAAGAGCTGCTGCACACATCCCGTCTAGGGGGCGCCGGCTCCCATCCGGCCCCAGGGCAGAGACCGGCCGGCTCGGGTGTGGGGGGGGGGGAGGAGACTGAGCAGGGTAGGTTGGGCTCCCAGCACTCGGTATCATTCCTCTGGGACTCCCGACAACAGGTCTAACCCCACTCCCCTCCCAGAGCCGGGGAGAGAACCCAGGGGTCCTGGCTCCCAGCCTCCCTGCTCTAACCACTAGACCCCACTCCCCTCCCAGAGCCAGGGATAGAACCCAGGAGTCCTGGCCACCAGCCCCTGCTGCTCTAACCACTAGACCCCACTCCCCTCCCAGAGCCAGGGATAGAACCCAGGAGTCCTGGCTCCCAGCCCCTGCTGCTCTAACCACTAGACCCCACTCCTCTACCGGAGCAGAGGATGGAACCCAGGCGTCCTGGCTCCCTGTTACCTTGGCAGCCTGCTGAATTTTCCGGCGCACCAGCTCCTTGACCTTGGGGGCCCCGTCCCCCGGCGGGTGTGTGTAGACCTCCGCATGGGTGATGCCCTTCCAGTTCCCAGCCAGGGGCCAGCCCAGCTCCAGTTCGGGGATGGGCTCGTCCGAGCACCCGGGCCAGTAGCTGAGGCTGAGCTCATCGGCATCCCCGTCCCGCTCCCCCGCTGGCTCTGGGACATCCCGGGCCGCCTCGGCCAGGTGCCGGAGCTCGTCGTCGGACAGGAAGGAGCGCAGCCCGTCCTGCGCCAGGCGCTGCGTGTAGGCCGACTGCCCTCCGGCCAGCAGGGCCTCCACAGCCAGCCGCTGCCCTTCCGAGTAGAAGAATTCGGGGCTGGATTCAGTCACCGTGGTACCTGGGGGGGCGTCCTCCAGGCAGTCCAGCTGGGAGGCCGCCATGAGCCCCGTGGCGAGTGGTGCTGGGGTTGGGGGGCACCCCCCCAACACACACACACACACACAATCAGTGAGACAGACAAAATAGATACACAGACACCTCCCCAACACACCCTGCTCTCTGCCAACCAACCTGGCCACCAGGTCAGATGGTCAGTCCTCTCTCTCTGCGCCAGGCGCTGCCCAGACACAAAGTCACCGAGATCGGGGCCCCATCGGGCCGGGCACTGCCAGACACAGAATCACTGAGATCAGGGCCCCATCGAGCCAGGCGCTGCCCAGACACAGAGTCGCCGAGTTCAGGGCCCCGTCGGGCCGGGCGCTGCCCAGACAGAGCTGACAGTCGTCAGTCCTTCCCGTCCCCTGTCCAAAGCATGGCGCCTAATCCCTGTTCGGTTCGCCGCAAGCCCCCACGCGCAGCACCCTGCACCTCCGATGGTGCAGTCCTAGGAGGTAGCGACATCTGTAGGGAAACACCCCCACACCAAGGGGTGTCTCTGTCCTGGGGCACCTCACAGCTGGTCCCCACCCCTGTCTGGCCTGGGGGGCAGACGTGAGGCTGGGCTAGGGGTCAGAGGGACAGCTTCAGACTGGGGAGACCCGAGTTCAAGGTCCTGCTGCGCTATGGCCCTGGTCTCTCTGTGCCTCAGTTTCCCCAGATACCACAGTGAGGAGTATCTAAAACAGACGGGTGCCTCTGTCATGCTGGCACAGACCTCTCCTGGGCCAATCAGCACCTGTGAGTGCCCCCGGGACCCAGCCCTCGGCAATCGGGTTCCTGCCCTGGGGGGCTCCACCGGTCGAAGGCCCTAGAGGGAGGGAGACAAGGCTTCAGGGCAAGATCCCAGCTTTGGGGAAGAGAGACACACCCCACCGCCCTGGTCACGGCTGGGCGCTGCAGCGGAAGGTGCGATAAGATTAGATTCAAAGGGTGTGTTTTTGGTTTCCCACCTCCATTTCTGTGAGTTATAGGGCTATGGGCTGGACAGGGCATGAGGTGCAATGGTTAGAGCGGGGGGAGGGGGGGGGCTAGAAGCCAGGACGCCTGGGTTCTCTCCCTGGCTCTGGGAGGGGAGTGGGGGCTAGTGGTTAGAGAAGGAGGGCGCTGGGAAACAGGACGCCTGGGTTCTCTCCCTGGCTCTGGGAGGGGAGTGGGGGTCCAGTGGTTCGAGCCGGGGGGCTGGGGTTCTATCATAGACCATAGACTCTCCCCTTCCTGCCCCCCAGACTCCCAACAAGGAAAAACCTAATCACCAGGGCATAGTTTCCTGCAAACAAACAGAACCAGCCCTGCCAGGGATTAATCTCGTAAAATCGAGGAATGGGGAAGAGCAGCAAGAAAGACCCATAATGGGGCCCAGGCCCCCATTCCCCGCCAAGAACCAAGTCCTGGCTCCCAGTCCCCCCGCTCTAACCCCCAGCCCCCACTCCCCTCCTAGACCCGGGGAGAGAACCCAGGAGTCCTGGCTCCCAGCCCCCCTGCTCTAACCACTGCAACCCACACCTACCTGCCCCAGGGATCCGGGTTCATATCCTCCGCCCGGGGCTCTGTCCTGTCCCTGTTAATGATTCCCCAGGCTGCGCTCCTCCCCCTGGGCTCCGCCGGCCCCGCCCCCCGGCCCCCCAGGCAGGCCTTGGAGCTGGGCCCAGGTGTTCCTTGGAAGTTAAAGGGGAAGGCGGCTGGGCCCTCACCCTGCCCGCTGAGCAAACAGGGCGGGCGCGGGGATGACACCCAGGCAGCGGGTGACAAATGGGGCCGGGGGCACTTCACCTTGGGGTGGCACCAAATAATCACCCCTGAGTTGGCAGCGGAGGTCCTCCAGGGCTGTGCAAAGGAGGCCAGGAAAGAGTCAAAAGGGAACCCAGGCCTCCTGGCTCCCAACCCTCCCCCGGCTCTAACCACTAGCCTCCACTCCCCTCCCAGAGCCAGGGAGAGAACCCAGGAGTCCTGGCTCCCAGCCCCCCTGCTCTAACCACTAGCCCCCACTCCACTCCCAGAGCAGGGGATGCAGGGCCTAGCCCTGGCCAAACCCCTCCATGTGTATCTATGGGGCAGGGGGTGTTCAGGGCCGGACTGCTGGATCTGGAGGTTTGCTCTGGGGCTAACCGGTCCGTCACCCCCCCATCCCACTGGGGCGGGGGGCAGCATCTGCCTGGCAGCCCCTGGCACCGAGCCACCGCCGGCAGCATCCCGGATCTGGGCGGGAGCCAGGTGCAGGGCCTGGCAGCCAGATGGTTGTTACCAGAATCCCCAGGCCCCAGCGCCAAGATAACACGAACCTGCCGGACCGGTTGGGCTGCCATGGGATCCTGCAACCCCCGAGCCTGCCCCCCC
>NW_020664936.1:0-7690 GCF_002925995.2 Terrapene triunguis | reverse complement strand
CCGAGCCTGCCCCCTGTGCAGCCCAGCCCCCCTCCTCCGAGCCTGCCCGGCCCCCTGCCCCCAAACTTGCCCCCCAACACTCACCCTCAGGCCCCCTCCCCCGAACCTTCTCCCTAAACTCACCCTCAGCCCCCCTCCCCCGATACCCCAGCGCCTTCCAGTGGCTGCTCCGCGTGGAGCCCAACGTACCCAGCTCAGGGGCAGTTGCTCTCAGTGTTGGGGGTTCAATCCTGGGGTACAGCCATTAGCAGGAGTGTTTGGGGCCAGGGTGGTTGTGCTCCCAAGGGGCAGTGGCGTGTCCCCCCCCCCCCCCCCCAGAGATTCTCTGCTCCGCATGCCTGGGTCCAGCCTCCTGGCCACACAGAGAGACGGAGGGATTAGAGGGGCCCGAGGGTATAGGCCCCCCATGGGGAAGGGAAATGGGATAATTGTTGATTCAGTCTAGTTTGACACCACCCCACGGCTGGACATTGAAGCCAAACCCATCCCGACTGGGAAGAAGGTGTGAATTGTTCCTAGGGAGGGGAATTAACCACCGGAATGACCGATGGATTCCCCATCAGTGGCCATTTTTAAATCAAGATGGGCCCTTTCCCTAAAAGATCTGCTCTAGTTCGCACAGGAGTTATTTCAGGGCAACCCTATGACCTGTGTCGGGCTAGGTGATCCCAATGGTCCCGTCTGGGCTTAGATTCGATGAAGCCGGGCTTTGACCTAGAGAGAAGGAGCAATTAAATGCCATGTTTACACAGTGATACTGTAAACAAAAGAAGCCACCGCCCAAGGCAGCAATAAATAACCCAGGGACTATGGGCTGGTTTAGCAAGCGGCGCAAAAGAGAGCAGAAAGCCAGCGAAGAGTGAGCTTCTGGTAGGCCCAGAACCCACGGGGAAGGTGGACTTGACATTGTGAGGAAGGAGACATCTGCCTGTGGTTGGTTGGTCCTGCTGGAAACGGGATTCGGCACACCTTCCTCGCAAGCAAACGGGACGGCGCCAGGGGGGAAACACAAGATTCAGACCATCTGTTTCTGTTCCCCAGTGAAACAACCCACAGGGCCCCGCCTGGCACCTAACGGCCCGGGCCAAGAAGGGGCGACGGAGGGGTCTCTCTAGAACCCGCTGCCTAAAAGGGGGACGGTGGAAATCTGAGGCCATGCTGCCCACAGCAAAGATGGCCGACTGTTGGGGGGGGGGGACAATGGCTACAGGGGAAAGAGCCCCGCCCCAGCTTCCTCCCCATCTGCCCCTCCCAAACCCTCATCCACACCCCCCACACAGCCCTACTGCCCCCCTCAGACTCCCAGCTCCTGAACCTGCCCCATGACCATGGGGGAGGGGCACTGCCTCCCCTTCCCTCTGCCCCCCCGATCTTCACCACCACCACCCCCGGGCCAGAGCTGCCCCGCTTAGCAGAGACGGTTGGTGGGAAAACACCCCCCCCCCTCAGCTCTGACTCTTTGGGGGGGAGCTAGATGAGATAGATCCCCCCCCCGGCCTGTCCACCTCAAACTCCCATGGGGGAGGCTAGGGGGCACCTCAAGCCCTCCTCCCAGTTTGGCTCCCCCCCTACACGTGCAATGGGCAGGGCCTGGAATGTGTGGCTAAATCAAGCTGAGCCCCATGCGGGGAGATTTGGGGGAAGGATACTGAGATGCTCTGGGAGAGGGGGGGCATGGGACAGATACCCCAGGGATGGGGGGGGGCAGTAAGCACCAAAATTCCTGTGTTGAGGGGGTGATCTGTCTTGGAGGGCTTGGGGGGCAGACGCTGTCTTTGGGCTCAGTGGGCAGAGGGGCTTCTGCAGGGCGGGCGGGGGGGTGGACGCTCTGTCTCGGGCATGGCCCCTGGGGGGCGAGGGGGACGGACAATTGATTCCCCTTCACACTGCCCCTCCAGTGCATTGTGGGAGATTTTGCAAAGCTACACACACACACACACCACTACCCATCCCCCAGCTTAGGAAGGGCTTTTCATCAGTACATGTCAAAACAATCAGTACATCTTACCCCGCAGGTCGCGATCATTAATCCCATCCTGCAGCTTGGGGAAACCGAGGCACAGAGCGGCAAAGCGATGCCCCCGCGGTCACCCACTGGCGCTGCAGAAGTAATTCGGTCGCCGGAACAAAGGCAGAGGCCAAGCGAAGCCGCGGCAAGCGAAGAGTTACAGGCGCCCGCGACTTCGAGAGACGCCGGCGAAACCAAACCACACGAGAGCTTTGGCTGGCGCTTGTTAGAAAATTTAATGGCTAAAATGTCAATGCTGCATGCGGGGCGCAGGCCGCTTTCCCTGAGACGTCGGTGGCTGGCCACTGATTTCGGCAAGTGGCCACCGGTTGGGGCAACGTTCGGTTGAAAAGCCACGACTGGTTTCCAGAACCAACGAGCACTCGCGATTCGATGGAGGGGAGTCTCAGGGCGGGTCTGGAGTTGGGAGTCCTGAAATTAAGCCACCTCCCCCCCAGAATAGTGAGTGGCCACTTCTTTAAAGTTGTAAGCCAACATTTTCAAGCCCACTAGATAAAGAGATCAAGTCCTGGGGGGAGAAAAGCCTCAGTGCCCAGGGGGCTGGGTGGGGGGGGAGGCTGAAATGCCCCAGTGCCCCCTGCTGGAGAAATCACAGGGGTTCATTTCCCAACCTCTCCTGCAGAGCTCCGGGAGTTGTGCTGAGTTGGCCGCAGGCCGATCTGCTCCACCCCAGAACCACCAGCCCGAGTTGCCAGCGGTGGCTATAGGAGAACGCAGGTGTCGGTATGGTGTGGCGGCGAGTGGGCCGGTGGGGCCGAGGGGATCCCGGCCCACGGGCCCGGCTGGGTCGTCCCTGCAGAGGGGACCGGCTGGGCTGGATGGCAGCGCAGCAAGGGGTCAACAGGAGAGCCGATATCTCCACCTGAGCCAGGGCGCCCGGTGTCTGGCCAGCCCCGCTCAGGGGTCGCTGAGACACTGGCCTCTGGAGGAGGGAGGGGATCCAGGACCACCCCTGAGGGCTGCTTAGCAGGGGAGACGGCCTGGCCCGTGGATGGATCTGCAGGGATCGGGCCCACAGGGGATCCCACAGCCGCTGATGTGCCCTGGTTCTGACCCACGGCTTTAGGGACCGGCTGTGCCCGAGGGGCATCCCCAGCCCAAGGGTGGTCTTGGAAGGGAGGCACCAACTGGACCCGCTTGAGTCGGGCCTGGGGTGGCCCCGGTGCCGCTGGGCACAGGGAGGGCGGCTCTGGGCCTGCAGCGGGGGCCGGGGGGACCTCCCGGGGGGGGGGGTACACAACCGGGCGAGCAGCAGCTCCGGGATCAGCCGGGGCGGGGGGGGACTCTGCCCCAAGCCAGAGCCACGAGCTGCTGCCTGGCCCCGATGCCGAGAGAACCACGGGGGCGCTGGGCACCAAGTCGGGTAACTCCCAGCTGGCTTCAGGTCGGGCGGCCTCTGGGCGCTGCATGGCCTGGAGGCTCGGCCCCCATCTCGGAGCCACGGAGGTGGGAGGGGGCTTGACTGGGACTTTGGGGTCCCCAGCCGGGGCAGGAGCTGTGAGGACTGGAGGGATCTCGGGCAGGGTGGGAGGGGGCTCAGCTGGAGTATCGGGGTCCCCAGCCGGGGCGGGAGCTGTGAGGACGGGGGGGGGCGGGGGCGGGGGGGGGGGGGGCTCAGCTGGGGTGTCGGGGTCCCCAGTCAGGTCGGGAGCTGCAGGGACGGCAAGGGGCTCAGCTGGGGTGTCGGGGTCCCCAGCTGGGGCGGGAGCTGTGAGGACTAGAGGGATCTCGGCCAGGGTGGGAGGGGGTTCAGCTGGGGTGTCGGGGTCCCCAGTCAGGTTGGGAGCTGCAGGGATGGGAGGGGGATCAGATGGGTCGTCGAGGTCCCCAGCCGGGGCAGCAGCTTCTTGTGGGATCCACAGGGCGAGACCTTGAAAAACAAACCCAGTTAAATCCCACTGACAGAGCCCGGTGCCACCCCCACAGCTGAGCCGCGCCCCTGCCCCTGCCCGCGGGGTTTGGGCCTGCCAAGCTCAGCGCTAGACGCTGCTTGGGCTGGTGGGGGAGCTCCCTCAGCCGGCAGTGGCTGGAGGGTTTTATCCTCTGAGCCGGACCGACCAGCAGGGGGCGACAGAGTCCTGCCCCGCCCTCGATGAGCCACCTGCCCCAGTGCATTCTGGGAAATGCCCAGCATGCCTGGGCCAGTGGGATGCAGCGCGGCACCAGCGATGCATGCTGGGAAACGTCCCGCCCCGCTGTGCATTATGTCCCAGTGCATTCTGGGAAGGTCTGGGCTGCTCCGAGTGGGCCGCACAGCAAGCAGTCCCAGCAGGGCATTGTGGGAGACGTCCCGCCACAGGGAGAGCTGGGAAGGAGGAGGACCGGCCGAGCCAGTCACAACGGGACCCTCTGGCCCGTAGCACTGGGTTGGCCCTGTTCCTACGCCCACAACAGAGTGGCCGATGGTTTGGGGCCTTAACATCTGGGTGGGGGAAGCCCCATCAACCCCTTTAGGGGACCCAGCCTGACCCCACCCCCAATCACACACCCCTTGGGGGGGACCCAGCCCAGCCCCTCAATATCCCCCCCACACCATGCAAGGCAGCTGGCCCCCCACCCCCCACCCCTGTTACGTACCAGGCTCTGCCCCGGGGGGTCCGTCGGGGTCCACTGGCAGCAGCAGCATCTGCACCCCACAGCCCTGCATCCTCACCACGTCGGGCATCTGCGCCAGCCGCTGCTTGGTGGAGGCCGTGCGGCCCAGGGGCAGCGGGTGCTGGTGGGCGGCACTGTACGCGGCACGGAACTGGAAGAGGGACATGCCCCCGGGGTGCCCGGCCAGGATGGCCCCCACCTTCCGCTTCAGCTCCCTCAGGTCCTCAGGGGGCTGGGCCCTGGACTCCTGGGTCCCCTCCTCTGCTCGCAGAACCAAGGGGGCGCTGGCCTGCCTGGCCCCGGACTCCTGGATCCCCTCCTCTGCTCGCAGGGCCAAGGGGGCGCTGGCAGGCCTGGCCCCGAACTCCTGAGTCCCCTCCTCTGCTCGCAGAACCAAGGGGGCGCTGGCAGGCCTGGCCCCGAATTCCTGAGTCCCCTCCTCTGCTCGCAGGGCCAAGGGGGCGCTGGCAGGCCTGGTCCCGGACTTGTGGGTCCCCTCCTCTGTTCGCAGGCCTGAGCAGGTGCCGGTGGGCCGGGGTGGGCTCAGTAACCAGGCTGGGAGGCGGGGGTTGGCCCCTGGGGACTTTCCCAGCTTTCCCTGGGCGGCAGGGGCCCGGAAGGGCTCCCGGGCCGAGGGCAGGCTGGGAAGCAGAGGCCGGTTGGTGGTAGCACTGGGTAGTCGGGGGTTGAGGCAGGCGGTGGCGGGTGGGGGCGGGCGCTCCGCGGCATTCATTGGGAGGAGGCACCTCTTGGAGCCAGGCAAGGGGCGGGCACTGCCAGGGGGCAAAGATCCAGAGCCTTTCTTCTGCCCTAGAGGAGGGGGGAAGGCGGGGGGAAATGCCGTCAGGGTGGGTAACAGGCACGTGGCATCCCCCAGCATGCACTGCAGCTACCGCTCTGCCTGTATCCCACTCCGGACCCGCCTGGACTTTTCCCACAATGCACGGGAGCAAAGGCGGGTTTACGCCATGGGTGAGTTGGGGGGAACCCCGCAGCCTGCCCCACAGCCGGAGAGTCAGACAATAAGGAATCCAGGTCTCAGCTACCCCCAGTGGCCCCATGGAAAACTGGGGGTAGGGCTCTGGCCTGTGGAATGGAGTTCTGACAGCCAGTCCAGGAGGAGTCAGGACTCCTGGGTTCTCTCCCCTGTTCTGGGAGGGGAGTGGGGCCTAGTGGTTTGAGCAGGGGGCTGTGAGCCAGGACTCTTGGGTTCTGTTCCCAGCTCTGAGTGGGATTTATTGTCCCGTTCTCCCCCACACACACACCCCATCGTACCTGTCCCCAGCCAGACGATACACTTCGCTCCCTTCTCCGGCTGCCTGTACTCCAGCGCGGGCAGGCGCCTCCGCAGGAATGCGAGCACGTCCTCCTCGCCCTGGGAGCTGACAAACCGCTTCAGATCCAGCCCGTGTCTCCCCAGCAGCAACTCCTGCAGCTTCTGCAGCTGCAGGCCAGACTGGTATGGGCGTAGCAGGCACTTGAGCAGCGTCAGGACCTCAGTCGCACCTGCACAGAGGCCGAGGGAAGAAAGATCGCCACGGTCAGGGGTGGGGAATGGGGCCGTTTCCCCTCTGGGGGCACCAGCTCCCACCCGGCCCCAGGGCAGGGAATGGCTGGCTCCAGGGGAAGGGATGAATCTGAGTTTCCCACGTCCTAGGTGGGGGGAGGGGGGGAGGAAACCAGCTACACCCCACTTCTTCCAGCACACAGGCTACAATTCCCCTACCCTCCACTAGGGGGCAGCCCCTACACATCCTCTCACAGGCCTCTAGCTATTCCCCGGATTCTGGCCCATTCGGATCCGCACCCCCCCAACTCCGGGATCCGGGGTGATCGGTTTGGCCCGTCATACACACCCGGGCAGGGAGCGTCGCCCGAGCCCATTCATCGTTAACAATACTTGTACTGATGGCCAACTGATCCAGTGGGAATAAGGTTCTTGTCCCAGAATCAGGCTAATACCAAGCAGTTCGAAATCTTGGGGGGAACCTCGGGGCGTCTGGCGCACGCGCACCGGGGGCAAAGCAAAGCCGCGGTGATTTTGATTAAGATCAGCAATAAAGCCAGAAAAGCTCATAACGAGATAGGAACAATACAGTATTGGAGATATCTGGAGTACCTACTCCTAAATATGTGTGCTCACACCCTTCCTCGAGGGCCTGGTGGGCAGAGACAAAGGTCTGATGGTCCAGGTTCCTCAACGCTCAAGAGGGACAGCAGATAACAATAGAGAAGAAGGCTCAAGTGACGGCTAGCTAGCCCCCTCCACACGGTGGTTGGCCCTATTACAGGGCCCGAACGCTATCATGAATAACCCTTCGAGGGGTTGCGAGCGCTTTGGGGGACAGGATTAAAATTCAAAATGATCTGGACAAATGGGAGAAATGGTCTGAAGTCAATAGGATGAAATTCAATAAGGACCCATGCAAAGCGCTCCACTTAGGAAGGACCAATCAGTTGCACACATACAAAATGGGAAATGACGGCCTAGGAAGGAGTACTGCGGAAAGGGATCTGGGGGTCATGGTGGATCACAAGCTAAATACCAGTCAACAGTGTCACACTGTTGCAAAAAAAACCCAAACATCATTCTTGGCTGTATTAGCAGGAGTGTCGTAAGCGAGACACGAGAAATAATTCTTCCGCTCTACTCTGCAATGATTAGGCCTCAACTGGAGTATTGTGTCCAGTTCTGGGCGCCACATTTCAGGAAAGATGTGGACAAACTGGAGAAAGTCCAAAGAGGAGCGACAAAAATGATTCAGGTCTAGAAAACATGAGCTATGAGGGAAGATTGAAAAAACCACGGGTTTGTTTAGTCTGGAGAAGAGAAAACAGAGAGGAGGTGATAAGTTTTCAAGTCCATAAAAGGCTGTTACAAAGAGGAGGGAGAAAATTCGCGTTAACCCCTGAGAAGCAATGGTCTTAAATTACAGCAAGGGCGGTTTAGGTTGAACATTAGGAAAAACTTCCTGTCAGGGTGGTTAAGCACTGGAATAAATTGCCCAGGGAGGTTGTGGAATCGGCATCATTGGAAGTTTTTCAGAGCAGGTGTGATAAATGGGG
>NW_020664935.1:8766-17088 GCF_002925995.2 Terrapene triunguis | reverse complement strand
GTCTATCAATCTCCACATTTTCTGCTGCTAGGAAGATAACTCTGGATCTATTTTCTCTCATTCACTTTCAGTTGGAATAATTTAAATCCAGGCCAAAGGATTTCCTCTTCCATTGTGTCTTCAGCACCTTTGGGAGCAAACAGTTACTGTTAGCCCACAGGTTTCCAGTTTCAACCTGTCCCTGGGTGAGATGGCCAGGAAAGGGGTTGGTGCTCAATTGCACCTAGCCCAGGTTATGCAGCTCCCTAGGGTGAAGGGAATAAGTGTGGGGGTCACGTGACAAGAATCAGCATGTGACTGCGACCCAGGCCTGCTGAGAGATATCAGGGCAGCCTGTGCTTAGCCAGGAGAGAGACCCCAAGGGGAGCAGGTATGGGGGGGGGGGCTTGGATAGTCCTTTAAAGGTCAGGGACAAGCCGGGAAGGGGTCAGGCTGAGCATTTAAGGCCCTAGGAGGAAAATACAGGGCAGTTTAGGTGATGGGGCAGATAGTCCAGTTGGTTTAGGCTCCCTGGGCCAGACACCCACAGGTGAAGGTGATTGTCGGGGCTTCTGTCCTTATTCCCCAGGGTAGATTTGATAGAGCAGAAGACTGATGCTGTAAGGGAGAAGTGAGTTAACCCCAAGGTCACCCAGTGAGTTTATATCACGAATGCATACTTGGAAGGATCCAATAGAAACATGGATTTTCCAGTCTCTTCTTTCTAGGAGTCCCCAGCGCTACGGTAAAACCCCTGCTGCCCCTCCCCATTCTGCTCACCTCCAAGATGTGCTGGAGTTTGTCTGTGCTGGGGGCTGCTGTCAGCAGGATCTAGAACTCGTCATCCATGTTCTCTGGGCAGGCCTTGCTCAGAGCCTGTCAGCGGAGGGAGACCATGGGTCAGGGTTATGGAACCTGGGGCTACACCTGCCAGGATGACAGCTGGCTCTGCAGTTCTTGCCCAGAGCAGCTCTCTGCAGAGGGCCTGGTGCACAGCAGGGTAGGGAACAGCCAAGCTGCTAGGGATGGGAGCTGGGCCTCTGGGCAGAGTCCAGGAACCAAAGCACAGCCTGCAGAAAGAAAGGACTGCCCACGGAGGGACAACGTAATGTCCCATGGAGGGAAGAGGCTCTCCCTGCCATTTTTTAACCTCATGGGCTGTTCTCATGCTCTTCCAACCCCACCTCTCAGTAGCTCCAGCTGTCCGAGGGAGCAGGGACCAGAGGCCATCCTGCTGCTGGACGGAGGTGGAGGTTGATGTTCTACCTGCATATGGGTATTGTCCTTTCTCATGCCCACGGTGAATCCACCATGCAAGGGAAGCTCTCAGGACATGGGATTCCAGCTTCAGAGCCAGGGGCAGCTTCAGCTTGCTGGAAGGAGACGGTGTATGAGACCTTGCAGTTGGGGGATGAGACAGGCACTAGCATAGATATGGAAGTTTGGGGAAATGGGGAAGAGGCCGGTGTTGGACCAGGAGGGCAGGGATTTGGGAAGCAAGATCTGAGGATCAAACACTGTCTAATTGTTGGTTAGGATTATCCCCACTTCAGAGAGGAGGAAAGTGAGGCTCCACAGGGAAGCAGGATCTGGCCTATTGGGCTGAGTGTCTGAATAATCGCTAGAGCAAAAATATAAAAGCCATTAAGTGTCAGAAGAACATTCATCAGGGAATTGGAGAGTTCAAGGCTGGCCAGAAAATCTGTAGTATATGGCATAAACCAGTAGGCGCTCTGCCACCTCATTGGTTTTGGAGACAAGGGTACGTCTCTTGGAGAGAGGGGTTAGAGGATCTTTCTCTGAGACACACAACTGTCAATAGTTGGGAACCGAAACCCCATCTGTAATTTTGCTCACTAGCTCTGCCACAAACTCCACCTTCTAACCATTCTGAGCCAGGACCAGGAACACCATTTCACTGTCATAGTTACATGTACCTGCACACCTGCAGACATAGCAGCTGGCACATGCACTGGTGCTGGCGCTGTGACATGACCTGGATGAACCACCCTGCTGGCCCCCATATCCTGCATTCTCTCTCTGAGCAATCAGTACTGCTCCCTGCTCTTCCTCTCTTCCTGGACCGTGTCCCTTTCCTCCTTGGAACTTTTGAAAGCAACGTGCTCCTTGTTCCTCCTTGCCCCTATCTCCAAAAGCTCCTGCATGGTCCTCCTCCTTCTGGCCCACTGCTGGCCACTTGCAGCACCCGCAGTCCAAGGCAGCAGGCTTGACCCAGCAGGTGTGGAAGTGTCTTCCAATGGAATGAAACGGAGGGTATGTTCATTGTATTGCCATGGTGGGAGGGAGAAAGAATCCCCCACTTTGGTTTCTGTCTGTCCACAAGGCCATGATTTCCAACATTGTGGAATGCTTTGATATCACTCATAAAGTCTCATGTACACTCCATCTCACTTCTGCCCTTGGAGGATTCACACATGCACATCCTATGCAGGTGTGTGAGTAACACTGATTTTACTTTAAATCAATACCAAAGAAATTAAGAGGCTGGATCTGGCTGATGCAGGGTAGGCTGAAGTCGTGTTTTGGGGACATTTACCAATACTGACTCGGACTTTGTTTCATGCTCCATGAAAAACTTCCAAACATCACCTTCCAGGAACAGAAGGAAACCAGGACCCAAAGTAACATATTTTTGGTTAGAATGCAGTGTTCTGCAGGCAGCAGAGTGGAATCTCATCAACCCTCCTCCTGAATCCAGCAACAGAAAAGCCCGGACAACACAGGGCAAAAGAATGCCCTGCTGCACGAAGCATCATCTAAAGTCGCCATCTGCAGCATTAGATCGGCGTACCCAAGATAACAAAAAGCTCTCCTTGGAAAAATACGCCCTCAGGCCCTGCTAGGCCTGTTAGCTAATAAGAGTATGGAAAGCTATATCTTCAAGGTTTTTTCCCCTCTCTTTGGACTTGTGATTGGGAATACAAACCCCACACTGGGGAACAAGAGGTTAAGGAGCTGCTCTGGCCTCAGCCAGCCCAGCTCCATCACACCTGCAGGGGGTGCACAGACTGGACGAGGACTTGTGGGCAGACCAGGCAAGAGGAAGGACCTCTACGTTGCAGGCCCTGAAGGAAGGCAGGATCATTCCCTCAGCAACTGCCTGAAGGTCCCTCTCCCTGAGGGAAGGGAGGACCTGTTCCTGTTGCACCAGGGTGTGGTGTTCTGTCCCATCTAATAGCACTGAGACCACTTAGAGAGAGAGTTAAATGAGTCTGCTCTATAACCTTAACTAAGAGCTAGATGGCTTTTAGCATATGCTATAGAGGCTCATGCACTAAGCTCTAGAGGTCCCAAGTTTGATCTTGCCCGCTGTTGACTGGGGTCTGTCAGTGTTACAAGTGGGGGGTTGTGACGTTATTGACATGAACTGTTACCGTATAGATCATTGTTGCAACCAAGGTCCTATAGTTGCACCAAATCTTGTACAAGGGAGGTTAAACGAGGTGTCTATGAAAAGGTTGTAATTTGCTGGTTATGATTATGCTGTCTGTATGTGTGTATCATTTTGTATTTGAAGTTAAGAGTATTGGTTATGTATTTGTAGCTCACTGTGTTTGATTCTAAGTAGCATTAGTGAAGCATTTGGTCAGCTTCTTGAGAAAGGAATTTTCAGATTAAGTGCCCAATCAAGAAACACTTAACTGACAATGGACCTTGGGAGACTCCAGTCCACATATGAGAAGCCTTCCTGGGAACGTTCAAGGTAGCATGTGAGCAATGGTTGTTCTACCTGTAAAGAACTGAGTCCTGCATGGACACGTGACTTGCCCATGTGACTCCAAAATCCACCTCGCTGCTGTGATTTTCCACAGTAAGAACAAAGGGGTCCTTCCACATGGCAGAAGATAGAAAAGGCCCGGGAAACACCTCCATTTTGTCTTCAGTCCTGCTTCTTACCTCTGGAGGAACTTTGCTACAGACTGAAGCTCTGAACAATGGACTGAATGACCCATCCAAATCTGTGGATGTACTCCAGAGACGTGATTTGTGCCTGCAGTTTATTCCATCACTGCTACAAGCCTGAACCAAGAACTTTGCCATTGCTGTATGTAATTGTTCCTTTAACAATGTTAACTCTCATCTATATTTCTTTCTTTTTATGAATAAACCTTTAGATTTTAGATTCGAAAGGATTGGCAACAGCGTGATTTGTGGCTAAGATCTGACTCGTCTATTGACCTGGGTCTGGGGCTTGGTCCTTCGGGATCGGGAGAACCTTTTTCTTTTACTGGGGTATTAGAATCATAGAATCATAGAATATCAGGGTTGGGAGAGACCTCACCAAGTCATCTAGTCCAACCCTCTGCTCAAAGCAGGACCAATCCCCAACTAAATCATCCCAGCCACGGCTTTGCCAAGCCTGACCTTAAAAATCTCTAAGGAAGGAGATTCCACCACCTCCCTAGGTAACCCATTCCAGTGCTTCACCACCCTCCCAGTGAAAAAGTTTTTCCTAATATCCAACCTAAACCTCCCCACTGCAACTTGAGACCATTACTCCTTGTTCTGTCGTCTGCTCCCACTGAGAACAGTCTAGAGCCATCCTCTTTGGAACCCCCTTTCAGGTAGTTGAAAGCAGCTATCAAATCCCCCCTCATTCTTCTCTTCTTTAGACTAAACAATCCTAGTTCCCTCAGCCTCTCCTCATAAGTCATGTGCTCCAGCCCCCTAATCATTTTTGTTGCCCTCCGCTGGACTCTCTCCAATTTTTCCACATCCTTCTCGTAGTGTGAGGCCCCAAACTGGACACAGTACTCCAGATGAGGCCTCACCAATGTCGAATAGAGGGGAATGATCACGTCCCTCGATCTGCTGGCAATGCCCCTACTTATACAGCCCAAAATGCCGTTAGCCTTCTTGGCAACAAGGGCACACTGTTGACTCATATCCAGCTTCTCATCCATTGTAACCCCTAGGTCCTTTTCTGCATTGGTATTGGTTTTCATAACCATTCATCCTCATAAGGAGTGGTGCTGGTGGTGATACAAGGGAACTGGGGTATCTGAGGGAATTGCTTGTATGACTTCTGGTTAGCCAGTGGGGTAAAACCAAAGTCCTTTCTGTTTGGCTGGTTTGGTGTGCCTTAATAGTAAAGGACACCCAGCCTTGGGCTGTGACTGTCCTGCTCCAAGCAATTTGTCCTGAATTGATACTCTCAGTAGTGTCCCACCAGAGGCCGCATCGTTACAGGGGTCATCTGGGATTTCAACTGGGAAGTCTCTGAAGCTCAGGACGCGCTTCCTCAGCTAGGGGAAGTATGTAACCCACACACTTTCTGGGTGTGGTGGTGTGTCCCATCTAGTGGCACCGAGACCACTTAGAGAGAAAGATAAAATGAGTCTGCTCTACAGTCTTAGCTAACAGCCAGTTGGCTTTTAGCTCATGCTGTAGAGGCTCATGCACTAAGCTCCAGAGGTCCCAACAACCAGGGTCTGTCAGCATTACAGAGGCACCTGCCACCACAAGAGGGAGAGAGGTGCCATGCCACGCCCAGCTGTGAAGAGGTGCCAAGCAGTGAGCTGACACCCTTCAGAGCCTCCTGTGATAAACTCTGAACTTTGGACACTAACTGGCTGGTAGGAAGTGTCACACTCTTGTGTTGCCCTCAGAGGCCTGGGTGAGACCCTGTGGGAGGCCCTGGGCTCCCCCACCATCTGCTGCGCCCTTCCCCTCCGCATGTCGAAGGGCTGAAACCCTGACCACTAGGCAACATCCCCACAAGCGAATGCCATAACGAGGCATCCGTCTTTGAAAGTTTTCAGAGGATGCAGGGGCAGAAAGGGGAGAGAGGATGAGGGTGGCTGTTGGCGGGGGGGGGAGACATTGAGAGAGAGAGAGAGAGAGAGAGGGAGGGTGGGAGCCGTATGGGAATCTCTTGTTTACCGCCATCAACCCAATGATCAGACCATTGATGCCTAAAATGTTCCCTGACATGTTGTAATTGATTGGATCCAGATTTAAAAACGGTTCCCACATTTACAGACAGAGAAATGTCAGCGAGTTGAGTGGAAGCCCATTGCAAGCTCAGCTAGTTATGTAATGGGGGTTATGCCCCATCTAACAAGCTCCTTAAACAATAGGTCCCAATTTTCATTCACATTGTTCTGTTTAATTCTTTTGCTCCAAAACACTTTCACTAATCATTTTGGTCAGCTTTGGAAAGTTAACCCTTTCAGTGCACCAAATATACATATTGCTGGTTGGGTCTGCCCTCTGTTGGTCATAAGAACAGCCATACTGGATCAGACCAATGGTCCATCCAGCCCAGAATCCTATCCTCCCACAGTGGCCAATGCCAGGTGCCCCAGAGGGAATCGACAGAACAGGTAATCATCAAGCGATCCATCCCGTCGCCCATTCCCAGCTTCTGGCAAACAGAGGCTAGGGACACTTCAAGAGCATGGTTTTGTATCCCTGCCCATCCTGGCTAATAGCCAATGATGGACCTATCCTCCATGAACTTATTTAGTTCTTTGTTGAACTCTGTTATAGTCTTGGCCTTCACAACATCCTCTAGCAAAGAGTTTCCCCAGGTTGACTGTGTGTTCTGTGATGAAATACTCCCTTTTTTTGTTTTAAACCTGCTGCCTATTCATTTCATTTAGTGACCCCTAGTTCTTGTGTTATGAGATGGAGTAAATAACACTTCCTTATTTACTTTCTCCATACCAGTCACCATTTTATAGACCTCTATCATATCCCCCCTTAGTCACCTCTTTTCCAAGCTGAAATCTCCACCCAGTCTTATTAATTTCATCTCATACGGAAGCTGTTCCATATCCCTAATAATTTTGGTTGCCCTTTTCTGTACCTTTTCCAATTCCAGGATATCTTTTTCAGACCAGCTCCAGTATTCAAGATGGGGCATACCATGGATTTATTGAGAGGCAATATTACATTTCTGTCTTCTTACCTATCCTGTAAGGTGATTTTGGTACATGGTCATATTCTGTTAGGAAGGTTGCTGCAATTCAAAATGGAGTTTAGAAATTCAAGATGGCACATATGATAGGAAGGGTTTGAACGCCATTATGGTACCCTTTCTTCATGGCATTTTCCCGCCAAAACTCTGTTTTCCTCACGGAACCTGAGGGACAGAGAACTGGTGGGAACCGGTTGGGAGCGGTGCCTGTCAGAGTGTGCCTCAGGAATGCGCGCCTCAGACAGCGTATAAGGGACTGTTAGTGGTGATGCAGGCGCTGTCCACCATTGAGGCAGCCATGTCCAGGTTCTTTGTGTGGCATTAGATCAAGACTTCGCTTACTAACATCTGTCAAGGACTCTGATACTTACCTGACTCCTGTAATCCACCAAAGGATCCAGTGAAGGCTGTGCTATCTGCTCAGATCTGTTGATCTCCTGCTTGGGCAGTAGAGAGCCAGATCCTCCGATGTTCCAGAGATCCTGAGACGGACCATCCGTTGCCAGTGTCCTCCACCTGCAGCTAGAAGAGAGACAGTAATTATTTTTTGGACATTTATGAGTTTAGCCAAGGGACAGTTTAAGGGCCTGGGCTTTATGCCCCCTTGCTGGAATCTATTCATGGGTATTTGTAGTGTTCCCCATAGTGAATCTTCCCCCAGTTGTATCTATCCCTTAATAAATCTGCTTTCTGTTTAAGGTTATATTCTTTCTATCCTTTATTTCAATGCAACATGGGCGGGAGGCACACAGATTTCTAATTCTCCCAGCTGATAGATGCTGGTAGGAGTTGAACCTGTTGTATATGTCACCTCCTTATTATTCCACACAGAGATTTTGGGGTAACAATCCCTTTCCCTTTCCTAATGATTTCCCAACATTTTGTTTGCGTTTTTGACTGCCGATGCACATTGAGTGGATGTTTTCAGAGAACTATCCACAATGACTCCAAGATTTCTTTCTTAAGTTGTAAGAGCTAATTTAGACCCCATCATTTTAGATGTAGAGTTGGGATCATGTTTCTCAATGTGCATTACTTTGCATTTATCAACATTGAATTTCATCTGCCATTTTGTTGCCCCGTCACCTAGTTTGGTGAGATCCCTTTGCCACACTTTGCAGTCTCTTTTGGCATTAACTAACTTGAGTTGGTTTACTTGTGGCACCTTAGAGATTAACACATTTATTTGGGCATAAGCTTTCATGGGCTGAAACCCACTTCATCGGATGTGGGTTTTAGCCCATGAAAGCTTATGCCCAAATAAATTCGTTAGTCTCTAAGGTGCCACAAGGACTCCACATTTTTTTGGCTGATAAAGCTTAACACGGCTACCACTCTGTAACTTGAGTTGGTCTGTATCATCTGCAAATGTTGCCACCTCACTGTTTACCCCTTTTTCC
>NW_020664935.1:0-8666 GCF_002925995.2 Terrapene triunguis | reverse complement strand
TACAGCTTAACACGGCTACCACTCTGTAACTTGAGTTGGTTTGTATCATCTGCAAATGTTGCCACCTCACTGTTTACCCTTTTCCAGTTCACATAGGAGTATGATGAACAGTACTGGTCCCAGTACAGACCCCTGGGGGACACCACTATTTACCTCTCTCCATTCTGAAAACTGACCATTTAGTCAGACCCTTTCTTTCTTGCCTTTTAACCAGTTACCTATCCCAGAGAGGACCTTCCATCTTATCCCATTTTGCTTCAGAGCTTTTGGTGAGGGACCTTGGCAAAGGCTTTCTGAAAATCTAAGTACACTATATGCACTGGATCACCTTTATCCACATGCTTGTTGACTCCCTGAAAGAATTCTAGTAGATTCGTGAGGCATGATTTCCCTTTACAAAAACCATGTTCACTCTTCCCCAACAAATAGTGTTTATCTATGTGTCTAATAATTCTGCTCTTTACTATCATTTCACCCAATTTGCCTGGTACTGAAGTTAGCCTTAGTGGCCTGTAATTGCCGGGAGCATCTCTGGAGCCTTTTAAAAACATTGGGGTCATATTAGCTATACTCCAGACATCTGGTATGGAAGCTGATTTAAAGGATAGGTTACATACCACAGTTAGTTAGTAGTACTGCAATTTCACATTTGAGTTTCTTCAGAACTCTTGGGTGAATACCATCTGGTTCTGGTGACTTATTGCTGTTTAATTTATCAATTTGTTCCAAAACCTCCTTACTGGTCCTTACTGAATACAGTCAAGTCATGATCAGTGCCCCAGAGCAACCACGAACATCCAGTCCAGTGATCAGTTCATCTTTATCCACCACAAGGAGGCCCACAATAGAGTCACCCCTAGTTGGGTACTTTGCATTAGAAAAGTATTTATAATTTTTCAAAATCTCCAAGGATGATTTACTCCTGGCTACGGGAGACCTCCCCGTCTGTCTCCCAGTAGGAAGTCCCCCGTGCTAACCTAATTTCTTCCCACAAGTCACAGACAGGTGCAAAAGGAGAAACGTTTCCTGCTCTCTGGTTTGGATTCAGTGAACTGTGCCAGCCCCCCACCGGTTCACCTGCTGGGCTGTGTGAATTAGCAGATTGATCCCTATCCATTCGAGGTCCTGGGGTTCTCAATAACCAAGAACATAAAACAGGTAATGATGTGTCTAATGTGGGGATTCTCAAACTTCACTGCACTCCAACTCCCTTCTGACAACAAAAATTACTAAACGACGCCAGGAGGGGAGACTGAAGCCTGAGCCCTCCCGAGTCCCACCGCTCCAGGTGTGGGGGGAAAGCCAAAGCCCGAGCCCCATCACCCTGCGTGGGGAGGCAAAAATCGAAGCCCAAGGGCTTCAGCCCCAGACATGGGGCCTGCAACCTGAGCCTGACTGTCCAGGGCTGAAGCCCTCAAGCTTTGGAGTCAACCTCAGGCAGTGGAGCTTGGGCTTCAGCTTTGGCCCCATGCCCCAGAAAATTTATGCCAGCCCTGGTGACCCCATTAAAATGGGGTTGCAACCCACTTTGGGGTCCTGACCCACAGTTTGAGAACCGCTGGTCTAATGTAAAGTGCCACTCTGCCCACCACTTTTATCCTCTCTCCCCTACCTCAATGGGTTGTAACCAGTGACATTAACATTCCAGTCATACACATCGTCCCACCGGGTTTCTCCATTTCCCCACCCCAGGGAGAATTTCCAGCTCCTCTTCCTTATTGCCCAGGTTCCAGTGCCAAGAGCAGTGTTGCTTCCCTTCACGAGAGATGTCTTGCAGGGCACATACACTGCACCACAGCATTCCTCTGAGTCCACACTTGGGTTACTGCAGGTTGGGTTATCTATAAGCCAGGGAGAGACTCCATCTTACGTGTTCCTTTCTTCCCTCCATTGGAAGCTGCCGGGGGAGAAAGAGAACGTGTCCCTAGGGCTGAGGCAGAATGGGATTGCTGGCGTTGCAGCATGCTCTCCAGGAACCCTCAAGCCTTCCCTATCTGCTCTGCAGCATCAGAACAGCAGAGCCTGGATTGGAGCAAGGGAACGGCCTCTTTTCCCACAGAATCCTTCCCTCAGGCCCGGAGTATTTAGAGCAGAAATCCCTGTGGGTGTTAATGTTTCTCTAAAAAGAGTGGTGCAGCTTCTTGACTACACAATGCAAAGTGATCTGTTTGTAGAGATGCATAACGCCCTGTAGTGATTTCTCTGAGAAGATTCCTCTGAGCAGTTGTGGGAGGCAGGACCTTATTCCTTACCTCTCATGATAGGGCTGTGTGAGAGCTTGTAGAGAGCCAGAGGCAGCTTTCTAGAGGGTTCATTCAAAAATTCCCTATGGAACCTAGGGGCTGCGGCCTACAGCAGGAAGGAGCCAGGTGGTTGTTGGAATGACTCTAGGTGGAATGCTATGGGATGGCTTTCTGATCATCGCTTCACTCTGCTTCTTCCCACACCCACCTTTGGGGTAAGTCCATCACCTCCTCCTTAGTGTATATGGGCTGGAAACCAGATATGGCATTAGGGAGGTTGCCCACTCAGCCCGTGCACAGGAGGATCCATTGCAGTTCAAGTCCTCCTGCTTGTTGCAGCCCAGAGGAATGCATGACACTGAGCCTGAACTCTGTGACTGCATTAGTCACCAACAGGTGAGTGTGGCAGGAGAGGACACATAACATAAGCTCTGGGATCTGAAGAGAGGTCTCTGGAGCCTCGGGATGTGCAGGTTTGGAGACATGCGGCTCCTACCTAGTCCAAAGTAACCTGCCGTGCTCCCTGACAAGAGCCATATTAACAGGCAACACTGCGACTGACCCCCATGCCTCTCTATTTCCTTGGCCACATGTATTGTGTCCTTTTTCTGGTGGCTAGTCCAGAAAAAGAGAAGAAGAGCTCACTACTGCTACCACCTCAGGGATTTGTTGGCTTGAGATCATGTTGATAGAAGCATGCGGTAGTGACAGAAACTGGGATGTCAAGCCCCTAGAGTGACTTCTTACCTTTATAGACCTGCCCTTTCATCGTACAAGGCTATTTTAAAGTTGAGTGTGATAGTAAAGAGACCCATTTTCAACCCTTCACCACACAAGACAAAGCCCACAGTATTCATCATTAACTATGTATTTCTACGCTCCTGGCTCCCAAACTGTTTTTCCTCCTTACTGCCACCAGCCACCTTCGCGTTCTCCCTCTTCTCTCCCCAGCTCTGCTCACTTGAGTGCAGCAGCTCAGCGGATGCTCCAGCTTTACTCTTTCACTTCCATTCTTCTTCACTTCTGTGGATGGCTGTATTTGCCATTGAGCAGCATGATGGAAATACCTGAGTCCTCTGTCTAGGCACGCAGGCACAGCAGCTAAAGCCAAAGCCCCACTGAGAGCAGTGGGAAATTAGCTTAGTGTGTCAGGAGTGGAGGCTTGGCCCATGGGGACCCCAGGCACTGCAGCTGCTGCCACCTACATGGTGAATCCTCCAACCCATCGCCAAACAGCTCTTCCACATTCTGAAAACTGGCCTCACTGGCTGACTCTCTAGGAGCATAGAAACCCTTTGTTAGAGCAGGAGAGTCTCTTCAATGCAGCTCTCTTTCCACAGACCCCAGAGGGACACAGTGAATCACCTGCAAGTCTCTAGGAGTCTCTCAAGGAGTTCCCTGCTCAGTCACTTGGCACCCACTAGCAATGGTCTCTGACACTGTCATTGCAAAGGGGAGCTCAGCAGATGGTCCCTTTCTATGGCTTCCTGAGTGGGAGGGAGGTTGGTCTTGTCATTTAAGGCCTAGCTGTCAGAGTCAGGGCTCCTGGGGTTCTCTGGCTTTAGAGGCGGGTGGAGTCTAGTGGCTGGAGCTGGACTGGTATCAGTACCATGCTTCCTTCCTGCCTCTGGCAGTGATGTTGTGTGTGACCTTGCAGACAGTTGCTTTCCATCCCTGTGCGCCAGCTAACAGAGATAATACTGACCCCCTCAGAGGGGCTGGTAGGGGTCACTACCGTAATGACTCAAATTGGAGTGAGTTGTGCTCTTGGCAGCGAAGGGCCCAGATTCAGTCCCCACGGATGCCTAAGGTATCTATATGTGGCCAAGGTTTGACTCACCTACCATTACAGACTGTTTAGCCCGGTCCTGGCCATGTGTGGTGCATCTTCTCCTGGCCCTCTCTGGCACACAGCTCCATCACACACAAGAACATGGCCCACCAAGGACAATCTATCAGCTCCCATTTGGTGTTCAGCTCCAAGATGGATGGTGAGCCCTAGTCAGACCATAGAAAGACAAGGTGGTGTTCTTTGGTGGAAACTGCTGGAGCTTCAGCCTCTGCTCCCACCTCCACCCACATGCTAAGGGCTTCAAAAGTGGTCCCTGATCCCAGGTCAACAAAGTAGCTGAGGTGAGGCCAGGGTGGGTGGAATTACTGTTGGGACTGATCCTAAGAAAAGAGGAGATTTCTCCTCTGCTCTAGGGAGATTCCCATAGGAAAAGCAGCTGGGGTGAGGGTGGGGGCAATACAAGCACTACCCCTCAGCCCTTGAATAGCAGGCAACCAGGACTTTGGGAGCCAAGGTACTGGTGTATCTTGCTGGACAGCAAAAAAGAGCATTGGAGAAATTGTACAATGTCACGGCTCGGTCAAGGGCAGCCAGACCTACTGGTCAGAGCCAGAGTCCACACTCACATGACAGGAGTTGAGACTCAGCTGGGTCAGGATTCTGGAAGATTGCACAAGAGAAACTTGCAATCACAACCACAAATCAGATGCCACGAAATCAAGCCAGGGGAACAGCAGCAGAAACAGGCAGCACATGGTCCAGAACAGGGAGCAGCCCTGGTGTTCAGTCAGCTTCCTTTTCCTGCTGCTGCCTTAAGCAGGGCCAGAGGGCCAATTAGCTTCTCTGGGACTCCTCCAATAGGACCTCAGGAGTAGAGCCTCAAACTGGGGCTGAACTTCATGGGTCCTAGGTAAGCAATTTTCAGCAGGCTTCCAGGTGGAGGGTTGGAGTGTGGCTGCTTCCATGAACCCTACAGCCCCGGGTTGAAGACCTCTGGGTCCTGACAGTGAGTGATCTCTCCCCAGTTGAGTGATCAAACCTCCTGCAGAAAACATTATCCAGGATCCTGGACACATTCTCTGAGAATAAAATGAGGATATCATGATGAGAAATAGGTCTCTGTACCAGGGCTGGGATCCAGGGATAGGGAAAGCTCCCAACCAGGGTATGTAGCAGTAGCCCCATTTGTTGCAAGAGCCCCAAGTGGCAGGAAGAGTCAATGGTTCTTACCTCCAGGAGATGCATGGGATCTTCCATCTGAGCCTCAATGAGACCCATGTTGCTTGGGTTGACAGGATGAGATCACCTGTCTCCACTGCTCCCTGAGCTGGGTTGGCTGCAGGATACATCTCTGTGAGAGGCTGGGACAGAGCCTGAAAGACAGATGTGACAATCAGGGTTCTGTCACCCCAGGGGGAGAACAGAGGGTCTCTGCACCCCAAAGAATAAGCAATTGAATCAACTGATTCAATGCAGAATTATTGTACCATACAGGTACCTAATAAGGTCCTCTCATGGATTGGTAACTGGTTAAAAGATAGGAAACAAAGGGTAGGAATAAATGGTCAGTTTTCAGAATGGAGAGAGGTAAATGGTGGTGTCCCCCTGGGGTCTGAACGGAGACCAGTGCTGTTCAACATATTCATAAATGATCTGGAAAAAGGGGTAAACAGTGAGGTGGCAAAATTTGCAGATGATAAAAAAACTACTCAAGATAGTTAAATCCCAAGCAGACTGCAAAGAGCTACAAAAGGATCTCACCAAACTGGGTGACTGGGCAACAAAATGGCAATGTTCAATGTTCAGAATTTAATGTTGATAAATGCAAAGAAATGCACATTGGAAAATACAATCCCAATTCTACCTATAAAATGATGGGATCTAAATTAGCTGTTACCACTCAAGAAAGGGATCTGGAGGGGTATGGAACAGCTGCCAAATGAGGAGAGGTTAAGAAGACTGGGATTTTTCATCTTAGAAAAGGGATGACTAAGGGGGGGATATGATAAGAGGTCTTTGAAATCATGACTGGTGTGGAGAAAGTAAATAAGGAAATGTTATTTACTCCTCATCGTTCAAGAACTAGGGGTCACCAAATGAAATTAATAGGCAGCAGGTTGAAAAATAAAAATAGGAAGTATTTTTTCACACAACACATAGTCAACCTGTGGAACTCCTTGCCAGAGGATGTTGTGAAGACCAAGACTATAACAGGGTTCAACAAAGAACTAGGTAAGCTCATAGAGGATAGGTCCATCAATGGCTATTAGCCAGGATGGGTAAGGATGCTGTCCCTAGCCTCTATTTGCCAGAACCTGGGAATGGGCGACAGGGGATGGACCACTTGATCATTACCTGTTCTGTTAATTTCTTCTGGGGCACCTGGCATTGGCCACTGTCGGAAGACAGGATATGGGGCTAGATGGACCTTGGGTCTGACCCAGTATGGCCGCTCTTATGTTTGGAAAGCTGACAACACTCTGGTGATGAATATCCTTGTGTGATGTAGGTCTGAGTGGGGTATAATGAGTTCTATACATGTACTGCAAATACACCCCCTGAAATATGTTGAGGGGTCAGAGTTGATAAATCAGTTTGGCTTAGAGATAGAGAAGAAGTTCCTGTTTGTTTCATGTTCATAGAGCCATAGCTTAATAGCCAAAGCAGGAGGGGAGAAGAAAGTGTACCAGGGCAAGTGCAGGGGTAGGATCCGGTCAAGTGCCCAGCTCTCTCCCAGGTTTGTGGGTGAGAGTTAGGACAGGTCTCTGTTGGATAAAGGACAACGCCCTGCTCCTTACAATCCTCTGTGTCCATGGGAGAGAAGGGATGAATCCCTCCTTGAGAATCTCAGCAGCTTCCTAGGAAGGAGCCAGTGCTCTTCTCAGAGGGCCTTCTCCTGGACCTCACAGGGGTCTGATGCTCTCACTCCACAAGCCTGCCTGGGGCCTTGGAGTTAGTGCTCAACAGAACCAGGAAGAGCCCTGTTGTCGAGCACCAGCGCCTTCCCTCTATCCCTGAAGGTGGAAGGGCCCCAACACTGCCCTGCACTCACTGCCCTGACCACGGATGGCTCTCAGGTAGCAGGACACAATGGAAACGTGGATCATCCAGTCTCTCATTTCCAGGCCTCCCCAGGGCTAAGGTAAAATTCCTGCTCCCCCTGACCATTATGCTCACCTCCAAGATGTGCTGGAGATTGTCTGTGCTGGGGGTTGCTATCAGCAAGCTCTTCAGCACGGCATCCATGTCTCTGGGCAGGCCTTCTTCAGAGCCTTCTTCAGCGGAGGGAGACCACGGGTCAGGGTTATGGAACCTAGAATTCAGCTGGCACCAGATGGATCAGACTGAACAGGTTCCAAACCTCTCGGAGGCTCTTACCTTCTAAACAGGGACGTCTATTTTATAGTAAAATCAGTAAAAGGAAAGGACAAAACTCAAAAGAGGCTCCTCCTCGCACTCACGTACGTGAACCCTAATACTCTCTCAGTCCTCAAAGAGAGACCTCGAGAAGGAAACTTGCTGAAGCAAAGCCACAGGGGTCTCTGAGGTTTCCCTGGCCCTGCGCCCCTGTCCTGCCTGGCTGATGTCAGCATCTCTCTGTGAGGTCACCACCTCCCCACCACCTTTGACCAATAGGCTGAGGTCCTGCAAAAGACCTTTGTGATGTCACTGCCACACACACCCCTCCCCTGAAGTGCTAATGTCCTGCTGCTGGCCAGATACTTTGAAGGTTTGAGCTACTCTCTGTGGATCACCCCACTCAATGCCTGTTCATTCTAGGAAGCAAGCCGGCTAGACAGTAAAACATCAGAGGCTGCTCCCAATGCTACACTCAGTTTTTCCAAAACTAGTAGACTTTATGGCCAGAAGAGACCTTTAGAGCATCTCATCTAACCCCCTGCATGATCACGGGCTTTCTGTATAGTACAATAGATACTTTTTGGGCACACACATTCCAGAAAGGCATCTAGTCTTCATTCAATGACATCAAGAGATGGAGAATCCACCACTTTCCCTTTTAGTGAGTGCCAGGGGGCTCCATTTCCCCTTCCACTAGCTCCCCATTTACAGTGAGCCAGAGCAGTACCTGCAGCAGGGAGCGGGAGTTGCTGATGGCCTCAGAGGCACAGCCCCTGCAGTGCCTCAGGCACCTGGCGCAAGTGCCGGATGATGCAGAGCTGGTGCTTCACTTTGGCCGTGATGTCCTCCTGCTGCAAGGGAACGAGAACCTGTCAGAGACTCAAACGCCCCGCGGAATCAGGGGGAATTAAGAGCACCTGGAACCAGCAGCATTTCCACACAGCACCTGCCCTCCACTGAGGGATGGATTCACCTCCTGACCCCCAGAATGGAGTCTTCTTGTCCTTTCTAGTAACCTCCAGTGCCAAACCCCCTCCTTGAAGGGTGAGCTCCTGCCACCTCCCCCTCAGTGCCCTTGACAGCTGATCCACCTCCAAACCACAGCTCAAGTTCTCAGAACCCTCTCCTCCCACCCCCACCCAGGTTGGGCAGGGAGGGGCCTCTAGCAGGGGCGGGCAGGAGGGATTCTGGTAGCAGTGAAGTGGGTTGCGGGGAGGTCGAGATCTTGTCCCAAGTCATCACAGACACTAATGCTGAAGCCACAGGATGGC
>NW_020664934.1:1468849-1498727 GCF_002925995.2 Terrapene triunguis | reverse complement strand
CCCCCTCATTCTTCTCTTCTGCAGACTAAACAATCCCAGTTCCCTCAGCCTCTCCTCATAAGTCATGTGCTCCAGCCCCCTAATAATTTTTGTTGCCCTCTGCTGGACTCTTTCCAATTTTTTCACATCCTTCTTGTAGTATGGGGCCCAAAACTGGACACAGTACTCCACATGAGGCCTTACCAATACCGAATAGAGGGGAATGATCACATCCCTCGATCTGCTGGCAATGCCCCTACTTATACAGCCCAAAATGCCATTAGCCTTCTTGGCAACAAGGGCACACTGCTGACTCATATCCAGCTTCTCATCCACTGTAACCCCTAGGTCCTTTTCTGCAGAACTGCTACCTAGCCATTCGGTCCCTAGTCTGTAGCAGTGCATGGGATTCTTCTGTCCTAAGTGCAGGACTCTGCACTTGTCCTTGTTGAACCTCATGAGATTTCTTTTGGCCCAATCCTCTAATTTGTCTAGGTCCCTCGGTATCCTATCCCTACCCTCCAGCGTATCTACCACTCCTCCCAGTTTAGTGTCATCTGCAAACTTGCTGAGGGTGCAGTCCACGCCATCCTCCAGATCATTAATGAAGATATTGAACAAAACTGGTCCCAGGACTGACCCTTGGGGCACTCCGCTTGATACCAGCTGCCAATTAGACATGGAGCCATTGATCACTACCCGTTGAGCCTGACGATGTAGACAGCTATTGTGGTGGGGCGGCTGCCCCACGCCCGGAGAGGGTGGGCTGCGGCAGGCCCGGGCGCCTGCGTAGACGTGCAGTCAATCCGAGAAGGGCTTACTGGGAGCCAATCAGAAGACAGATTGGGACCAGCCAATCAGGGCCCGGCTCAGCCATATAAAAGACTGCTCAGAGCGAGAGCAGTCAGTCTGTCCCAGGCCTTCAGAGGGGAAGGTCTGTCTCCAGAGCTGGGAGGCCAGCGCCACAGACAGCGCAGTGCAGGCCAGCTTCAGAGAGTGGGAGAAGGCCCTACTCCGTAGCCTGCCAGGCGGCAGGTCTGGAAGGAGAAGGCCTAGCACAGAGAAGGGCCATTGGGGAAGTGGTCCAGAGGAGTAGTTAGAGGAAGGAGGACAGCCAGACTGTCGC
The DNA here is from genome assembly GCF_002925995.2 of Terrapene triunguis. Lineage (NCBI taxonomy): Eukaryota > Metazoa > Chordata > Testudines > Emydidae > Terrapene > Terrapene triunguis. Next base: position 1,497,622 of record NW_020664934.1, on the reverse strand, counting down.
CCGAGGGCCTCTGGACCGGGACTCAGAGTAGTGGGCGGGCCTGAGTCCCCCCCCTTCCCCCCGTATTGTTCCATTGGGCCATACCCTCAGCCATAGGCTGCAGGGAGCGGCCGGCTGAAACTACACCAGATCCTTGACCGAGGGGATCGGACTTGAGGGTGTAAGACTGTGGGTCATCCAACCCACCCCCCCGGAAGGGGGTGTGAGTGGACAAAGGGACACTGTCGGAGGGCAGTGTTCCTGAAGAGGACGCCGTACGTTGGGGGCAACGCAAGTTCGCGCACCTAGCAAAGGTGAGACGACAGGCGGGACGCCACCCGAAGAGGGCGCTCTACTGGTTCGAGTTAATTCCCCGAGACGACCAGGAGGAGGCGCCGCAGCAGTGAGTCCCAACCCTGTCACACTATCTATTCACCTTATAGTCCATTCATCCAGCCCATACTTCTTTAACTTGCCGGCAAGAATACTGTGGGAGACTGTATCAAAAGCTTTGCTAAAGTAAAGGAATAACACGTCCACTGCTTTCCCCTCATCCACAGAGCCAGTTATCTCCTCATAGAAGGCAATTAGGTTAGTCAGGCATGACTTGCCCTTGGTGAATCCATGCTGACTGTTCCTGATCACTTTCCTCTCCTCTAAGTGCATCAGAATTGATTCCTTGAGGACCTGTTCCATGATTTTTCCAGGGACTGAGGTGAGGCTGACTGGCCTGTAGTTCCCCGGATCCTCCTTCTTCCCTTTTTTAAAAATGGGCACTACATTAGCCTTTTTCCAGTCATCCGGGACCTCCCCCGATCGCCATGAGTTTTCAAAGATAATGGTCAATGGCTCTGCAATCACATCCACCAACTCCTTTAGCACCCTCGGATGCAGCGCATCTGGCCCCATGGACTTGTGCTTGTCCAGCTTTTCTATATAGTCCTGAACCACTTCTTTCTCCACAGAGGGCTGGTCACCTCCTCCCCATGCTGTGCTACCCAGTGCAGCAATCTGGGAGCTGACTTTGTTCGTGAAGACAGAGGCAAAAAAAGCATTGAGTACATTAGCTTTTTCCACATCCTCTGTCACTAGGTCGCCTCCCTCATTCAGTAAGGGGCCCACACTTTCCTTGACCTTCTTCTTGTTGGTAACATACCTGAAGAAACCCTTCTTGTTACTCTTAACATCTCTTGCCAGATGCAACTCCAAGTGTGATTTGGCTTTCCTGAATTCACTCCTGCATGCCTGAGCAATATTTTTATACTCTTCCCTGGTCATTTGTCCAATCTTCCACTTTTTGTAAGCTTCTTTTTTGTGCTTAAGATCAGCAAGGATTTCACTGTTAAGCCAAGCTGATCGCCTGCCATGTTTACTATTCTTTCTACACATCGGGATGGTTTGTTCCTGCAACCTCAATAAGGATTCTTTAAAATACAGCCAGCTCTCCTGGACTCCTTTGCCCCTCATGTTATTCTCCCAAGGGATCCTGTCCATCAGTTCCCTGAGGGAGTCAAAGTCTGCTTCCAGGGTCCGTATTTTGCTGCTCTCCTTTCTTCCTTGTGTCAGAATCCTGAACTCGATCATCTCATGGTCACTGCCTCCCAGGTTCCCATCCACTTTTGCTTCCCCTATTCATTCTTCCCTGTTTGTGAGCAGCAGGTCAAGAAGAGCTCTGCCCCTAGTTGGTTCCTCCAGCACTTGCACCAGGAAATTGTCCCCTACACTTTCCAAAAACTTCCTGGATTGTCTGTGCACCGCTGTATTGCTCTCCCAGCAGATATCGGGGTGATTAAAGTCTCCCATGAGAACCAAGGCCTGTGATCTAGTAACTTCTGTTAGTTGCCGGAAGAAAGCCTCGTCCACCTCATCCCCCTGGTCTGGTGGTCTATAGCAGACTCCCACCATGACATCATCCTTGTTGCTCACGCTCCTAAACTTAATCCAGAGACTTTCAGGTTTTTCTGCAGTTTCATACTGGAGCTCTGAGCAGTCATACTGTTCTCTTACATACAATGCAACTCCTCTACCTTTTCTGCCCTGCCTGTCCTTCCTGAACAGTTTATATCCATCCATGACAGTACTCCAGTCATGTTATTTATCCCACCAGGTCTCTGTTATTCCAATCACATCATAATTTCTTGATTGTGCCATGACTTCCAGTTCTCCCGGCTTGTTTCCCAGGCTTCTTGCATTTGTGTATAGGCACTTAAGATAACTCGCTGATTGTCCCGCTTTCTCAGTATGAGACAGGAGTCCTCCCCTCTTGCACTCTCCTCCTCGTGCTTCCTCCCGGTATCCCACTTCCCCACTTACCTCGGGGCTCTGTTCTCCTTCCCCCGGTGAACCTAGTTTAAAGCCCTCCTCACTAGGTTAGCCAGCCTGCTTGCAAAGATGCTCTTCCCTCTCTTCATTAAGTGGAGCCCGTCTCTTCCTAGCACTCCTTCTTCTTGGAACACCATCCCATGGTCAACAGTGGGATGTTCTTCTGGGACATGGTGAACATGTTCTTCTGGGAACACCATCGCACTGTTCTCAGTGGTACCAGATGACAGAACAAGGAGTAATGGTCTCAAGTTGCAGTGGGGGAGGTTTAGGTTGGATAGTAGGAAAAACTTTTTCACTAGGAGGCTGGTGAAGCACTGGAATGGGTTACCTAGGGAGGTGGTGGAATTTCCTTCTTTAGAGGTTTTTAAGGTCAGGCTTGACGAAGCCCTGGCTGGGATGATTTAGTTGGGGATTGGTCCTGCTTTGAGCAGGAGGTTGGACTAGATGACCTCCTGAGGTCCCTTCCAACCCTGATATTCTATGAATCCAAAGCCTTCTCTCCAAAACCACCTGTGTAGCCATTCATTGACTTCCACGATTCGACGGTCTCTACCCAGGCCTTTTCCTTCCACAGGGAGGATGGACAAGAACACCACTTGCACCTCAAACTCCTTTATCCTTCTTCCCAGAGCCACATAGTCTGCAGTGATCCACTCAAGATCATTCTTGGCAGTATCATTGGTGCCCATGTGGAGAAGCAGGAAGGGGTAGTGATCTGAGGGCTTCATGAGTCTCGACAGTCTTTCCATCACATCGTGAATCCTAGCTCCTGGCAAGCAGCATACTTCTCGGTTTTCCCGGTTGGGACGGCAGATAGATGGCTCAGTCCCCCTGAGGAGGGAGTCCCCGACCACCCGCCTCCTTCTGTACCTCAGTTTTCCCAGCTGTAAAAAGGGAATAATGATACGGACCCACCTTTGTAAAGTTCTTTGAGATCCATGAATGAAAGGCACCACATATGGCCTATGTATTATTACCATGACATGTACTGTGTTACAAAAGCACAAAGTCAGGCAATTTAAACATAAGCATTTAAACAATATTGACATTTTCACTGAGGCAAATAAGGAACAAATCCATTGAATTCTATGGAGTTACACCGTGTCAAAACACTTTGAGTTCAGAATCAGGCCTAGAAGTTCAGCTAAACCATTTGGACTAGTGGGGGAATCCACTCTACATTCTCAATAGGTTTTACTGAGAAATGAAAAGGACAAATATAAATTTAAAATGCCCCACCGTACATGTCTGGGAGATTCCTACCTCAGACCTATTCTCTTCAGATAATAAAATGTCAGTGAATGCAGCATGAGCTGATGAGCATCAGTCCGGCTGAAGGAGCTCTTCCAATAAAGTAACAGTGGATCTACTTTTGGGAAGTATTAAACAAAAGCCCTCGGAGAGGTGGACTGAATTACACTTGCAATGGGAATGGATAAAATGATAACACTTGACACACATTAGTTACATCTGCTGCAGCAATTATATTGTTTTCAGAACTAAACACAGGGAATCCCACCAATACTGGCCTAATGGGAGAGAGGAAGGATGGTACAGTGGTTAGGGTGCTACTTTGAGAGACCTGCGTTCAATTCCTTGCCCTGTATCACCTTGGGAAAGTTACTTAGCCTCTCTGTGCCTCAGTTCCCCAGCTGTGCAATGGGAATAACAGAACTGCCCTGCCTCACAGGGATGAAGTGAGGAGAAACACATTGAACGTTAGGAGGTACTCAGGTACTGCAGTGCTAGGGATCAGGTAATTATAAAAGTTAGAAGTCCAGTATTGCAACCCAGTAAATGCCGGTTCTTACTAGCAACTCTGGCACCATTATCACACACCCATATAACATGAACTGTGTTGAGTGGCATTTTGGTGATCCGGGCATCATTGGAAGTCACAGCCCTGTGACCTTTACAAGGAGTCCAGTGCACCAAAAATAATAATAAAAGAAAAGTTGTAATTAAAGTTGTGTCCCATTTCCTTGGAGTCTGATGCAAAATTGACTCATTTGTGTGACGAAAACAAAATAAAAAGTAGTGTAGAATCTACATGAGGGTTAGACTGAGGCCCTGTTTCAGCAATGCACTTAAGCCTGTGCTTAACTTTAAACATTGAAATCAATGGAAGTTAAGCTCATGCTTAAGCGCTTTGCTGAATCGGGGCCCAAATGATTAACCAAACTCAAATAGCCTTAGTTTGGTGCTCGGGAGATGTAAGAGGCTCCTTAAAACTCAGATTGCCATTACTCTGGGTGGAGTTGCACTGTAGGACAAGGTCATCTGCCCAGGAGAGCTGGGTTCTGTTCATACTTCTGCCACTGACTTTCTGCATGACTGTGGCCAAGTCAACTGGTCTTTCAGATCTAGTCTATCTTAGGACATTCTAGCAGGAGAACTGCCCTGGTGTTAGCACAGCTGGGAGCCAATAATAGGCAGGGATCTGGTGGCTTTGGGTATTTTTACCACCAGGTCAATTAAACCGCAGCTGGCAGAAGCAACAGGGGGAATCTTCTGCTGAAATTCCCCACTGTAGGTGAGACCCCCCATGCCAAGGGTTGGCTGAAAGAGGAGGCAGTCTGCTCAGCAGATATTCTTCAGGGAGAGAGGGGAGACAGACAGGAGGCTTGGGGGAAGGAGGGGGAGATAGGAAAGCCAAAAGACAAGGAGTCTCAGACCCAGATCCACAAAGGTATTTAGGATCCTAGCTTCCATGGATTTTGATGGTAGTTACCTTTATGGATCTGGGCCATAGAATTTAAGGTGTGAAAGGATACCCAGATCCTCCAGTCTGACCTCCTGTATCTCACAGGCCACCAGCACTGCCCAGCACCTGCACACCAAGCCCAACAACCAGAACTAGACCCAAATGTTACAACAATCAGGAAACTAAGCTACTGTGTGCCACAGGCAGAGAACAGAAGGGACCAAGGTGCACCAAGGCCCCTGCGAAGGCAGCAAGTGATTAAGTAAGCTATACCCGGACTCAGAAAGAATGGAGAACTACCACTGTGTGGAGACTGTAAGAACAGTGTTTATTGACTATCATGCTAAGGATTTCCAAACAACTGTTCCCTTCAGTCACCTTTGTGGCCTTTATTAGCCACTCTTCATGGACATTTGTTCCAGATGCTTTTTGTTTGCACTGAAATTTGGGGAATGGCAGCTCTGTGTAGGAACACTAGCATTGCTAGGTCAGCAAAAACAGCACCATGGGATGACCAGTCTCTTGCCTCACATCATAAAAGCAAGTGGCCAGAATGAACAGCTCATGAGTGCCCCATGAGCTGAGGTTCAACTAAGTATGAATAACGAACATGTTTGCAGGATCAGGATCACCATGCAAACAGTCTGGAAGAAGGGATACAGCTGATAGATAATTTATTCGCAAGGAATAATTCAGTCTTTGCCAAACCTGCCAATACACCCAGGACTGGGCCCTGATTTTCATCAGCTCCAAATCCCAGAACTATCATTCTGAAGAACATGCCATTTTGGGTCTCATTTTTAAGAGGATGGATATTTCTGGGCCCCTCCCTGGTATGCGCCTTGGGCCTGTGGTGTGGTTCACCATCTCCAATGTGTCAGAAGGCCCATGCTAGGGATTCTCAAAATGACATCCCTATCACTTTTCAAAAGAGATAACCTCTCTTGGCTTATCACCCTTCCCTCCTTCCCCATCAACCCCGCCAGCCAGCCTATCCTGGGAGCATCAATCACAAAGCCCTGGTGGGGATGATTTAGTTGGGGTTGGTCCTGCTTTGAGTAGGGGGTTGGACTAGATGACCTCCTGAGGTCTCTTCCAACCCTGATATTCTATGATTCTGTGATCACTCGGTTACAGCTGCCTGATGGAGGCGGGAGGGCGGCCGAGACCTTGAATGACAGAAGGGAAGTTACTTTTCTCTCCTCCTCCAAGAACTTGTTCCACATTTTCTGTTAATAAGAGAATGGTGGGGGAGGGAGAAGAGAGAGGAGAAAAATGCTTTAAATTATTCATTGACAATATCATTATGTGTCATAACAGTGTGTCTGTGATGGGAGAAGAGAGTTAGCGTGGCAGGGCCTCAAGTAGCACAGCCCGGGCTGCACAATAGCATAGATCTGATTAAATATTGATGTGCACTAATTGGCTACAGGGTTTCAGGACAGCTTGGGCTTTGTTGGGATCATTTGTATTCCTGCTTTGGAAATGGAAAAAAAAACCCACACCAACCCAGCATTTTCATGTTTCAGTGTCCTCCCTCCTCCTCCTCCTCCTCTCTCATATACCTTCTCTTCCTCCCACTTCCTAATTCCTGCAATCCCCTTGTGTGTACAAATTAACATGGTCTTAACCTCTCCGGATTTTTTACAGTGCTGACATGCTGCCAACACCCCTGTGCAATTAGGCTAAACTTGCAGAACCACATTTCATGGCAGAAAGGAGGCCTTGCCCTTGCAAACGGTCCTCTCCATACTTCACTGTCCATCCCGGGCTCTTATCCCTTTATTTGCCCTCTCCACCAAGAGCCAGTTGACAAGTCTTCTCAGGAACTTTTTGCTAGATGAGGTCAGGTTCTTCTGTTCTGGAATGTTCTTTGGGTTTTGTTCATGTGCTGAGCTAGCCCTAGGTGAGCTTAGCTCATATCTACAAAATAGTCTATTTTGAGCCTTAATCTTCTGTGTCTGAAGCTACAGGCTAATCTGTTCCATAAGGTCATCTGCAAAATTGTGGAGTTTCTGGTATCAGACATGGTCATCACATGTTCCTTTGGTTATTCTCACCATATCCAGCACACCCATCATTGATTGGGGACTGGCAGCCTCCACCACCCCAATCACCCCACTTAGCCACAAATTGGCAGGTTGCTTCAACTTCAGAATAGCCAGTCTACCCATGAGCTCATCCAACTACCAAGCTCCCTTAGTTAATATTAGCCCATCTGCCAAGTTGCAGATTCCACCGTGGCTATGTCTACAACCTACCTATTCACATGCAAAACTTGTTGGGTTCCACCACCATCAAATACCCACCTTAGGATACAGGTTGGTGCCCACAGGTCACTCTCAGAAGAACAACCAACAAAATTGATACGTCCTGTAATAAAATCACCATGTCAACCATTCCGCTTCTCTGCTCCATTTCTTCATCCAAACTTTTAGCATCATTCTCATCAGAGGAGCCATTTGCAAGGCAGAACGTCCAAGGGATAACATAAGCAACATAGCAGAGGCAGTACCTCAGCTAAGGAATTAACTAGGGCTGGCTAAAAATTTTCCATCTAAACTGTTGTTTGTTTGTTTGTTTTTAAACAGAAAATGGGATTTCCGATTAAATCAAAAACATTTTACAGTGATTTTCGGCCAAAAAATATTCAGTTTGCTGGTGTGGGGGTGGTTTTCAATTAAAAGTTGAAATTTTCCATGAAAAAACAAAACTAAACTCATTTTCCATCCAGTTCCTGGAATAATCAAGTGGCAGTGACTAATATGAGAACTGGGAGGAAGCACATAGGCCTGGATCCTCAAAGATATTTAGGCATTTTACTCCCATTGAAAGCAGTTTGGGCCCTAGTGTGCTTTGTTAACTGGTTCAGCTCACCTCTGTTTGGTTTATTGTAGAGGGGGAATTTGATAGCTGTTTTCAGCTACCTGAAAAGGGGGTTCCAAAGAAGATGGATCTAGACTTTTCTCAGTGGTACCAGATGACAGAATGAGGAGTAATGGTCTCAAGTTGAAGTGGGGGGAGGGGTTAGGTTGGATATTAGGAAAACCTTTTTCACTAGGAGGGTGGTGAAGCACTGGAATGGGTTACCTAGGGAGGTGGTGGAATCTCCTTCCTTAGAGGTTTTTAAGGTCAGGCTTGACAAAGCCTTGGCTGGGATGATTTAGTTGGGGATTGGTCCTTGTAACGAGGTGACTCACCGGCGCGGTGCCTCCTGCTGGTTATCCAGGGAATTATCTTTTCCAGCTCCAGCGCGTCCTCTGCTGGCCGATGTCCCACTTGCCGCTGGCCCCCGTGTCCCTCACAGACCCCAGTGCCCCTTTACGTTGGGTGCTGCCCCCTGACAGTACCCCCCAAAGATCTCGGTCTCCCCTCCCCAGGGAACTCCCAACCCCCTATCCCCACCTCGCCTCAGTGGCTACTGCCAGTCACCATCTAGCCCCCATTCGCTGGGGCAGACTGCAGTCTGTAAAAGCCACTCATCATTGGCAAGGGAGGTTTGGACCTGCTGCCTTGGTCTACTCTGGGCTGCACCTCTGCAACCCCAGTACCCTTCCTGGCCTTTCATCAAAGGCCTGCAGCCTGGGGGTTTTCCAGGCTGGAGCTCCCCCAGCTCCTCTAGCTTTCCCCCAGCCCTGCTCCACTCTAGGTACTTTACTTTGCTCTGCTCCCAAGCAGCCAGGCCCGTCTCTCTACTGCCAGAGAGAGGCTCTCACTGAGCTCCTGGCCCACAGCCTTTTATAGGGCCAGCTGTGGCCTGATTGGGCCATGGCCCCAGCTGAGGCTGCTTCCCCAATCAGCCTAGGGTTTCTCTCTTCCCGGAGCAGCCCTCTCCCCGGGCTGTTTTAACCCCTCCGGGCAGGAGTGAGGTGACCACCCCGCTACAGTCCTGCTTTGAGCAGGGGGTTGGACTAGATGTTATTCTATGATTCTAAGAGAGGAGAGAACTTCCTGGTGGAACCTGATGAGTCCAACCAATGCAGCAAAACCAAGAAAGAGGATTTACCTGGCAAGTTAAAAAGATGACAATGGGCTAATGTGAACATTGTTATTATAGGACCAAATCTTGAGGTCCTAATGTCACGCTGCCTGGTAAGAGTGCCAATTTCAGGTCAAAATTGGTCAGACCAATGATCAGTAATAAAAATGAGATCTTGTATCATTACACGGAGAGCCACACAAAAGCCCCTTAGGCACTCCAGCCCCTGCTTATCATCCAGACAACCAGACTTAGTGATGAAAGATTATTAAAACAAAAGTTCACCACACATTAGGTTCTTCCAATGCCAAAGGATTGGATACTTTCCCCCAGATCAACATGCATTTTCAGGGTCTCACCAAATATCACACTGCAGCCAATCCTTTAGTAACGAAAAACATAAGGTTTATTAATATAAGAAAGAAAGAGTTATTAAGAGATGAAAATGAATCATATACATTACAATCAATTTCAGAGATTGTAGATCAGGTTAATAGCAGTGATGTTAAATCTTCTAGCTTCCGATAGGATCACCCAAAAAGATTGGGGGTCATCAGTCCTGTGTTCAAAGCTTTCCTTTTTATAAAATCACAGTCCAGAGATGGGGAGCAGGAATGAAGACAAATAATGATGTCAGTGTCTGCAATTTATGCATCCAGTTTTTGTCCCCCCACTACAGAAGGGATGTGAACAAATTTGAGAGAGTCCAGCAGAGGGCAACGAAAATGATTAGGGGGCTGGGGCACATGACTTAACGAGGAGAGGCTGAGGGAACTTGGCTTATTTAGTCTGCAGAAGAGAAGAGTGAGGGGGGATTTGATGGCAGCCTTCAACAACCTGAAGGCGGGTTCCAAAGAGGTGGAGCTAGGCTGTTCTCAGTGGTGGCAGATGACAGAACAAGAAGCAATGGTCTCAAGTTGCAGTGAGGGAGGTCTAGGTTGGATATTAGGAAACACTATTTCACTAGGAGGGTGGTGAAGCACTGGAATCGGTTACCTAGGGAGGTGGTGGAATCTGCATCCTTAGACGTTTTTAAAGCCCGGCTTGACAAAGCCTTGGCTGGGATGATTTAGTTGGTGTTGGTCCTGCTTTGAGCAGGGGATTGGACTAGATGACCTCCTGAGATCTCTTCCAACCCTAATATTCTATGATTATACCTCTTAGTCCAGGTGCATGGAAAGTTACTGGCACAAATATGGAGTCCCGGGTCACATGTGCCTTGCTGTGTCATGAGGCATTCATTGCCTATATATTGCCTGAAAAGACCATGGGAGGGGTTCCTGGAGCTGATTGTCCTTAATGGGCCATCAAGCAGGAAAGTTGCTAGCCTTAATGTAAATCTGTTTTGGGGTGTTACCCAGAAACACAACAGGTTGGAGTTACAAACACATAGCAAAGTTTTATAACTGCATATACAATGATGATACATGCATATACACAGGATAATCATACTTAACAGACTATACCTTTTCCAATGATACCTTATGCTGTAGGCCAAGGCCTTTCTTCTGTAAGAAGCAGCAGCCATGAGCTAAGAAACAGGGTGTCATGTCCCTTTAAACTGCACCAAAACAATATAATATTGGGTTGTTAAGAAGCATTTCTGCCCTAATAGCACCAATAGTAACCGAACAAGCAGACAAATCTTAAAATGTATACAGAAAACTTTGCAAGATAACACTCTGTCTGGCAAAACCACTAACCAGCAGTTTCGGTTGAAAAGATATTATTAATTGTTTTTGTCTGTTCTTTAATTTTTAATACTTCAATTTGTTTACCTATAGTTATCACTGTCCTTTAATTTGTTTTTGTCAAAATGTAAATTAACTCTTAGGTGGCAGGCTAAGATTGGTGAAAAATATGGTTTTGTAGTACTTTAGTTTAAAATGATTGGTTAAGGTATAGCTAAATAGGACCCAAGCTTTAACTATATAAACTGGAGTCCAAAGGGAAGTTCTTTGGAACCTAACTCCAGAAGAGAGCCTAAGATCAGAGCTGCCAGACCTCAACACCCACGCTAACCATACCGTGCAGAAGCTGGAGCCCTGGCCGACCTGATTCTGACTGACCATCAAGAAAAGTTCATCTGCTTTATTGGGAGTGGTGAGCATTGTACGCTTAGTGTGTGTATTCTGTTGATCAATTGTTAATAAAGCCCAGGGCGAGTTAAGGGTGGGTACTTAAATTGACCAGGTTTTGCCCTGAGCCCAGGATGGGTTTGACAGGATGCTGGGTAAGAACTGCTAAGTAGCCCTCTGTCAGGCCAGCTCCAATTAAGGGAGTTAAATTAGAGTTGGCTAGAGAAACCTGTGCCTGATTGGCCAAGGGGAAACAGCTGCCAGCCTGATTAGCCTGGGGCTGCATAAAAGCCTCGGGGGAGAGGGGAGACAGAGAGTGGTAGCTCTTCTCTCCTGGCTGCAAAGTTCTTCAGACTGAAACCCATAAGCGGTATGTGGTGAGAAGATGTTGGGATTGCGCCCTGTAAATAAACTGCACCAGTGATTGCTGAGCCACAAGATCTCTGAGTGGTATTTGGAGCAAAGGGGGCCCTGCTATGCCCTATTACACTGGATAAGGATGGAATGCCTCAATTAACCAGATTATGCCTTGAGCCCATGGTAGGGTAATGGTGGGGTGCCCTAGATTGTGTGGGTAACACCACAACATACTTTGTACAAGATTTATCACAATTGTGCAACAGTGATGATACATCAGGATGAAAGATTAGTGTAAACATGGTCACCTTTTATACAGTGTCACATCTTACTTCGCTTTTTACTCAGTCCTTCCTATGTGAATTTCCACTGAGGTCAAAAGAGGCCAAATTAATAGAGCACTAGCGTAGGATTCAGGAAACCGGGGCTCCGTTCCCCTTCAGTTGCAGAGCTAGTTGCAAACCCTCATATCAGTGGCATGCTGAGTAGTAATATTACAAACTAATAATAAATAAGGAGCCAGATATAATAATCCACCAGGATGGAGTTTCCTTATAGTACACATTGTTGAATATTTCTCATGCTATACAATGAGAATTATTCTATTGGAAACATCTCTTTTATATTGCATATCCCCCAACCCATTTTAATATTGATACCTGTGTGAGGTTGTATGGGGAAACCATATGAAAAGCAACTTTCCAGCTGAGACGAGCTCAATATAGACCATACTGGCTTAGCCAGAAGGGCACACCTTTTCAGTTTACTTGCCACAGCTACTGCCTGACCAAGGGGGTGCCAGTTCATGTCTTGACCGCTGGAATGTGCAAGAGACACACATGACTGAGTCAAACTGCAGAGAGAATGCTCTGCTAATTGGTTAACCTGCCTCAGGTGTCTAAACTAGTGTATGGCTGGCAGACAAGAGTAAGAGTGATATCTTTGGGATGATATATTAGTGTGAACATGGTCACCTTTTATACAGTCTCCTGGAAAAACAGCCAACTCTCTTGAATTGTTTTTCTCTTAGACATGCTTCCCATGGGATCTTACCTACCAACTCCCTGAGTTTGCTAAAGTCTGCCTTCTTGAAATCCATTATCTTTATTGTGCTGTTTTCCCACCTACCATTCCTTAGAATCATGAACTCTACCATTTCATGACCTCTTTCACCTAAATTGCCTTCCACTTCCAAATTCTCAACCAGTTTCTCCCTATTTGTCCAAATCAAATCTAGAACAGCCTCTCTCATAGTAGCTTTCTCCATCTTCTGAAATAAAAAAATTGTCTCCAATACATTCCGAGAACTTGTTGGATAATCTGTGCCCTGATGTGTTATTTTTCCAACTGATGTCTGGGTAGGTGAAGTCCCCCATCACCACCAAGTCTTGTGCTTTGGATGATTTTGTTAGTAGTTTAGAAAAAGCCTCACCCACCTCTTCTTCCTGGTTATGTGGTCTGTAGTAGACCCCTACCATGACATCACCCTTGTTTTTTACCCCTTTTATCCTTACCTAGAGATTTTCAACCAGTCTGTCTCCTATTTTCATCTCAACCTCAGTCCAAGTGTATACATTTTTTATATATAAGGCAACACCTCCTCCCTTTTCCCCCTGCCTGAGCAAGCTGTACCCTTCTATACCAATATTCTAGTCATGTGTATTATCCCACCAATGAACCTAGTTTAAAGCTCCTCTCACTAGGTTAGCTAGTCTGTATTCAACTATGCTCTTCCACTTTCTCGATAGGTGGATCCCATCTCTGCTTAGCAGTCCTTCTTCTGGGAACAGGATCCTGTGGTCAAGGAAGCCAAAGCCCTCCTGGTGACACCATCCTCACAGCCTGGCATTCATCTCTAGGATGGATCTGTCTCTGCTTGGGCCCCTACCCTTGAACGGAGGGGAATAGCTTTGGGGGGATAGCTCAGTGGTTTGAGCATTGGCCTGCTAAACCCAGGGTTGTGAGTTCAATCCTTGAGGGGGCCATTTAGGGATCTGGGGCAAAAATCTGTCTGGGGCTTGGTCCTACTTTGAGTAGGGGGTTGGACTAGATGACCTCCTGAGGTCCCTTCCAACCCTGATATTCTATGATTATATGACCGGAAGGATCCAAGAGAACACCACCTGTGCCCTAAACTCCTTTACCCTTACTCGCAGAGCCCTTCAGTCACTTCTGATCTGCTCAGCTTCATACCTTGCAGTATCATTAGTGCCCACATGGATGAGTAGGAGGGGGTAGTAATTAGAAGGCTGGATGATCCTTAACAGTCGCTCCATAATGCCCCAGATATGGGCCGCAGGCAGCATGCCTCCTGGGATGTCATGTCAGGCCAACAGATGGGTGCCTCTGTCCCCCTCAGAAGAGAGTCACCAACCACCACTACCCTATGTTTCCTCCTGGGAGTGGTGGCTGCAGTCCTCCCAGCCTTGGGGGTACATGGCTTCTCCTCCACTACCTTTGGGGGCAATTCCTCATGGCTTGTTGCCATGGCAACATAATGATTCATCACTATGGTGGGTGGGTGCGTTGGAGCACTGCCTGTTGCCAGAAGTAACCAGCAGCCAGTTTCCTCCCTGTGACTGAGCCATATCCTCCTTCCCCGGTAGCATGACAGCAGTCCTTTCTAGCTGGATAGCTTCCTCAGCTTTGGATGTCTCCATATGAATACTCTCAATGAATTCCACATGGACATGGATGCACCTCAGCCTAGCCACCTCCTCCTGTAGCTCTCCCACCTGCTTCTGAAAGATTCCACCAGCAGACACCTCTCACACTGGACGGTCCCCCCAGCCTGGCTTTCTGAGAATGGGAAATGCAAGCCATAGTCTCTGCAAATCCACACCTGGATCTGGGTAGAGGCATCCATGATCAGGTTCTCTGTCTGGTGGAGGTTCAGGTGGAGGACACAGCAGCAGTGTTGGCGCTGGTGATGCAGCCCTTTCTAACCATAACAATTATATTACAACTCCCTCTTACAAACTCCTGCTCAAATTCCCTTGTTTGCAGTCTCCTGTTCGCTAGCTCCCCTTGGTCACTTAGCCTCTGGCTTTTAAGGCCTTCTCTCCTAGGTCAGCCCTAACCCCTTGCTAATCACATGGGGGAGGGTGATCACAAGGCTGATTGAGGCTGATCAAAGCAGATCCAGGGGACAAAGGCTCGGATAGTCACAAACACACAATTCTAACTGACCCTGTAACTTTAAATAACCTGAAAGAGAAAGAAAAACACACACAGCCAAACAGTCAAACAAACACATTCTCCCAAGATTAAACACATTCCCTTGTTCATTCAGCAGGGAATCTCCTTCTTTCCCTCTTAAACTCCCCTGTTTGCTAGTTCCCCTTGGTCGCTAGCAGTCCCAAGAGAGAGGCCAACATGGAATGGGCCATGGAGACTGAATGCCCCATGCCACTCAATAGTCCAGATTCAGGCCCCTTGGTGGAGCAGTGTGAGAGAAGCTTGCCCGTGCTATACTTGCTCTCTCTAGATAGAGGCCTTCAATTTCCACTGCTCACAATCGCACACATTTAATAACAGCTAAAAGTCATTAAAGAACTAAAACTTCAACAGTGTTTGGAGCAACCACATCAGAACCATGTCCTGAGAACAGCAACACAGGCAAAACAATAGGTGAATTTGTCTCCTCTCCATCAGCAGGGCTCACATTGTTGCCAACTCATGTAATTTACTTGTGCTAATTGGGTTTTTCTTAATGGCACAGCTCCTGCAGACTGGGGATTATGGGAGAATCGCAGCTTTTATTAGGCAAAAGTTTCTAGCTCTCATAGTTGCTGAGAAATGTGACCCCTGGGAACCTTAAAGACTCAGAAACCTGAAGGCCAAGAAAAGCCAATCTCATGATGGGGTGGGGGGAGACGGGCATGACTCATAATTTTTGAATACTTGGGGTTGGCATGACTGAGGCTGTTGTCTATAGAAAGCTCATAGCTGTCAAGTTAAGAGTTCACACATAAGTACCTACCTAGGTATTTATATGGCCCTCTCCACTCTCATCTCTGAGTGCCTCACAATGAATTTAGCCTCGCAACACCTCTGAGAGGCAGGGAAGCAGTATCCCCAATTTACAGATAGGTAACTGAGGGAGGCAGCCCAGAGTTATCATTATTTCTGTTCTGGTAGTGTCTACACACAGTGAAGTCAATTGAAGACTCCTATTTACTGCAAAGGAAGTTGGCTCAAGCCATCTGTGCCTGCAATGAAATTTCTTTTGTGAGTAAGAAGTTCTTGTGGAAGCAAGGGCTGCTGGGTTGGACCCTACTTATGTTAGTACTATGGTTTTATCACATTTATTTCAGTTTTTTTATAACACAAGGGAGGATGCAATATCATTGAAGCCATTTCGGAGAGATCTCATCCTACTAGATCTCCAGTAGAGCTGGCTGATTTTTTTTTTTTTTTTTTTTGTACAAAAAAATGCTTTTAGACCCAAATGAAAATTTTTGCAGAACATTTTCATATTGGTCAAAATATTTTAGTTTTTCTTAGAAAAATCAGAAAACCTTTTTTTTTAAAAAAAATATTGATTTTTGATAAAACAAAAACCAAAACCAAACTATCTATTTTTAGTAATCATTTTTTGGTTTTGAAAACCAAACTTTTTACTAAAACATGAACATTTTTATTGAAAGATTTTGGAATACCAAAAGTGTTCTGGGTTTTGTTTTTACATTAAAAAAATCATAAAATAAATCTGAGAAACGTAAGTTTTAAAATTTCTCACAAGTTTTTTGGGAGAGGGCATTTTTCAACCAGCTGTAATCTCTAGTTATTCTGCCAGGCACACCTTTAGTTGTTAGTTTCAAATTTATGTCCTAGAAAAAATAAAGAAATCTTTCTCCCTCCTTAACTGCTTCTTGTTTCTTCTTCAAGTGCTCCATATCGGGGCATCTCACACTATGGAGAATACATGGTTTCTGAGCTCTCCCAAAGAGACATTATTAAGGGCACAAGAGCAAACTATCCCACTGCATAGGAAAGATAGGAAGTATGGCAAGAGATCCCCTTGTCTTAACCAGGAGATCTTCAATGATCTGAAACTCATAAAAGAGTCCTGCAAAAAGTGGAAACTAGGTCAAATGGCAAAGAATTAATATAATTAAATAACACAAGTATGTAAGGACAAAATTAGAAAGCCCAAGGCTAGAGACATAAAGGGTATCAAGAAAACCTTCTACAAATACATTAGAAACAAGAGGAAAACCAAGGACAAGGTAGGTCTATTACTCAATGAGGGGGGAATAATAACAGAAAATGTGGAAATAGCAGATGTGCTAAATCACTTTTTTGTTTCAGTTTTCACAAAAAAGGTTAGTAGCAATTGGACATCTAACATAGTGAATGCCAGTGAAAATGAGGTAGGATCAGAGGCTAAATTAGGGAAAGAACAAGTTAAAAATTGGACAAGTTAGATGTCTTCAAGTCACTGGGGACTGATGAAATACATCCTAGAATACTCAAGGAGCTGACTGAAGAGATATCTGAGCCATTAGTGATTATCTTTGAAAAGTCATGGAAGACAGGAGAGATTCCAGAGGACTGGAAAAGGGCAACTATAGTGCCAATCTACAAAAAGGAAAATAGGGACAACCTGAGAATTACAGACCAGGCAGCTTAACATCAGTACCCAGAAAGATAATGGAGCAAATAATTAACCAATCAATTTGAAAACTCCTTGAAGATAATAGGTGATAAGTAAACAGTCAACATGGATTTGCCAAGAAGAAATAATGTTAAATCAACCGAATAGCTTTCTTTGACAGGATAACAACCCTTGTAAAATGGGGGGGGGGGAATGTCGTGGTGGGAAAGTAGTAGATGCGGTATATCTTGACTTTAGTAAGGCTTTTGATACTGTCTCACATGACCTTCTCATAAACAAACTAGGGAAATACAACCTAGATGGAGCTACTATAAGGTGGGTGCATAACTGGTTGGAAAACTGTTCCCAGAGAGTAGTTATCAATGGTTCACAGTCAAGATGGAAGTGCATATTGAATGGGATCCCACAGGTATCAGTTCTTGGTCTGGTTCCGTTCAATATCTTCATCAATGATTTAGATACCGGCACAGAGAGTACACTTATAAAGTCTGCGGACAATACTAATCTGGGAGGGGTTGCAAGTGCTTTGGAGGATATTAATCCTATTCAAAATGATCTGGACAAATGGGAGAAATGGTTTGAAGTAAATAGGATGAAATTCAATAAGGATAAATTGCAAAGTATTCCACTTAGGAAGAAACAATCAGTTGCACACATACAAAATGGGAAATGACTGCCTAGGAAGGAGTACTGCGGAAAGGGATCTGGGGGTCATAGTGGACCACAAGCTAAATATAAGTCAACAGTGTTACACTGTTGCAAAAAAAGCAAACATCATTTGCAGGAGTGTTGTAAGCAAGACACAAGAAGTAATTCTTCCATTTTACTCCATGCTGATTAGGCCTCAACTGGAGTATTTTGTCCAGTTCTGGGTGCCATATTTCAGGAAAGGTGTGGACAAATTGGAGAAAGTCCAGAGAAGAACAACAAAAATGATTAAAGGACTAGAAAACATGATCTATGAGGGAAGATTGAAAAAATGGTTTTGTTTAGTCTGGAGAAGAAAAAAGTGAGAGGGGACATGATAACAGTCCAGCATGGCAGGGTCCAGGGTCGGTCTCGGGGCCTGGGATTGGGGCTGCTGCACAGCAGGGTCTGGGGTCCCTGCTACCCAGCTCTGCACCTGGGGCTCTGCTCCTGGCCCCACTGTGGAGGGGTCTCTGGGCGGGAGCTGCTGGGCATAGGGGTCTGTGGGCGGTCTATGGGCATATGCAGCCCACAATGATAAATAAGTTGAGAACCACTGGTCTAGATAATACTTAGTCCTGTTTTGAGTGCAGGGGACTGAACTAGATGACTTCTCGAGGTCCCTTCCAGTCTTACAATTCTATGATTCTACGAATTTCAATGGGTGTCAGCAAAAGCCTAACCACTGGAACAAACTCCCAAGGGAAGTGGTGGATTCTCAGTCTCTTGATGTCTGGACACCTTTCTGGAAGATTTGCTTTAGCCAAACACAGATATTGTGCTCAGTACAGAGTGAGCTGGGTGAAATTGTATGCCTGAGATATACAGAAGTTCAGACTTGTTGACCTATTGTTTCCTTCTGCCCTTAAATATTTGTTAACTCCCTTAGTTGCCATTGAAAATTCTAGTCCTAGTTTTTTTTATTCAGATCTTTGTCCATGATGAAATGGTTTGATCCCAGCACAAAAGCCACATTAAGTTCTAGGCTGTTATCCACCACATTTGTGAATTGCATTATCCCACACAGCGCTATGTACTTGGGAAAAAGTTTGGCTTGTTTGTTCTCTTTGCCTTAATAATCCTGCACAAAACATTATTCCTGGTTGTAAAAAGTGTGTGTGTGGGGGGGTTATTAGTGTGTTGGTTTGTTTGTTTGTTTATTTATTTAGAAGTAACTCTTCAGCTCACTCCCTGCCCTCTGGCTTCAAGTGCAACCCACTTCACAGGGAACCTGGGAGAGAATGTCTCTGGAGGAGACCATGATATAGGGGGAACAGAACAAATGGTTGATTGATTAGCAGTGAGGAGCTAAAGCAAGATGAAAAATAGAACGATGGGATTCATTTTAAAGGGGAATGGGCTGCTCTCAGAGAGTAAAATGCCTTAAATTTTTTATTAAACAGAATCTTTTCAATAGACAAAATAAGCCTTTCCATCTTCTTTCTTTGTCTGTTCTTGGTCTCTCTCTCTCTCTCATATACATACAGAGATTTTTATTTTTCATTTCTTAGAGATTTCCTTTACCATACTTTACTTTGAAAATAATCACCGGCCTAAAGACAGCATAAAGGCCCCAATTCAAGAGAGCATTTAAACATATGTCTATTCAGCCAAACACTTAAGCATGCAAGGAGCTTAACATGGGACTTAAGCATGTGTTAAAAGTTAAGTGCATACTTAAGTGCTTGGCTGAACCGGGGTGGACTGCTGAACTGAGGCTTGAAGAAGCAACCCCCTTGGGTAAGTACCCACAGCATCAATACTGAATAAGGCTGAGGGTAGTTTTACTGCAGTAAATGAAATCCAGGGTGTAGTGGTAACTCCCAAATGCAAGAGCTCAAAATTTACCTGCCAAATGTAGCTAGGAGGAAAGTGGGGTGAGTGGATGGCACTTAATTCTCATGCCTTGATCCCTTTCCAATAAGATCTGGCATCAAGATTGCCACTAGCACTTAAAGAATTAAGGCAGAGATTTTGAAAAGATCTGGAAAGTTAGATGCCCAGAACTCCCATTGAGTTTCAACACAAACGTGGGGGGGGGGGGAGAGGAGGGCTTCACAAACGTATTTAGTTTGTGAATCCCTGCCTTCATGACTCCCACCCTTGGTTCCTAATTCTCTTAGGCCCTTTTGAAAATCCCAGTTTAAATTAAATAGACTAGTTCTAAATGAACTAAACTAGGGAAAGACACCAAGTGTGTGTGTGGGGGGGAGGAGTAGGGGAGTGAAATTTGCTAGAGGTTTTGCATCTAATCTCTACTTGCGAGATTGGAAGCATATTTGTAAGTAGAGTTGCCAATTCTGGTTGGCTGTATTCATGGAGGTTTCATCACAGGACAATCCTGGAGGATTGGCAATCCTATTTGTAAGGATTGTGAGTCACCTCTGGAAGAGCCAAAGCACTGTAACTCCCAGTGAAAGAACACCACCTAGTTCCTTCCATCAGCAGGACCCACAAAGGGAAGTATCATTATCCCCCTTTCTACATGTGGGGAAACCGAGTCACGGGAAGGTGAAGTGATTTGCCCAAGATCACCCAACAGGCCAGTTGCAAAGCAAGGAACTTGGAAGCTTGGAGCTCTGGCATCCCAGTGCAGCATGCTAGCCTGTAGGCCATATTCCCATTTCCACTACTTGCCTTCTCCTTTGGTCATTTATTTTCAACATGGTTATTTTCTCCAGTTTTCCTGCATTAAGTTGAGTGATTCATCGTGTCACCAAGCTATCACCTGGTGAGCTAAGGTAGCCTGATCACCAGAGAAAAAGAGGGCAGAGGGACCCCAAAAAATGGAGCCAGAGAATATGTGGTAATAGACATGGATGGGTGGATCAAAATGTACTTTATCATCAGCTAGTCCCAAAGTCTTTTAGTCCTGTTTCCCTACAGGCCTCTGACCTCGACGGCAAGTCCACAGTTTCCCGGGGAAGGAAGCCTGAGCCTGTGCCCAACTCCCCAAACTCAGTATCTTTTCCCAGCAGGTGTTTGTCTCTTCTCCTGCCCCTTTTTGGCACTCTTCTCCAGCACTCCTAGGTACTGCTTCAGACCGCTAGAGTGCTACCTCACCCATCCATCCTTCCATCCGTCTGTCCCTCCCATGGAATGAGCTGGGTCTGGCTTAGACAGCCCAGACCCTTTCAGCTCTCAGCAGCCTCTGAGAAGGCTGCTTAGCTGGAGTCAGCTGTTTTCTTTACCTCTCTCCCTCTTTCCCCCCAACAGTTCAGTCTATCACACAGTCCTTCCCTATTGCCCTTGTCATTTCTTGGTGCCTAAAAGAGACTCATCTTAAGGCAGCACCTTCTAGCTGTGACTACCAAGAGGAGTGGTGTGTGGCAGGATGGTTTTGCAGAGCTGTAGCACTCCCTGTTCTTTTAGTTCTTGTGTTGCCATCCCCAGCTCTGCCAGATGCACCTCAGGTGCAAGTGACCTGCAGCCCACTTCTATTCCAGCTCTGGGTTCCCCCACATCCCCTACTCTGCCAGTGCACTTTGCCCAGGACCTGCAGCACCCCCTGCTGTTCCAGCTCTAGACCTCTCTCGAAGCTAGATTCAGTCCTACTATGAATTTACCGTATGAACAAAAAAGGCAACTAGGAGGGAAGCATGTAATTGTGTAACCACAGGTAGGAGCTGAACTCAGCTCTCCATGCAACTACCCATGGTGTCACTAGATCCTTCTGTCTATCTATAGTGTCCATCACCATGGTATTGGGCGCCTCATCTTATCTGGGCTGGAGAAAGCAGTATGGGTGTATTTCTTTTCCCTTTCCTGTACCTCAGTTTACCTCTCTGAAGGGGCACAGGCCAGAGTTTAGTGTTTTCAGGATTTTGATATCTCTCACTATATCTATTATGCAGAGATAAATCTCTGAGAGAATGAAAGTGACACATAATTTGTAAAGGCAAAGTTTACTGTATGTATATAGCCATTTGCTTATAATACTTGAAACAGTTGTGACTGTTACCAATAACAACTCTTTAGAGCTAACACTTCCAGGGGTTTCTCCCCAAGTTTTAGTACTTGTTACTACCACAGGTTCAATTATGCACATGCTTACCCTCTCCTAGGCCTCTTCTCTGGCAGGATTTACCCTTCTCCATGGAATGGTGTCCAAATCCTCTGTAGGGCACACCAGCTCCTTGAAGTCTGGGAAACAAGTCATAATCTAAGTGTCTCCCCTTAAGCCTTTGCAATGGCCATCTTCAGTTTGCACAGCCTGCAGCAATTCTCATCCTCTTCTTTTCCAGTATGGTAAGGGAATCTGCAGTCAAGCCAACAAACTAGTAAAGTCCCTGGAACACTTTCCTTCCCACCGACCTTTCTGGTCCTTGCATTGCTCTGCCACTGAGTCCTCCAGTGTCTGCCACTCCTCTTATTTATAAACTCCTCCCCCTCCGCTTGAGTTCCCACTGGGTCCACGCTCAGAGAGTGACTGTGAGTGTGTCCTGCCAGGCTGCTTGCCCACAATGGAAATCATCCACCTACCTTCAAACATCTAATGAGCATGCCTTGTACCCACTACACCCAATTTCTGTATGATACTGGCCCTTCCAGCAGAGTCACCCTGCCCAGCTCCAGCAAGGCTGTAGGCCCACAGGGTCCGCCAAAACAATAACAAGAACTATGAGTCCTCCCCATTGTTTTTTCCCCATATTCAATGCAAGCATGTAGTTTATATTAGCATCACAAGTGCTTGTTGCTTTGTTCCCTATGCTTCTGGAATTTTCCCTTGTGCTGTTATGAGTACAGATAGCACCTGTTTTATTTTTTTTTCTTCCTGAAGCAGGTTAAACAGTCAATTTAAATAACACAATAGCAACTGGGTGAATAGGCAAACCTAAGAGTTTAAAACTGACATTCTTTGGCTTTAATCATGGAAAACATGGAATGGATTTTCACAGTTAAATATATTGCTGAAATGAGTGGATGTGCATCGTCATCAGCTGCCTCTTTGGTGCATGCTCCAGTCTGTTTCTCTCAGCATGATAGACGTGCGAGAAGAAGCATTCTAGATCCCTATATTTGTTGGAATGGCAAGAAGATCTGCAGCTCCTTGAACCAGGAAGGAAATATCTTCTTTTCAGGAGTGTCAACGGTGGAGGAGTTTGACGGGGTGTGTTCCCCATGCTGGTCCTGAAAGGGTTGAATTAGGCCAAGCAGGCCCAATCAACCAATTAAGCAGCAAGCAGGGGAGAGATTTAGGCTGCAAAGGGGCCACTAATTGGAAGCCAGACTCAGCTGGGCAGAAGAAGGAGGGTCCTGTATAAAGCCCAGAGGGTGAGCACAGGAGGAGGCTGTAGGGAGGTAGGCTTCAGGCACTCCCTGGGTGAATGGAGATGTGCTGAGGACTACAGATGGCCAGTCCATGGTTACTCTCTGGGAGGAGAGAGATGGGAGGTTGACAAACAGAGAGGGGGGAATCCAGGAAGGTAGGAGAAGGCTCAGGGGAAAAGCAGCAAGTGATAGGAGTGCATACTTTGACTGCTGATTAGAAGGTCCCTGCACTAGACCCTGGAGTAAAGGGTGGGCCCAGGTCTCACTACCAGCCACTGGGGATGTGACATTTACCTGGTAAAGGACAATGGACTGCCTGGAGGATTTTTTCTAGAAAGACTTTGTTGCCCCCATCCTGCGGAAGAGGGAACCATGCAGTGACTGGGCTGGAGGGTCAAGTCACAAAGAGGAGGCTGCAGTTCCTGGAGTGAGAGGGGCCCTCAGGGTGAAAAGAGATGATGGGTAGGGGCACTGCCAGAGGAAGGCAGCACCTGGAAGAGCTAATCCCTAGGATGCCTAAGAGGAGGCACTGCAAATCATGAGTGGACCCCATGACATGGAGGGTGCAGAAACCTGGTAGAAGTGGGTACCACCTTAAGTAATGGTGGTTTGGCAGCATGGTGACTGGCACACCAATGATGCCTAGGCTAGCTAGATCCTGATGATTCTCTCCATTTCTGTGAATGGAAAGCACCTTGCTCCTGTGGAGCCCTTCTGGGAGGAGACAAAGTGATAGGAATGTCACCTTCATTGTACCATTCCCCCCTTCTTTGGGCTCCAGAAGACACTGCATGGTTGATGCTGTGATGGGTTGCCCCCCTCCTCTGGGGTGCCACCTGATGTATTGAGGTACCACTGAGCCCACCTGTTCCATGAGCCTGGGTTCCCTTATACTGTCCTGCTGAGCCAGGCCCTCAAGCCTTCTCCAGCTCACACAGGTAGGGACAAACCCAGCTGCAGAAAGACCCAGACACTGAAATCAGCTCTGCATGGGAAGACTCAGCTAAGGAATTGCCCAGCACACCCCCTCTGGAGTGTAAATCCAAAACTGTATTGTCTTGCACTGCACAGAGAACTGTACAGCATAAGCTCATAAAATTAGCCCCCTCCCTCAATGTGGAGGAAGATATCCACAGCTTTCTGCCCCCCTTATGAATTCCACAAACTGGTTTTTAGAGAAAACAAACAAGTTTATTAACTACAAAAGATAGATTTTAAGTGATTATAAGGGACAGCAAACAAAGCAAAGCAGATTACTGAGCAAATAAAACAAACACACAAACTAAGCTTAATACACTAAAGAAACTGGTTACAAGTAGTAATTTCTCACCCTAAATGTTGCTTAATGGCAGATTGCAGAGGTTCTAGAAGACAAGCTGTTTTGCTTGCAGCTTAAAACTCCAGATATTTCTTTCACAGGCCAGACACCTTTTCTAGCTCGGGCTCAGCTCTTCTCTTCCCGCCCTGTCTTTGTTTCTAAGGGCTTGTCTACACTGGCACTTTACAGTGCTGCAACTTTCTCACTCAGGGGTGTGAAACCAATGATATCCAATGATATCTCACAAAACCCATCTTGCATAAAACACATCTTAGTTATGCAATATTCATATCATACTAATATTTCTATGAAGAATATGGGGTGTAGTGTCACAGACACTCTGCAAGATTGTGGGCAGGACAGGAGGGCTTAGAGCCAGGGACCACCTGCTTTCTGCAGAATCATCCCCCACTGATTCCAACTAGGAGTGAATGCTGCTTAAAGATACTCTTACTGGATCTCTCTGCGGTCACTGCTACTGGAGCAGTGCAGATCAGCTGCCTGGAGGAAGAGCGATTCCACAAGAACTGGGACTTTTTCCCCCACAAATCCTGAGATCTGTGGGGTTGAGTAGCTGCATTCCCTGCATCCTCCTTAGTGGCCCCCTAACCCCTCACCTTGGGGGCTCTAATCATAGAAATGTAGGGCTGGGAGAGACCCAAGAGGTCACATAATCTAACCCTCTGTGCTGAAGCAGGACCAAGTAAATCTAGACCATCCCTATGGGTGTTTGACCAAACTGTTCTTAAAAACCTCCAATGATGGGGAGCCCACAACCTCCCTAGGTCACTTGTTCCAGAGCTTAACTATCCTTATAGCTAGAACGGTTTTCCCAATATCTAACCGAAATCTCCCTTGTTGCAAAACTAAGCTGATTATTTCTTGCCCTACCCTTGATGGACATGGAGAACAATGGTTCATCATCTTTCTAATAACCTTTTACATATTTGAAGATGATCATCAAGTCCCCCATCAGCCTTTTCTTCTCTTGATTAAATAGGTCCAATTCTTTCGACCTTTCCTCATAGGTCAGGTTGGCGAAGATCTTATCATTTTTGTTGCTGTCCTTTGGACTCTCTCCAATTGGTTCACATCTTGTGCCCAAAACTGGAAACAGTACTCCAGCTGAGGTGTCACCAGTGCTGAGTAGAGTGGGGCAAATATCACCTGTTTTACTTCTGTCAGTACACCCCAGAATTGCATTTGCCTTTTTCACAACTGCATCACATGGTTGGCTTGTATTAAATTTTCAATCCACAATAACTGCCAGATCCTTTCCAGCATACTACTGCCTAGCCAGCTATTCCTCACTTTGTAGTTGTGCATTTGATTGTTCTTTCCTAAGTGTAGTACTTTGCACATATCTTTACTGAATTTCATCTGATTGATTTCAGACCAATTTTCCAATTTATTATTCACCCTGGGATGGTATTTCCACAGGTGGGAAGGAATGGCTTTTCAAAGATTTGCATTCAGGATTTCCCAGGTTGAAGCCAGGAGTCCTGTCTGTAGTTGCAAATGGTGCAACAGAAGTAGCCCTGGGGCTTCCCCCACCCTTCAGGAAATTAAAAGAATTAAACCAAACAAACAAACCTAGTTGTCTTCCCCAAAAATGAGAATTGCTACTGAAACACTTGCAGACTCCAGCCAGACTGTGTGAGATTTCCATGGTCGAAATGTGCCATCTTTCCCAAATTGTTACTCAGCAGTTGTCCTTTGTTGGCTCTCCCTGCACCCTATCTCCCACTGGGTTTCTATGTCTCCTTCCGCATCTCTACTCTCCTTCCAGGTTGCAAACTACTCACCACCTTCTTCCAGCAGCTGATTCTACTCTCTCAAAGCTCCTTCATGTCACCCCCGCCTTGCTTAGCACATGTATCACAGGGGCACCATTTCAGATTTTGTATGGGGAGGATGGGTCAACTTTAACCGTGATTCCAGGGACTACTTAGGCACTTGAAAACTCTAGGTTTTTGGCAGATAACTTAGCAATTAGCTGACAGGAGCACTTTATCTAATTCCTATATAAAAGAAAGAAAATTAAATAAATATTAGACCCACTCAGCTCTAATACTAACACGTTCTGACATCTTGTGACAAGTCACTTAAGGGACAGTGGTTAGGTTTAAAATTTTAATGTATATTCTTACTTTGTTCAGGGCCGGCTCCAGGCACCAGCGCAGGAAGCATGTGCTTGGGGTGGCCAATGGAAAAGGGTGGCACATCCGGGTCTTCGGCGGCAATTTGGCGGCGGGTCCCTCAGTCTCTCTCGGAGGGAAGGAGCGGCTGCCGAATTGCCACCGAAGAATGAAGCGGCGCAGTAGAGCTGCCGCTGAAGTGCCGCCGATCGCGGCTTTATCTTTTTTTTTCTTTTCTTTCTTTCTTTCTTCGCCGCTTGGGGCAGCAAAAAAGCTGGAGCCGGCCCTGACTTTGTTACTAACTCTGCGGAGAGAACGAGGAGTACTTGTGGCACCTTAGTACTCCTCTTTCTTTTTGCTGATACAGTCTAACACGGCTACCACTCTGAAATCTGCGGAGAGAGAGACCCTGTGAGGACTCCTGGGTTCTATCTCAGTTCTGGGAGGGGAGTGAGATCTAGTGGATTATAGCAGGGGGGCAGTTATATCTGGGTTCTATATAAGAACATCAGAATGGCCATACTGGGTAAGACCAATGGTCTATCTAGCCCAGTATCCTGTCTTCCAACAGTGGCCAATACCAGATGCATCAGAGGTAATGAACAGAAGAGGCAATCATCAAGTGATCCATCCCATGTCGCCCACTCCCAGATTCTGGCAAATGGAGGCTAGTGACATGCAGAACATAGGGTTGCATCCCTGCCCACACTGGCTAGCCATTGATGGACCTATCCTCCATGAACTTATCTAGTTTTTATTGGAACCCTGTTATAGTTTTGGCCTTCACAACATCCCCTGCAAAAAGTTCCACAGGTTGACTGCAAAGAAATACTTCCTTTTGTTTATTTTAAATCTGCTGCCTAGTAATTTCATTGGGTGACCCCTAGTTCTTGTGTTATGTGAAGGAGTAAATAACATTTCCTTATTCAATTTTTCCACACCAGTCATGATTTTATAGACCTCTATCATATCCTCCCTTAGTCATCTCTTTTCCAAGCTAAAAAGTGCCAGTCTTTTTAATCTTTCCTCATACGGAAGCTATTCCATACCCCTAACCATTTCTTTTGCCCTTCTCTGTACCTTTTCCAAATCTGTTATATATTTTTTGAGATGGGGCAATCACATCTGCACATGATATTCAATATGTGGGTGTATCATGGATTTATATAGAGGCAATATATTTTCTGTCTTATCTATCCCTTTCCTAATGATTCCCAATATCCTGTTAGCTTTTTTGATAGCCGCTGCACATTGAGCAGATGTTTTCAGAAGAGCTATCCACAATGACTCCAAGATCTCTTCATTGATGGGTAACAGCTAATATAGACACCATTATTTTGTATGTATAGTTGGGATTATATTTTGCCATGTGCATTAGTTTGCATTTAACATTATTGAATTTCATCTGCCATTGTGTTGCCCAGTCACCCACTTTTGAGAGATCCTTTGCAGTCTGCTTTGGACTTAACTATCTTGAACAGGGGTTCTCAAACTGGGGGTTGGGACCCCTCAGGGGATCATAGATTCATATATTCTAGGACTGGAAGGGACCTCGAGAGGTCATCGAGTCCAGTCCCCTGCCCGCATGGCAGGACCAAATACTGTCTAGACCATCCCTGATAGACATTTATCTAACCTACTCTTAAATATCTCCAGAGATGGAGATTCCACAACCTCCCTAGGCAATTTATTCCAGTGTTTATGAGGTTATTACACGGAGGGTCGCGAGCCGTCAACCTCCACCCCAAATCCCGTTTTGCCTCCAGCATTTATAATGGTGTTAAATATATTTAAAAGTGTTTTTAATTTATAAGGGAGGGGGGGTCTCACTCAAGAGGCTTGTTATGTGAAAGGGGTCACCAGTAAAAAAGTTTGAGAGCCACTGATCTTGAGTAATTTTGTATCATCTGCAAATTTTGCCACCTCACTGTTTACCCCTTTTTCCAGATCACTTATGAATATGTTGAATAGGCCTGGTCCCAGTACAGACCCCTGGGGGACACCACTGTTTACCTCTCACCATTCTCACTGTTTATTCCTACCCTTTGTTTCCTGTCTTTTAAAGGAAGTGCCTGGCAATGCTTTCAGGATCATCTAACAATCCTTAATTTACTTTAATGGCAAGCCTTTTGTTATCTTAATCACCCTGCTTCTGTTTATAAACAAACTCCCTGCCCCAAAGGCAGAAGCTGGAAGCAGCACAGAACTCATTACAGGTTTCAGAGTAGCAGCCATGTTAGTCTGTATCCGCAAAAAGAACAGGAGTACTTGTGGCACCTTAGAGACTAACAAATTTATTAGAGCATAAGCTTTCGTG
>NW_020664934.1:1425947-1468449 GCF_002925995.2 Terrapene triunguis | reverse complement strand
GGGGCGGCGAAAAAGCCAGAGCCGGCCCTGGGTTGGGGGGGAGTGAGTGAGTGAGTGGAGAATCAGCAAGGACAGATTTCCCTCTGCTCTGGGGCAGAGACAGAGCAGAGGCAGCCAGGGCAGCACTGTAGTCCCCACAACAGACTCTGCTTCTAGGTGCATTCCAGAGGGGCAGAATTGCTGCAGGGCAGTTCCATCTTGGCCACGCTTCCTCCCACCCCTACGTTCCCCCTGCCTCCCCCCCCACCCCCAGCCCCCATTCCATCCCTCTGGAAGCGATGCACAAGCCTCGTCCTCTGGGGGTGTTCCCCCAGCAGGGGGAATCAGGCCCTGATTTGTAGCATTTTATGCACTGCCTGTAAAGGTCTCCATGTGGTGTGAGGCAGCTCCAGGCCCCATGCCTCCAGCCCTTGGGAGAGGCAGTGTTAGAACACCAAGCAGGCTGTGCTGTGCAACTCCAGGCTGAGCTGTTGTTTCCTTCTGCTTAATTCAGGTGAGGGACAGAGTGCAGGGTGAATCGATAAAAGGCCTTTTATTTAAACACAAACCGTTCTGCTCAGGGCCCCCTGTACAATAGGAGAGAGGGAGCCTCTACTTCTTGGGCTCCCAAGCCTTCTGGGACTCTCCCTCTTGGCCCCTTAAAGGTACATTGCCCCAGTTAAGGAGCAAGTTAGTATGAGCTGGGAAGCCAGATCAGATTATCTTAATTAGGTGTGGAAGGCTTAGATTTTTATCACTAAGTGTCTGTAAACGTTGATTTCATCACACACACAAGCTGACAAAAAATATTTCCATCAATAATCAAAATTTACAGATAGGCAAAGTAAGAAAAATGCGGTTTGAGAACTTATTAGAGTCAAACTGAATTACCCTTTAATGGTGGTGAGAAAAGATTTGGGGTGAAATCAGGCACTTGGCACCCTTAAGGACACTGAAGGAAAAAGGAAGAAATCTCACACTTGGAATTCCAGGTGAGCCAGCCTGACTTACTTCTCCTGCATCCCAGGCAGTGCACATTAGCACAGCAGCTACACCCTGGAGTGGGCGCAGCCTACTCCTTCATTTTCACCCCCTGCGTCCCTGCGCTAGGGGAGGGAGCACCTTCTGACCTTCTCCCACTGTGGCTGGCCCTGTGCAAGGGTGTGTTTGTGGAGAGGCTCCTTCCATACTCCCCCACACCTGTGACTTTGCAGAAGGTCCTGCAATAATGTATCCCTGGCCCAGTGAAAGATTTCACAAAGTTCTGCGGTACAGCCACCTCCTGCAGGCAGGATTGGGTTGCACTGGGATAGACCCTACAAAAATCTTTATGCTGTTAAAATCTGGCTCTGTTACCACATGTTTTTTAAGTAAGCCCCAGAAATGTCACCATGATCTGGCTTAAAATCAGGTCCAATTGGGAAGCTGCATTGAGTTACCTCATGTTTCAAGTGTCCCTGAGAAAACTACAACCATAGCCTTTACTCTGTCAGTGGACAAACATTTTAGAGATTAAGGGCTTGTCTACACTGGCGCTTTACAGCGCTGAAACTTGTGCATTCGGGCAGGGGGGTTTCACTCTCCTGAGCGAGAAAGTTGCAGCGCTGTAAAGTGGCAGTGTAGACAAGCCCTTCAACTTTCTCACTCATGCCTGTGAACGCACGCACGCACACGCGCACACACACACACGCACACACACACACACCCCAAGTTTCAGCACTGTAAAGTGCCAGTGTAGACAGTGCACCAGTGCTGGGAGCTATGCCCCTCGTGGAGGTGGTTTTTTAAGAGCGCTGGGAGAGAGCTCTGTTGCAACAACACAAGCCACATTAAAGTGCTGCCACGGCAGCGCTTTAACGTTTCCAGTGTAGACTACCCTTGAGTCCTTTCTAGTTCAGGTTGGAAAATTTGCATATGCAAATTAGCATCATTCTTTCAGTGGCAACTGGCTGAGGGGCACAGGCAGGTCTGCACAGATACAAACATTTGCAGTCAGGGATCCAGCTGCAGGAATGAAATCAAAAACTGTGATTAGGGCTATACAACTAGATAAAAAGTTACGTCAAATTATATACAATAAGATAGATACATAGAGACAAGGTGGGTGAGGCAATACTTTTTATTGGATCAGGTTCTGGTGGTGACAGACAAGTTTGGAGCTACACAGAGCTCTTCAGGTCTCAGCTCTTGAGGCCGGAAGAACTCTCTGTGTAGCTCAGAAGCTTGACTTTTTCACCAACACAAGTTGGTCCAATAAAAAGGGGTTACCTCACCCACCTTGTCTTTCTTATATCCTGGGACCAACACATCTACAATAAGACTGTAACAGAAAGATAGATACCATAGTGACTGGGACTGGATAGACAGATTCAGTCTGAATTTTCTATTTATCTTTCTTGAGGTTCAAAATAATCTGGTTGATTTTTTTTATTGCTTAGCATTGTATTTCTCTCTCTCGCTCTCTCTCTCCAGCTGTGACTCCTCTCTTTTGGTGAGATTCCATTGCACTTCTGCAGATCCAAGAGGCTGATATAAGCATCTCACCCTTCAGATCCTTATCGAGATTGGATGCTAACTCCAAACACATTGTGATTTGACTATTGCTAGTCATTATACACCGCACAGACAGCTAGCTAGCTAATCTTACGATTTTATGCTGCTACCCATTGTCACCTGAGTATCTGAGCATCTTCCATGTAAAATCAATAGCAGTAGTGCAGTCCCTATTGACTTCATGGAGTCTCCCTTTTTGTGGTAAAAACTTAGGTAGAAATTTTGATTTTTAAAATTGTATTAACTTTTTCCTGGCAGTTGTTTTGATTCAGAGTTATTGTCTTTCCTTGGGCTGGTAGGGTTTTGATTACTCCTGTTGAGCTTGACAGAGAGCACTTGACACACTCATTGGCTTGAATGAGGTTTGATTGTGTTTGGATCCACGACTCATCTGCTGACCACCATTAGCGTGCCTAACCATAACACAGGATTTCTTTGGAAAATTACCCCCCCCCCGCCCCGACACACTGGAAAGCTAGAAAGGAGCAATTCCCTCCACGTATTGTGCTACATTCTCCATCCAGAGAACTGTCCATAGCAAATTTTATACCTTTACCCAAACTCCTAGGCTGTTGTGTTTACATCTTCCTCAGTGGTCGTCTATGATTTCTCTGTACATTGTATGCATGTTAAAAAAATCTTTCATTTGGGGCTGGATTTCAAAAGGAGAATCTAATATATTTTCAATTAATGTAACAGTACAATCATTTCACCTACAAAGTTAAAACGTGAAATTCTGAACATAACACGAATCATCATAATTAGTGTTATTTGCACACCTGCTTGTTTCTAAGCTGATAATCACTGCAGTATCTGGGCACCTTTTCTATTATTGAGAGCAAAACAGTACAGCATTTTCTCAGTGGTAGGAGTGTCCAAGAATCTGATGCATTCCCCTGAGCTGAGCAAACCTCTTTCCATTAATGGCAGAGAGCTGGCAGGGGGGTCACCCATCAAGGGACCGTTTCCCAAAGAGAGCCTAGCTTTTACAGTTAGCAGAAAGTCTGAGCAAGGAGATGGGGCTGTCATGCTTGGAAGGTGACCAGGTGTGACCCTAAGCACCCTTGTATTCACACCCCACACACTATTGTAAGAATCTTTGTACAAGGTATCATTTGGAAAGTAATAACTCACTGATCATTAATAGTCTTGTCATGCATGTACATGGTGTGTATTAAGAGTTATGGATATATGCTTTAATTATGACTAAAGTGTGTTTAAACCAGGCACGTCAGGGGTGAGTTGGTAAGCAGGTCTGCCCTAGACAAAAGAATGTGTTTGCTTCTCTGTCCAGCCCTGTCATCAGGCAGCGACAATCAAGGTACATTTACATATCAGGTAAAGAAAGCTATTGAGCTAACAAGTGGGGAAAGAGACAGAAGAGAGATGCTTGGTCTGGGCTTTACTTTTTAAAGAATACCTTGAAAAGGTTTACTGGTCTATAAAGACGGGGGGTGAACCTCAAGTGACAAGATTGGTGTTATACAATATCACTGTATTATAGAAGTGTGTAGAATGAGGTCTTTTCTGAAAGCTGATTATTCACTGCTGATTAGAATCATTGTGAAATATATGTATTAACATTTCATGAGGAAATATGGATACTTAATGATATTACGTTTTAAGTCTCTGGCCAAACAGGAAGAAATAGGTTCCCTCCCAGACAGGAGAGAAGGCAGCTATCTACCAGTCTCCAATGAGATTAGGGAAGGTGTGATCCAACCTAGTTGCAGCCCATTTACATAGAAATCTCCAAAGTGATGGGAAATCCACAGGAAGGGAAGGGCAGCATGAGGTCATCCTGCCTCTTGAAACAAGGTCATTGAACTTTGGAAATCATAAACAAAGACAGAAGCTGTCTTTGGCATCCATCACTAGACAGACACAAGGGAACCGAGCTCTTGCAAGCTGAGAAAGAGGGGTCCTTCAACTGAGGGTGGGGGGCTGAAGTCTGTGGGAACTGACTATAGTGAAAAACCTGCATAGAGGAACCAGCACTTTAGGGCTTCTGGAAGAGACCCTGATTGAGAGGTGGCAGGGGGCCAGCCACCATCTTGCTGGAAGACCATGGGTAAGAAAAGCCATCTTGAACAAAGCCCGTACCTTGCTAGATTAAGTTTTAGACTCTTAGATGTGTGGTTTTACTTTTATTTGCTTGTAACAATTCCTAACTTTATCCCTTATACTTGAAGTCACTTAAAAGCCTCTCCTTTTGTTAACAAACTTGTTTTATTTAATCTAAACCAACAGTGCTGTATTTAATTTAAAGTCTTAGTTATCTTCAGCTACTGGGCAAGTTGTTGGATTCTATTATTCTTCTGAATGTTGCAGGAGAGGGCTGGACACTGCAGAGCATGTGGTGTTGGGACATATCAGGACTGGGAATATGTTGGTCATCTTGCTAGTTGAAACCAAAGCTGATAGAAACCAGGGAGTATGACTGGTGTGTTGCTGGCAGGCTGCTGGGGTCAGAGCTGGACCAGTACATGGACACTCAGGGTGTGACCCACCTGCTTGTTACTACCTAAATATGACAGGCAGGGAGTTACAGTAGCAAAGCATTGTAAGGCACCCAGAGTTACAGGGCAAGAGGTGATAGAACCCCTCACTGGTCTGGATTGTACCTCCCAGTGCCATAACACCAGGCTCCAACATATTTCCTGCAGGAGAGAACTCTGAAGCTGAGGGGCTACTATTGAGAATACCCTGCCTCCAGCCCCTGTGGGCTCAGTCCTGTGGCTCAACAGCCAAAATGTCCTCTGAATGCAGGAGAGAGAGAGGAGGTCATATTTGAGATTACTGAGATCTAGACCATCTTAAGCTTTATAGCGAGTAACCAGCACCTGGAGGTGAATTGGAAACTAATGCAGGAAGCAGAGCAGAGGTATATTGTGTCTAGAAGTTGGACAGCTGCATTCTGTACTAAGTGAAGCTTTACAGAGACTCATAGACTCATAGACTCATAGACTTTAAGGTCAGAAGGGACCAATATGGTCATCTAGTCTGCCCCCCCGCATGATGCAGGCCACAAAAGCTGACCCCCCCACTTTCCCTTAGCTCTGCTGTTGAAGTCTCCAGATCGTGATCTAAAGACTTCAAGTCGCAGAGAATCTTCCAGCTTGCGACCCCTGCCCTATGCTGCGGAGGAAGGCGAAAAACCTCCAGGGCCACTGCCAATCTACCCTGGAGGAAAATTCCTTCCCGACCCCAAATATGGCGATCAGCAGCACCCCGAGCATACAGGCAAGATTCTCTAGCCAGACCCTCATTTGACCAGCGATGGCCGTTATTGCCTAATTGATTAGAATCACGTAATCCCATCAAACCATTCCCTCCATAAACTTATCTAGCCTAATCTTGAAGCCAGAGAGGTCTTTCGCCCCCACCGTTTCCCTCGGAAGGCTGTTCCAAAATTTCACCCCTCTGACGGTTAGAAACCTTCGTCTAATTTCAAGCCTAAATTTCCCCACAGCCAGTTTATATCCATTCGTTCTCGTGTCCACATTAGCACTGAGCTGAAATAATTCCTCTCCCTCCCTGGTATTTATCCCTTTGATATATTTAAAGAGAGCAATCATATCCCCCCTCAGCCTTCTTTTGGTTAGGCTAAACAAACCAAGCTCCTCGAGTCTCCTTTCATAGGAAAGGTTTTCCATTCCTCGGATCATCCTAGTTGCCCTTCTCTGTACCCGTTCCAGTTTCAGTTCATCCCTTTTAAACATAGGAGACCAGAACTGCACACAGTACTCCAAATGAGGTCTCACCAGCGCTTTGTATAACGGAAGCAGCACCTCCCTGTCCCTACTAGAAATACCTCGCCTTATGCATCCCAAGATCGCATTAGCTTTTTTCACAGCCACGTCGCATTGCCGACTCATAGTCATCCTGCGATCAACCAGGACTCCGAGGTCCTTCTCCTCCTCAGTCACTTCTAACCTATGCATCCCTAGCTTATAACTGAAATTCTTATTAGTCATCCCTAAATGCATCACCTTACACTTCTCACTATTAAATCTCATCCTATTACTAATACTCCAATTTACAAGGTCATCCAAGTCTCCCTGCAGAATATCCCGATCCTTCTCCGAGTTGGCAATGCCTCCCAACTTTGTGTCATCCGCAAACTTTATCAACCCACTCCTACATTCGGTTCCGAGGTCAGTAACGAATAGATTAAATAAAATCGGACCCAGAACTGAACCTTGAGGAACCCCACTGGTGACCTCCCTCCAATCTGACAGTTCACCTTTCAGTACTACCCGCTGCAGTCTCCCCTTTAACCAGTTCCTTATCCACCTCTGGATTTTCCTATCGATCCCCATCTTATCCAATTTAACCAATAATTCCTCATGCGGAACCGTATCAAACGCTTTACTAAAATCGAGGTATATTAGATCCACCGCATTTCCTTTATCTAGAAGGTCTGTTACTTTCTCAAAGAAGGAGATCAGGTTGGTTTGGCACGACCTGCCTTTCGTAAACCCATGTTGTAATCTGTCCCAATTGCCATTCACCTCAAGGTCCTTAACTACTTTCTCCTTCAAAAATTTTTCCAAGACCTTACATACTACAGAAGTTAAACTAACAGGCCTGTAGTTACCCGGGTCACTTTTTTTCCCCTTCTTGAAAATAGGAACCACATTAGCTATTCTCCAGTCCAACGGTACCACCCCCGAGTTTACAGATTCATTAAAAATTGTCGCCAAGGGGCTCGCAATTTCTCGCGCCAGTTCCTTCAATATTCTAGGATGAAGATCATCCGGTCCGCCCGATTTAGTCCCGTTTAGCTGGTCAAGTTTGGCTTCCACCTCTGATACTGTAATGTCTATCCCCCCTCCTCTATTCCCCTCTGTCCTACTCCCTCTATTCCTAAACCCTTCATTAGCCTTATTAAAGACCGAAGCAAAATATTCATTTAGATATTGTGCCATGCCTAGATTATTCTTAATTTCCACTCCATCCACATTCTTCAGCGGTCCCACTTCCTCTTTCTTTGTTTTCTTCCTATTTATATGGCTATAAAACCTCTTACTATTGGATTTAATTCCCCTCGCAAGGTCCAACTCTACACGGCTTTTGGCCTTTCTCACCGCATCCCTACATGCTCTAAACTCACTAAGGTAGGTTTCCTTGCTGATCCCTCCCTTCTTCCATTCTCTGTACGCTTTCTGTTTTTTCTTAATCGCCCCTTTGAGACTCCCGCTCATCCAGCTAGGTCTAAATCTCCTGCCCACTAATCGTTTTCCCTTTCTCGGGATACAGGCCTCAGACATCTCATGCAACTTCTGCTTGAAATAATCCCAGGCGTCATCTGCCTTTAGATCCCTAAGTATGTTAGCCCAATCCACTTCCCTAAGTAGTTGCCTTAATTTGTTAAAGTTGGCCTTTTTGAAATCATAAACCTTAGTCACAGTTTTATTTCTGTTAATCCTTCCATTTAGTTTAAACCGAATTAGCTCATGGTCACTCGAGCCAAGGTTGTCCCCTACAACCATTTCTTCAACGAGGTCCTCACTACTCACCAGCACTAAATCTAAATGGCATCCCCCCTCGTCGGTTCACTTACTACTTGATGAAGGAATTCATCTGCTAGCACGTCTAAGAACATCTGAGCCCTATTATTGTTACTAGCATTTGTTACCCAATCTATATCTGGGAAGTTAAAATCCCCCATGATGACACAGTTCTTATCAGTTTTTACTTCCCTAAAAACATTAAGTAGTTCTTTGTCCGCCTCCAGGCTAGATCCCGGCGGTCTATAGCACACCCCCAGCACTATCTCGGGGGAGGCTCTAGTAGTTCTTTTATGCAGTGTAATTATTGCCCATACAGACTCCGTCTTATCCATCCCATCACTTATTATTTCTTTACATTTTATCTCATTATTGACATATAACGCCACTCCCCCACCTTTACCTTTTTTCCGGTCATTCCTAAACAGCACATACCCTTCCATACCTGTACTCCAGTCATGATTACCGTTCCACCACGTTTCGGTTATTCCTACGATATCAGGTTTCATTTCTTGGACCAGGAGCTCCAATTCCTCCATTTTGTTACCTAGGCTTCTTGCATTGGTGTATAAACATCTTACCGTATGCTGTCTATCCTTTCTCCCATTAGTTGTGCAATTTGGAACGGACCCCATGCTGTCCATCCGCCCCCTCTTTCTTATGTCCAATTCCCTACCCCCACCTATGTCTGTGCTTATCTCCTCACACTCCTTTTCAGTGTTGGAATCTGGCGTGGAGATTAACTGAACATCTCCCAACCGTCTCCCCCAAGTTCCTAGTTTAAAGCCCTTTTGATGAGATGAGCCAGCCTCCCTCCCAGAAGTCTATTCCCTTCCCTACTCAGGTGAAGTCCATCCCGCGAGAACAGCTGTCTGTCCCCGAAAGCCTCCCAGTGGCCATACATCCCAAAGCCCTCCTTATAGCACCACTCCCTTAGCCAGCTATTTATCCTCATAATTCTGTCAGCCCTTTGCTGTCCTTCTCTTGGAACAGGCAGAATCCCACTAAAGATAATCTGAGCCTCCACTTCCTTAAGCGTCTTCCCCAGCCTGGCATAATCTCCCTTAATTCTCTCTAGCGAGAACCTAGCCGTGTCATTTGTTCCTACGTGAAGGATGATCAAAGGGTTCTTACCTGCTCCTTTTAGGATCCTTTTCAACCGCAGGTCCACATCCCTTATCTTAGCGCCCGGCAGACAGCACACCCTTCTGTTTTCAGGGTCCGCTCTGGTCACAGGCCTGTCCAACCTCCTCAGCAAGGAGTCTCCAATCACATAAACCTGCCTTTGCCTGGTGACAGTACTCTGTACAAATCTATCCCCTGTCCCCTGTAGTCATACCTCTTGTGTCTCTCTATTTTCCCTTATAGTCCCCCTAGTGCCATCCTCTATCCTACTGGGGCCCGGTATAGGTGCTGTCTCCATCAACTCCTGCCCTCTCTCTATTGGACTAGCCGCTCTTCTCTTCTTCCTCTGCCTCCCACCATCAGTTACCACCTGCTGCCTCTCTTCCTCGTTATCCAAACACTCAAACCTGTTCCTGAGTTCTATTCCCCCCTCACTAGCCCTCCTTTTCCTTGGCCTGCTCCTCACAGTCACATGCTTCCACTGATCTTGCTCTGCGCCTGACCTTCCCCCCTCACAGACCATAGCCTGTGCCTCCACCTGCACCCCTGAGCATTCCCCTTCTGCCACACCCAGCGTCTGCTCCATTAGTTGCTCGAATCCCCTTCTAAACTCCACCATAGTATCTACCTGCATCTGGAGCCCTCTAATCTTTTCCTCTAGCAGGTCTATTAGGCGGCATTTCATGCACACATACCTTTGTTCAGGCTCCCCAGCGAGGACCATGTACATACCA
Source organism: Terrapene triunguis (assembly GCF_002925995.2). Classification (NCBI taxonomy): domain Eukaryota; kingdom Metazoa; phylum Chordata; order Testudines; family Emydidae; genus Terrapene; species Terrapene triunguis. Next base: position 1,458,545 of record NW_020664934.1, on the reverse strand, counting down.
CAGCTGCTGCATGCAATCATCTGCATAGTGTCCCCCGCTGCTTGGCTCATGGCTGCTATGGTCTCTGCCTGCTGCTTCTGGGAACACAAAGCACACGCCCCACCGAACCCTCCTGCCTCCCCTTCCACCTCCCCCTGTAAACTCCCACTTAAACTCCCCTGTTAGCAGCCCTGTTTGCCGGCTCCTGGGTGCCGCTGCTCGCTGCTTGACCTTCAAGGGTTGCTCCAGATAAGGAGCATTACTGAAGTCCAGCCTAGAGGTGATAATGGTACATATCACTCTGGCAAGATGTGTCCAAGAAGAATGGCCAGGAATGGTTATTAATACCTGCCATTATTCTGACAATCAGAGGACTGGTACCTTTTATGGTGATCAGGAGCAAGGCCTTAGGGAGCTCCTGAAAGGAGACTGCTTTCCTTATCAGCATCCTTTCTTGGGTTGAGCATCAGCCAACTGTTTCTTCTAGGCAGTGATTTATCTCTTGCAGGTACAGAGTGTAATGGGGTGCACTTACCTCTCATGAGTGCCCCCTTGGCCAAGTGCATGTGCCTGCACTTTCTCTTTGTGGTGAGTCTTCAGTGACCCAGCCTTCTGGCCAAATCTCCCAGAATCTGTATGTGAAATAAAACCCCCTTCCAGGGAAACAATCCAACATGGGGGGCCTATCCCCAAACCCGCCAGTTGGCTTTGCTTTCCCTGTAGTCCTCCCTGGGCTCAGGCCCTTAATTAGTCCAGCGGTCTTTAAAATGGCCTCGGCCCTGGTATTGCGCCATACTCAAGGGCTGCCTCCCCAGAGGGAATGTCCTTGCCCTCTCTGGGCCTTTCAGGCCAGCTCTCCTGCTGTGCCACTAAAAGAGTTCAGTTCCCCTTCTGGGGTGCATCAAAGTGTAGGCCACTTTGCCAGTGGGTGGTGGTGTGGGGGATGACCCAGGCCTGCCCTCTACTCCAGGTTCTAGTCCAGAGACCCTAAAGATAGCAGCCATCCACCACGTCCCTTTAACTAAGCTGCATTGCTGCTATGATTCCCTGGGCCATTTCCCCATGGCATCAGCACATTCTTCACCCTTACTTCAGGGCTTTGTGCTGGTTGAGTCCCAGCAGCCAGCCTGTAGCTCCTTTTTGTTCCCTCCGTTCTCCACCAGCACTGCTCTGTCCAAGGTCCTGTAGCTCCCTCGGCCAGGCACACCATCCACAGTCCTGCAGCTCTAACAAGGAACTGATCTCACACTGGCCCTGCAGCTCTTTTTATACTAGCCCACTGGACTCTGGTTGGCTGTTCCCTGCAGACCCTTTCTGACTCTATGCAGCCTGGAAGACCCTGTCCACTTCCATTTTCTGGGGTGGGGTGTGGCAGGGCCACAAGGCCTCCAGCAGGGATCCTCAGAGCCTGGTCCATCCCATGACACAGGGTCATTTGTGTGAAGGTGCAGGACACACAGCTGGATGCCAGCTGCACAGCGGTAGCAGTGGGATTCCTGCTATCACGTGATCTCTGCCAGGAGCCTCAGGTGACGAGCACTCAGATACTATGGTGATGGGCAGCAGTATAAAGTTCCAAGATTGATTTTTATGAGACTCCACATGTGAGGTCTCTGGAGGATGAGGAGCAGCTGCCCACCACTGGTGTCAGGATCTGTTTGAAAGGAATGGTCAGAGCTGACACCGCCCACCCTGGTTAGGTCTTCTGTGCAGCATGGCTGCACTTCAGATTGTTAGCAGCTTTCAAGATAGTCAACCTAGAACAATGCTAGCACTGAGGCCTGACTCCTCTCTATGCTAATAGAGGGGCCATCCATTGGTACTATTAAAGGTATCTCTGTGCCACTGACCAGTCCAAATCCCAAGTGTGAAGGCTGTAGGATTTTGGTTAGTTGTTGTTGGAGTCTGCTCTTTCCATACTTTTAGTTAGCAAGGTCATTAATGTCAAGCCATTTTCATTTGAGCTTGTGTTGAGCATGTTTAAGGGGTTGCAAGCAGCTTGCTTTCAGTCCCCATCAATACAGGAACCAGGTTTTCCCCACTGTCTGTCACTAGGCATCACGGGCATTGATCCAACTGGTAAGTGTGTGAGCGCACATCTCCCTGTCCCGGTGCCCACAGGCCATCCGAGGAAACTCAGGTAGGCAGTGCATTTGCTCCCTTCTGCATTGACACTGCTTCTTTCAGGCCAGAGAGGCTTCTCTGGGATATATCCTATCTGCAGTGTAAATGTCTTGCAGTGAGATATGTGAGATTTTGATCCCTAGTGAGGGACCTATGTGCTGATCAGGCAGATCACTACCTGGAACAGCTTAACTAGTCAGATGCTACAATGCAGCGTGGGGGAAGAAAAGCCATACGAATCTCCATCACAGCCCAGTATGGTAGTGCAAGAGCTCCTTAGTGTGCAAGTGCAAGAGCTCCTTAGTGTGCAAGTGCAAGAGCTCCTTAGGGTGCAGGTGACTGGATTTGGGGTTTGTCTTCTGCCACTGGCATCCCACTTCCCCTGTGGTGGGTAATCAATATCCATAGTGACCTGTGAGGACAATGCAGTGGAGAGTGCCATAGGGGTGAGAGAGTACAAGGACATAGTCAGCAGATGATTGTAATGTCCCGCTGTAGTGCCAACACTATAGTTCACAAGCAAGATCCATCTGTGTCTGAGGACACACCACCACAGCAGGCCCACTGGGAAAATGAAGAGTCACTGATAGTACCTGGAGGAGATGAGTGGATCATGACAAAGGTGATACATTATACATCATAGAATCATAGAAGATTAGGGTTGGAAGAGACCTGAGGAGGTCATCTAGTCCAACCCCCTGCTCAAAGCAGGACCAACACCAACTAAATCATCCCAGTCAGGGCTTTGTCAAGCCGGGCCTTAAAAACCTCTAAGGATGGAGATTCCACCACCTTCCTAGGGAACCCATGCCAGTGCTTCACCACCTTCCTAGTGAAATAGTTTCCTAATATCCAACCTAGACCTCTCCCACTGCAACTTGAGACCATTGCTCCTTGTTCTGTCATCTGCCACCACTGAGAACAGCCAAGCTCCATCCTCTTTGGAAACCCCTTTCATGTAGTTGAAGGCTGCTATAAAATCCCCCATCACTCTTCTCTTCTGCAGACTAAATAAGCCCAGTTCCCTCAGCCTCTCCTCGTAAGTCATGTGCCCTAGCCCCCTAATCATTTTCATTGCCCTCCTCTGGATTCTCTCCAATTTGTCCACATCCTTTCTGTAGTGGGGGGACCAAAAATGGACACAGTACTTCAGATGTGGCCTCACCAGTGCCGAATAGAGGGGAATAATCACTTCCCTCGATCTGCTGGCAATGCTCCTACTAATGCAGCCCAAAATGCCATTAGCCTTCTTGGCAACAAGGGCACACTGTTGACTCATATCCAGTTTCTTGTCCACTGTAATCCCCAAGTCCTTTTCTGCAGAACTGCTGCTTAGCCAGTTGGTCCCCAGCCTGTAATGGATATATACATTATGAAAATCAGAGCTGGGATGTGCTCACCTGTAAGAGTAGAGCCAGTATCACTGGATCAGACTGTGGTTATTGTGATGTCCATGAGATCATGAGCCAACAAACTTGAAATGTCATCGTCACTGATGCCCACCAAAATAATCAGTCATGGAAACCTCAGCACCAGGCCATACAACATCTCTAGAAGCCTAAGAAATAAGCTGGTGTACCTGTGAGATGACCAGTGCACCTGTAGGATCCCCACTAGCCTTCATCTTGGATTCACATGCAAAGCACTCATGAGAGTTAATTTGTACTCAGGTGAATCCACTCTTCCAGCAGGGTACCTTCTCCATCTGAGGTCACATGAATCCAAAACCCCATGGCTGCTGCCCCTTCCCAGACCCCCTCAATGCTGACATTGCAGCTGGAGGGAGATGCCACAGAGGAATCTTTCAAGCAAGTCTCAGTGATACAAGCAAGACTGGGTGTTCCATCCATCTTTAAGAGATGGGATGCTGGGTGCAGCCAAATGGACAGTCAGTAAATATTTATCACTGAATGTACACCAAGGCAGTAGTATCTTCTGCTGTGTCTTGCCATGGTGGTCAAGACAGGGATGGTGAAAATGTGACAAATGGTCAGTATATTTCAATCCTTAATTTCCTTTATTTTACCAAGCTAATGTTACATTAGGTCTCATCCTGTGATGTGTGCACCCCCACAATTCCCATGGACTTCCATAAAGGCAGTGGCAGGTTGGGGGGATGTGGGCTGTAGGACTGGGACTGAGAGAGATGAGTCTGACTTCAGAGAGATGAGTCTGACTTCAGATGGGGAGTATGCAGCAGGACCCAATGTTCTGTTTTTATACAAAATTTCCTAGCAAAAGTTGGAGAGAAGAAACGTACGAGGCCAGATCCTCAGCTGGTGTATATGAAGGTTGCCCCGGTGGCTTCAATGGAGCTGTGCCCATTTACCCCAGCTGAGGGTCTGGCCCTGAACTCTGTACTTTGAATTGTTTTCCTAGAGCACGTGCAGGAAAGTTCTCCAGGGCCCCAGCCATGACGGCTTTACTCAATGTTTACACAACTCTTTCCCTATTGATGGCTGGGACTGCATACGGATTGAGTCCTTTAGGACTTGGCCCTGTGTGAATATATATTAAACAGCACAGAAAGGTGCCTGTGAGTTGTGTTCTGTCCCACACAGTGGCTGCACACTCTTGGGAAAATGGCACTGCTAGGTGACACTTGCAGAGCAAGGAAATCTGGAAGAGACAAAGGTGGGGTGGGGTGTGGGGGGGAGGGTAAGCAGCAGAAGATGGGGTCTGTTGGGGTAAAACAGCAGGAGAGGTTGCCCCGGGAACAGGGCCGGCTTTAGGAAGTGCAGGGCCCAATAGGAACATTTTCAGCGGGGCCCCGGCAGGGATGACTTAAAAAAAAATAAACCACATAAAAAAAACCCTTTCATTTCTTCCATGTATTATTTACTTTCCATAACTATATAAATAATAACAAAATTATATATTACGTACACTGCTGGCTGGAGGCAGGGCGGGGGCAGGGGCAGGGCAGGGGCTGACTGGGGGTAGGGTCTGGCTGGAGGCAGGGCAAGGGGTGCGGGGCTGGCTGCGGGCAGGGCAGGGGGTGCAGGGCTGGCTGGAGACAGGGACTGGTGCGGGCAGGGCAGGGGGTGCAGGGTGCAGGGTTGGTGCGGGCAGGGGGTGCAGCAGGGGCTGGCCGCGGGCAGGGCAGGGGCTCCCCTGCTTCTACCGCCCTGGCCCTTTAAATAGCCCCCAGAGCCCTGGGGAAGCGGCAGGGCTCCCGCGGCTATTTAAAGGACCAGGGCGGCAGAGGCAGCTGGAGCCCCGGCCCTTTAAATAGCCCCCGGAGCCCCCTGTTATCCCAGGGCTCAGGGGGCTATTTAAAGGGCCTAGGCTCCCCTGCTTCTACTGCCCCAGCCCTTTAAATAGCCAAGGGAGCCCTGGGGAAGCGGCGGAGCTCCAGCAGCTATTTAAAGGGCCAGGGCAGTACAAGCAAGGGGAGCCCCGGACTTTTTAAATAGCCCCCAGAGCCCCGCAGCCCTACCCCAGGGCTCCAGAAGTGGAGCTCTGGTGGCAATTTAAAGGGCCTGGGGCTCCAGCCCCTGCTGGGAGCCCCAGGCCCTTAAATTGCCCCCTGTGGAAGCCGGGCCGCCCCGGTACAGTGTACCAGCGGCGGCAAGAGAGCGGGGCCCGATTCAGGGGAATCACCTGAATCGGCCTAAAGCTGGCCCTGCCCGAGAAGCAAAGCAGCTGGGGAGAGGTAAAGAGGCAGGAAAGGATGTGGGGCAGGGAGGGAACGGGAAGGGAACAGGGACTACAAATGGAATAAATTAATTAATTTCCACACCACTCAGGGTAACGGTGACTGAGGTTCTAAACAGCTTCAGGTGCAGATGGTGTCGCAAGTCACTTGAGATTCTCTAAAAGTCATTTTTCATGTTCTATAAAATATATATATAGTGCAGGCCTGAGGATCTAGCCCCCACTTTAACTGACACTGCAGTGACTCATGGTTACAACCTGCACAGTGACTCCTGCACCCACCTGCTGCCCCAATTATATTTATTTATTTAAAAGGTTTATAAATGGGTCCCCTTGTGTCAGCATTCTGATCATCACTACGGCAACAGAATTCTTACACTCTGGTAATAATTGTGAAATCTCCTTATGACAAGAGAGGCTTTTTGCTTGTTTATTTTTTTTAGATATCCCAGAAACATGCTGGAGAACCTGGGCAAAAGTTACACCTAGGCTTGGAAGAATTAGATTTTTATTGGTAAGTGTTAGCAAATGTCAATTTTACCGAACACATACAAACCAGCAAAAAAAAATGCCCATCTGTATTAATAGAAATGTACAGACAGACACAGTAAGAAAAATGCTGCTTGAGAACTCATTACAGTTTGATGTAAGGGTATTAACTTTGTACATTTTGATATGTGATGGTGCCAATTTGTGTTTGAATAATTATAAAGCTTCAAATTTTTGAATAACATCTGTCATTAAATTATTTTCTGACACACACACACACACACACACACAGTGAAATTTTAAATTGAAATTTTTTTTTGTTTTGCTAAGCCTGGTTACAGCATTTCTATCTGTCGGTATAGATATGGATTTATCCACCTGTAGACAGACCAATGCATCCATCTGTATAGACAGATGCATCAATAGCATTTTGTCTGTCAGAAACAGAGGGGCAAAATAAGACAAATACAATATTTTCTAAAGTCCAAATTCTGTCACCCTTATTTATACCGTATAGTCCTTTACTATGCAAGCAGTCCCACTGATTTCAATAGGACTATGTTTATACTAAGGCACAACCTATCACTGCAGAATGCATCCCTAAGACTGCAAAAACCTATGCACAGATTACACCCGTTTGCAATGCATTATATTCAATTCAGTATCTATTACTGCATAATGACGAATGGCTTGATCTGATTGTGTTACAGTTAGTATAAAGGAACAGAAGATGTTTCTGTATATGTGACCGTGTGTGTGTGTGTCAGGACTCTTATGCATATGTATTTGTTCTTGTCTGCAGTGAGTGCACTTCTGTGTGAATGTGTTTGTGTATTTGTGTTTGTGAGGGCAATAGCTATTTTAAGCAGCTGATATTTCTAACAGCAGCTGCATTTTTGGGTACATTACAGCTTGAGGCAGACCGCTCTATGCATGTAGATATTGCTACACCACCCAAAATGTGCCAAGAAAAAAACCTACTGACAACAATGCTTAGTTAGGACCCATTTGCCGAGAAAGATTCCCCCTTCCCTCCCCCATCGCTTAATCCCTCATGAGCTGAGAGAATGTGAGCAAAGGAACAAAAAGAAAACACAGAGAGAGGATTTCCTTCAAATCTGCTCTTTATCGCTGTGGCGGAGACTCATTCCCATAATCAATTTGACAGGTGTGCAATGGTTGAAAAGTTGGGGGTGCAAGGGCGAGCGTGAAAGGGGGGAGTGGCAGAAACCCGCTTTCTTCCAGCAGGCTGCCAAGTGCACCCAGCTTGCTGATTAGACATGACAAGCACACCTGCTGTCTCCGAGGCCCTGCAATTAAAGCCTCTTTGAGGTCCCAGGAAGTGACCGCATTAGAAAAGCCCCTTGCAGTCAGCTCCTTAGCATATTTCCAGTGTCATTAGCGGAGCGGCAAAGGCAAGGCACATCGGCGGAGGGCTCTGCCATGACCCATGCTCCCTTCCCGCTTGGGGAGGGGATGCAAGGTGACTTTTAAAGAGCCTTCCTCCCGCCCTCAGCTCCCCCTTCTTGGAAGCGTTCTTTGCAGGGGTTGGAGAAGAAGGGAGGGGGAAGGGACTCAGAATTCATTAGAGAGAGAAAAGAACTTTGCTGGAAGAAAGCCAGTCCTGGATTCCATTGTTGTTTCCCCAGAAGTCCCCTCTCAGATAGTATTCTCTTCTTTCCTTTCTCCCTCTGTTTCTTCATCCTCTTGTGCACTCTCATTCTTTTCTCCAATCTCCCTTTTCCTCTCCCACATTCTTTCCAGCCTCAGGTGGCCTGTACCAGCTCTGGCTGTGTGTCACTAGTGCTGCCAGCTATGGGCACTGGCTTATGGCTGTGTCACCTGTAGTGACATCGTGAGCACACTTGTTGAGAGCAGGGGATGTGACTCTTGTTCATGTTCAGGGTGAACACAATGCCCCATTGCTATGGGCATCCCAGTCTCCTGGGAATCAGCCTCCACAGCAAGGCCAGACTTAGGCTCCATTACAGGAGGGTGCCGGTTATTCTCCTTCACTCCCATGGGTGCAGGCCAGATTACAACTTAATTCTGAATAAGGGTTCCAGGCTTGAGGGCCCAATCCTGCTCCAGAGACCCAGCTCCCCACATCCATGGGCTGTTCTTTACTGGTCCTACTCAGAGGATACTTTACCATTATATTATGCAGTGCATCAACATGTCCATGACAGTCACCCCTGTTCTCCTGCAGTCCTCCCACTCACTCCTCAGACCATGCCATATTCATGTTCTTCCCTTCCACCTCCCCCATCTTGCTCCATACACTTCACAGAATATCAGGGTTGGAAGGAACCTCAGGACGTCATCTAGTCCAACCCCCTGCTCAGAGCAGGACCAATCCCCGAATAGCCACCTCAAGGATTGAACTCACAACCCTGGGTTTAGCAGGCCAATGCTTAAACCACTGAGCTGTCCCTCCCCCCCACTTCTCTCCATCCCTTTCTCCCTGCTTCTCTTTTGGGACTGATCCAAATTCCTTTCCATTCATTTCACCAGGCTTTGGATCAAGCTTTGGCCTTGCTATCATGCTACCATCTCCACGTGCAGAGTCTTTTTCTCTTCCACCATGCCCCCTCTCTCTCCTCCTTCAACCCCTGTTCTTCCAGCAATCCTTCCCTCCCTCCTCCATCATCAGTATTCCCCACAGCATCCCTCAGCTGAACAGCACCTTGGGTTGTCTTCTCCAGTTTAGGCCCCAGTCCTGCAATCAAGTCTTCTAGCCTGGACCAACGGGGTCCAGCTTAGCATCTCTGGCGGCAAGACTGGTGCTGTAGATCAGGGCAGGCAAACTGTGTTTGTAAAGTATCAGAGGGGTAGCCGTGTTAGTCTGAATCTGTAAAAAGCAACAGAGGGTCCTGTGGCACCTTTGAGACTAACAGAAGTATTGGGAGCATAAGCTTCCGTGGGTAAGAACCTCACTTCTTCAGATGCAAGTAATGGAAATCTCTAGAGGCAGGTATAAATCAGTGTGGAGATAACGAGGTTAGTTCAATCAAGGAGGGTGAGGTGCTCTGCTAGCAGTTGAGGTGTGAACACCAAGGGAGGAGAAACTGCTTCTGTAGTTGGATAGTCATTCACAGTCTTTGTTTAATCCTGATCTGATGGTGTCAAATTTGCAAATGAACTGGAGCTCAGCAGTTTCTCTTTGGAGTCTGGTCCTGAAGTTTTTTTGCTGTAAGATGGCTACCTTTACATCTGCTATTGTGTGGCCAGGGAGGTTGAAGTGTTCTCCTACAGGTTTTTGTATATTGCCATTCCTGATATCTGACTTGTGTCCATTTATCCTCTTGCGTAGTGACTGTCCAGTTTGGCCAATGTACATAGCAGAGGGGCATTGCTGGCATATGATGGCATATATAACATTGGTGGACGTGCAGGTGAATGAGCCGGTGATGTTGTAGCTGATCTGGTTAGGTCCTGTGATGGTGTTGCTGGTGTAGATATGTGGGCAGAGTTGGCATCGAGGTTTGTTGCATGGGTTGGTTCCTGAGTTAGAGTTGTTATGGTGCGGTGCGTGGTTGCTGGTGAGAATATGCTTAAGGTTGGCAGGTTGTCTGTGGGCGAGGACTGGCCTGCCTCCCAAGGTCTGTGAAAGTGAGGGATCATTAGCTTATGCTCCCAATACTTCTGTTAGTCTCAAAGGTGCCACAGGACCCTGTGTTTGTAAAGCACTGTGTCAACGTACAGTGCTGCAGTATATACTAATAATTTATAGGGCTGTCAATTAATCGCTGTTAACTCATGCGATTAACTCAAAAAAATGAATTGTGATTAATTGCACTGTTAAACAATAGAATAGCAATTGAAATTTATTAAAGATTTTTGGATGTTTTTCTACATTTTCAAATATATTGATTTCTATTACAACACAGAATACAAAGTGTACAGTGCTCACTTTATATTATTTTTATTACAAATATTTGCACTGTAAACATGATTGAAAAATACTATTTCTTTTATCTATTCGCCTTATACAACTACTGTAATGCAATCTCTTTATTGTGAAAGTGTAACTTACAGATGTAGATTTTTTGTTTCATAACTGCACTCAAAAACAAAACAATGTAAAACTTTAGAGGCTAAGTCCACTCAGTCCTATTTCTTGTTCAGCCAATTGCTAAGACACACAAGTTTGTTTATATTTATGGGAGATAATGCTGCCTGCTTCTTGTTTACAATGTCACCTGAAAGTGAGAACAGGCATTCACTTTTGGCGTGGAATGGCACTTTTGTAGCCGGCGTTGCAAGGTATTTATGTATCAGATATGCTCAACATTTGTATGCCTCTTCATGCTTCAGCCACCGTGCCAGAGGACATGCTTCCATGCTGATGATGATCGTTTAATGCATTTTTTTTAAATTAGATTTGTGACTTAACTCCTTGTTCTGTTTTACCCACATTCTGCCATATATTTAATGTTATAGCAGTCTCAGATGATGACCCAGCACGTTTGTTTTAAGAACACTTTCACTGCAGATTTCACAAAATGCAAAGACGGTACCAATGTGAGATTTCTAAAAATAGCTACAGCACTTGACCCAAGGTTTAAGAATCTGAAGTGCCTTCCAAAATCTAAGAGGGATGAGGTGTGGAGAATGCTTTCAGAAATCTTAAAAGAGCAACACTCTGATGCGGAAACTAAGAACCCAAATCACCAAAAAAGAAAATCAACCTTCTGCTGGTGGCATCTGGCTCAGATGATGAAAATGAACATGCATCAGTCCGCTCTGCTTTTGATCATTATCGATCAGAACCCATCATCAGCATGGTCACATGTCCTATGGAATGGTGGTTGAAGATGAAGGGACATATGAATCATTAGGACATCTGGCATGTAAATATCTTGCAATCCTACCTACAACACTGCCATGCGAATGCCTGTTCTCACTTTCATGTGACATTGTAAACAAGAAGCGGGTAGCATTATCTCCTACAAATTATAACCAAACTTGTTTGTCTGAGCAATTGGCTGAAGTAGAACTGAGTGGACTTGTAGGCTCTAAAGTTGTACATTGCTTTATTTTTGAATGCAGTTAATTTTTTTACATAATTCTACATTTGTAAGTTCAACTTTCATGATAAAGAGATTGCTGTACCCCACTGGCCTGGGTCTATCATACAAGTACAGTAATGCAGAGTTGTCCTGTTGGGATCCAGAAAGAGGGATCAGAGCCTAAGGGGAGGATCCACCAGTCCGGGATACCAAATAATTGAGGGGGGACAACTAATGAGATAACAGGAACGGGAGTGAGGTCATAGGGCTAAATGAAGAGAAGCTGATGGGGACACCGAGCAGAGAACCCTGGACAGCACCCACTACTCCTCAAAGGTGTCAAGGGAGCCAGCGGACGCTGCCCAGAGGAACTCTGCCCAGATGCGTGAATGGACTGAGGAGCTGAAATAGGCCTCACAGTCGCAGGAAACCCCGTCGGCCAACCTCCACTCCCTGGTTTTGTAGATGGTCATTTTGGCCAGGGCTAGGAGGGGTTGATAAGGAGGTCTCGTGACTTTGTGGGGCCATGGATAGGGAGTGCATAGATGAGAGGAAAAGTGTAACCAAAAACGTAATAAAATATCTAGGAGGAGCCGGAATAGGGGCTGCAACCTGGCACACTCCAGGTACATGTGTGCCAGGGTCTCCCTCATGCTGCAAAAGGGGCAGGTGTCTGGGAGGGAAATGAACCACGCCAAGTTCATGCCCATTCTCACCCTTTACCCTCCCCCAGAATGGCTCTTACGGCCCGGAGGTTTTGATAAAAGTCCCCCCAGAGCTGGAGAGCAAGCTGCACCTTGTTCTGGGACCCACGGGTGTCCTGGAGAAACTCTCACAGCTCCTCTTCCAGCCTATCAGGGGGCGAGGTTACAGGCCCCAGGCCATCCTCTAGTGCAGCTCCCAGGCAGCAACAGCAGCTCCAGTAGGTAGTCCAGTGACCAGGCAGGAAGGACCCCTCGCAGGTGGTGGTGATGGTGATGGCGTGCACAGCAGCAATACCAACAGCTGGGGCCCCTCACTCCCCTCCTCTGGGGAGTGGGCCAGCAGGCCCCCCCAGGGGCTGCAGCAGGAGCAGCAACAACCTGGGGAGTGGTCCAGCAGCCAGGTAGCAGAGAAGGGGGAGTTGTCTGGCCCAGCCAGGGGAGCAGCTGGAGCAGCAGCAAGAGCCCAGGGCCTAGCAGCAGCCCCAGCAGAAGCCTCCCACCTCCCTCCAAACCAGAGCGCTATAGGAGAGATCCTGCTGGTATTCAGGAAGTGGGCAGGCAGAGCCTGCCCACTACTAAAGGACCTCCCCCCCCCCAGCCTAAGGGGAGGATCCACAGGTCTGTAATACCAAATAATTGCAGGGGGGGGGGAGGGAGATGCATGGCAGAAAGGTAAACGCCAAGATAGAGCAGCGGACCCGCGCTCCACCGGATGGCCTGAAGCGCAGGTGGGAGGAAGCTCGCCTGCCACCCATTCCCGACCACCAGGACAGAGCTCTTGACCCAGTTTACCCAGGTGGAGGAGGCCACGGAGTAGACGGCCTGGCAAGCCTCCACCTGCACCAAGTCGCCCGGGTCTTGGACCACGAGGAGCACGTTGTCAGCGTACGCTGACAGGACCAGCTGGAGCTCTGACTCCTGCAGCACCAACCCCGTCAGCCTCCAGCAGAGGAGACAGAGGAAGGGCTCGATCACCAGAGCGTACAGCTGGCTCGAGAGGGGGCACCCCTGCCATACTCCCCCCCCAAAAACTGACCGGCTCAGTCAGGGTCCAGTTGAGCCCGACCAGACACTCCGCGGAGGCGTACAGCACCTGGAGAAAACCCACAAACTGGGGTCCGAAGCCAAACGCTCACAGAGTGCCCAGGAGATACCTGTGGTCCACCCTGTCGAACGCCTTCTCCTGATCCAGGGACAGAAGGGTAAATGACAGACCATCCCTACACCTGAGCTCCTAGAGATTCCGGACCAAATAGACATTATCAAAGATGGTACGGCCTGGGATGGTGTAGGTCTGGTCTGGATGGACCACGTCCGCCAGCACGAACCCCAGTCACAGTGAGATGCCTTTCGCTACGACTTTATAGTCCATGCTGAGGAGCAAAACGGGACGCCAATTCTGAAGGTCGCAGGGGTCCCGCTTCTTTGGGAGCAAGGTGAGAATGAATGGCTCACCTGCACGATAGGGGGAGGACCCCGCTCTCCAAGGACTCAGCCCAGATGGTGACAAGGTCTGGGCCGAGGATGTCCCAGAACACGCGGTAGAACTCCACGGTCAGCCCATCCATGCCCAGAGACTTATTGGTGGGCATGCGGCAGAGGGCTTCCGAGAACTTGGCCAGGGCATAGAAGAAGCAGGAGCCACGATCCATCTCCTGAAGGAGGCAGATGCAGGATCGAAAAAAGGCACCCTGGGCCCAATGGTCCTCGAGGGCCCGGAGCTCTTCCCCTTTCTCCCGTAACGCTCCACAGAGGCATGGATCCTTGGGGCTGGCAGCCAGACGCCTCCCCATCTCTAAGACCTCCCGTTCCAACTGCTCTATCATCGCATCACTCCTTCGGCTGGCGCCCCGGGTGTAGTCGCGGCAGAAGAGCCGGGCGCGCACCTTCCCCACGTCCCACCACCGCCGTGCTTAGGGAAAGGCGTGCCTCTGCCCTCGCCAGGCCAGCCAGAACTCCCGGAAGGATGCTATGAAGCCCACATCCTCCAACAAGTTGTTATTAAAATGCCAATAGGCCGGCCCCTGCCTCTCCGCGCAGAGACAGGCCATCACAGTTCCAAATAAAGTCCAGGGGACAACTAATGAGATAACAGGGATGGGAGTGAGGTCAAAGGGTCAAACAAAGGGAACCTGATGGGGACACCGAGCAGAGAACCCTGGACAGCACCCACTGCTCCTTGAAGGCGTCAAGGGAGCCAGTGGATGTCGTCCAGAGGAACTCTGCCTGGATGCGTGAGTGGATGGAGGATCGGAAATAGGCCCCAGTGTCACAGGAGACCCCATCGGCCAACCTCCTCTCCCTGGTTTTATAGATGGTCATTTTAGCCAGGGCCAGGAGGAGGTTGACCAGGAGGTACGTGGCTTTGTGGGGCCATGGATGTGGAGTGCATAGATAAGGAGGTGAGGGGAAAAGTGCAGCCAGAAGCGTAACAAAATATTTGTGAGGAGCCGGAATAGGGGCTGTAACCTGGCGCAGTCCAAGTAAACATGCACCAGGGTCTCCCTCACGTCGCAGAAGGGGCAGGTGTCCAGGACAGGGGTAAACCACGCCAAGTACATGCCCGTGCTCACAGCCCCATGAAGAACCCACCAACTGATATCCCCGGCGGGCCTCGGGACCAGGGCAGAGTATAGGCTGGCACACTGGGGCTCTTCACCCTCTAGAGGTGGCAGGAGGTCCCGCCACTTTGTGTCGGGGCGGGATGCGAGGGTGAGGAAGTGAAGGGTGTGGAGCATGAGCATGTATAGATGTTTCCTTGGCGCGATCTGGAAATGAACCCGCTGCAAGTCATGCAGACGGCTCACAGTGAAGGGGCAGGGAGGCCAGTTGAGTCCACGGGACAGGGGCCAGATGAAAAGGTCCGGAGGGCCTGGGGTGGAGGGTGGGCGGGGCATGCCCTCTCACAGGACCCGGTCGAGGTAGGCCCGAGCAGCGGGCAGCCCTCACCTCCTGAAGTACAAGCTGGGGAGTACGAGGCCTGGAGAGCCCCATGCACCGAGTGTCAGGGGATCCAGCCACTCTCCCCGGTCATAGTCCAGGAGGTCTCTGACTCTGGTGACTTCTGCTAGGACCAACCTCTGGCACACCAAGGGGGATTCCGCCACCTGCACACAGAGCTGGGGGTTGTGTAGCAGGGGCTCCGTGAGATCTGCTCCCTCGGTGGCCGCCAAGGACCTGGTCGCTGAGAACAGCTTCCAGGTCCGGAGGAGGTCCTGGTAGAAGACTGGCAGCCCGGAGAGGTCTCACGAAAGACTTCTCAGATGGAGATAAAGGAGCTGCCGGTCATATCAGAGCCCTCAGAAGTGACGCAGGAAGGCGTGCGCCAGCACTCTCCATGCCGGACTACCTGCACCATAAAGAAGCCTCTGCAGGGCCTGAAGGCGGAAGACATGGACCTGAGTGTGTAGACACTTCAGGCCCTGCACTCTCTCCTCCAGGGGAAGGTGGAGGACCCCTGCAGAGACCCAGTGCAGTCCTGGCCAAAAGAACTCCAGAATCACCATCTGGAGGTGGGCCAGGAAGCCTGGGGCCACGACCAGGGTGTTGAGTCGGTACCAGAACATGGACAGGACTAGTTGATTGAGCACCAGTGCCCTCCCTCGGAGGGAGAGGCACCGGAGTAGTCCTGTCCATTTCTGGAGCCACTCCGTCACCCTGCCCGTTAAACCATACCAGTTTTCGGGCAAAGACGGATGCGTGGCAGAAGAGCAGTGGACCCATGCTCCACTGGATGGCCTGAAGCGCGGGTGGGAGGGATCTCGCCTGCCACCCATCCCCGACCACCAGGCCAAAGCTCTTGACCCAGTTGACCAGGGCAGAGGAGGCTGCCGAGCAGACGGCCTGGCAAGCCTCCACCCACACCAAGTCGCCCGGGTCCTGGACCCCGAAGAGCACGTCGTCGGCGTATGCCGACAGGACCAGCCGCAGCTCCGTCTCTCGCAGCACCAACCCCGTCAACCTCCTGCGGAAGAGGCAGACAATGGGCTCGATCGCCAGAGCGTACAGCTGGCCTAAGAGGGGGCACCCCTGCCGCACTCCCCGCCCGAAGCTGACCGGTTCGGTCAGGGTCCAGTTGAGTCTGACCAGACACTCCACGGAGGTATACAGCATCTAGAGAAAACCCACGAACTGGGGTCCGAAGCCAAAACGCTCGCAGAGTACTCAGGAGATACCCGTGGTCCATCCTGTTGAACGCCTTCTCCTGATCCAGGGACAGGAGGGCGAATGACAGACCATCCGTATACCCGAGCTCCAAGAGGTTCCGGACCAGATACAGATTATCAAATATGGTGCGGCTCGGGATGGCGTAGGTCTGGTCTGGGTGGACCACGTCTGCCAGCATGGACCCTAGCCGCAGCCAGATGGCCTGGGCTATGATTTTTTAGTCCGTGTTGAGGAGCGAGACGGGATGCCAATTCTGTAAGTCGCAGAGGTCCCCCTTCTTCGGCAATAAGGCGAGCATGGTTCACCTGCATGAAAGAGGGAGGATCCTGGTCTGCAAGGACTCGGCCCTGACGGTGACTAGATCTGGGCCGAGGACGTCCCAGAACACATGGTAGAACTCCACGGTCAGCCCGTCCATGCCTGGAGATTTATTGGTGGGCATGCGGCGGAGGGCTTCCAAGAACTCTGCCAGAGTGAGAGAGAGAGAGAGGCCATCACAGTGGCTAGATGGTGATGTGAAAACAGGGCTGGACGGATGCTGGAGGAGTGGGCCCATGAAAGGTAGAAGCGTGACAGATATATGTGGTCTAACCGGGAGTGGCACGACCGATGGGCATCCACCAGGACAAAGGTGAACGTCGAGACGTCGTCCGGGTGGTGGTCTCGCCAGACGTCCACCAGGGAGTGATCTTCTGGAGGACGTCCGTGGTGGCTGAGCACTGCTCAGTCCCCGAGTGGTCCCGCTCCTCGAGGGTGGTGTTAAAGTCCCCGCCCAGGACCAGGTACTCGCGAGGATCCAAGGAGCCGAGGAAGGCGGACGCCTGCCGATAGAAACACAGCCGCTCCGGACCCGATGTTGGGGCGTAAACATTGACCAGGTTTAATGTCAGCCCTTCCACACAGGCCCAGACGTGCAGCAGGTGACCTGGCACGACCTCGGTGACCCGCAGCACCTTGGTCCGTAGCTCGGGGGAGAACAGGGTGGCCACCCCAGCCGAGCAGGCGCTGAGGTGGCTAAAATATATCCCGTCCCCCTACTCCAGCCGCCAGCTAGCCTCAACGGCTGGAGCCATGTGGGTCTCCTGCAGGAAGATCACAGAGTACCCCCCCTCCCGAAGGAAGGAGAGCACCTGGCACCTGTGGAGACCCATCCTACAGCCCCGGGTGTTTAATGTTACGAAGATGATAGGTGCCACGTGGAGGGCTGGGGGAGATCCTCGCCGGCAGGGGCGTTCACGGCCCCTGTTGGGCCGCGCAGCAAACTGTGACCTACCCCGTAGGTGAGCAAGGAGTCACGGAAGCTGTGGGCCCGCTGGTAGGCTGAAGTGGCCTGCCTCCCGGTTCCTTTACTCTCCCCCAGAATGGCCCTAACGGCCTGGAAGATTTGATAAACGTCCCCCCAGAGCTGGAGAGTGAGCTTCACCTTGTTCCGGGACCCACAGGTATCCTGGAGAAACTCTCGCAGCCTATCGGGGGGGCGGGGTCACAGGCCCCTGGCCGTCCTCTAGTGGGGCCCCTGTCAAAGCCCCATGGCCTACCGAGACGGGCAGACAGGGGATAGACCCCCAGCGTGGTGCCCAATGTACCGGTGCCATGCAGCCCGCCTCAGACCCCGGCTCAGTGGGGGGCGGTGGAGGGAAAATAGCAGCCCCTAAGGGGTCGGGACAGGGGAACACGAAGGCCTCTCCCTGGGGGTCATCGTCCGGAAAGGGGAAGGAGATGGCCCCAGGGGCGGCAATAGCAGCACGCGAGATGGAGGGGAGGGGGCCGGGGTCAGCATCAGGGTCGGGTAGAGGGGCAGAGTTGGGAACAGGGGCCCCAGCAGCCAAGCTACCAGGGGGTGGCACCTCTCAGAGGCTCAGGGGTCCGTGGAGTGGGAAGGGGGCCCTCGACGATACCGGGCTCGCACTCCAAGGCAGGTGTTGTGGCCACGGCATCGATAGGTGGGGAAACAGCAATGATGCCCCCACCTGGGAAGGAGGTCGGCTGCCCTGCATCAATGAGGGATGCTACTGATGATTCAGGTCCCGGCCGCGTGGCACTGGCTGTCGCCTCAATAGGCTTGGCAGCCGTAAGCGGGGGGCCATCCGCGGCCGGGCTGGTGGAAGAGTCCAGGGGTTCCTCAGAGGTGGGAGCAGAAGCAGCGGTTAGGGGGAGAGAGCATGGGGAAGGGGGGCAGGGTGAGTTCACCCAGATCGAGGCCCCCTGGCAGAAGGTCATCCTCTCCCTGGGTGACTGGAGTCAGACCCAGGGCCTCGATCTCCTCAAAGATGGAGGGGAAATCACCACCACCACCCCGGGGACCTCCTCACCGGCGCCTGAAGTGATTCTCGTCTCGGAGCATGCAGGGAGGTCAGGTGGCAAGGGGGCAGGAGGGGTTCCATTGAGGGGTCCCCCAGGGAGCGACTCCGAAGGAGGGGCAGTGCTACCCTCCATTGCTGCCACGTCATCCCCAGCTGGCTCTAGCAGATGGGATACACTTGGGGGCAAGGCAGAAGGCTCGGTGTCAGTGGCTCCCTTCCTGGTCTTTTGGGGGGGCTCTGCATCAGATGGAAGGAGTAATGCTTGAGTCTTCCACTTGCCCCGCTTCTCCTGTACTTGGACCCAGCCTTCCATGGCATCATCTGTGGGCTGGTGGACAGGGGTCGGGCCGGGGGCCAGGGGCGGTGGCACTGGAGCTCGGGGATCTAGTGGTGGGGCAGCATGGGGGAGGGAAGATTCATCCTGGGGAGGGCCCTCTCCCACGCCCAGTGGTAATCCCGCTGCACCCTCCTCCACAAGCCCCGCCAGACTACATGCAGCGGGGTGGGGCTCTCCTGCTCATCTGGGTACGCTGGGGGAGGTGCCCCCAGCACCTGAGCGGGAGCAGTGGTGGACTGTGGAGGAGGAGGGGCGGCTCCGGGCGCCAGGCAGCCAGGGGTGCCGGCGATGACAGAGCCGGCACCCTGCCAGGGCTCAGAGGTCCCGGACACTCCTCCGTGCCAGGCCAAGGGGCAGTCCCTCCGGACGTGCCCCATCGCCCGGCAGAGGTAGCACCGGGCCTCCCCTGTAGAGTAATGCACCCGGTAATGGGGCCCCTGGTAGGGGACTAGAAAGGACCCCTCGAGCACCTCTCCATCACACGCCGCCGGCAGCAGTTGAAGCTGCACCTGCTGGCGGAATGAGAGGAAATGACGGAGAGCGGGGTCTTTGCATCCCAGCGGGAGAGGACTGACAACAGAGATCGGTTTCCCCAGGGCAGAGAGGGCGGGTAACAGGGTGGCATTAGGGAAGAACAGAGGTCAGGACCAACTGGACACCCAGGTCCTCCAGCGGCTCCAGGGGGACGAACACACATCCCACCGCCAGGCCCTTCTCCACTGCTTCTTGGGTGGCGGCCTCCAATGTCAGGAAGAAGACTACCTTCCTGTGCATTTTGGAGGCTGCTACGATGGCCGTCGGCCCCACCTAGGGTGACCAGACAGCAAATGTGAAAAATAGGGACGGGGGTGGGGGTTAATAGGAGACTATAGAAGAAAAAGACCCAAAAATCGGGACTGTCCCTATAAAATTGGGACATTTGGTCACCCTAGCCCCACCACCCTTGCCAACACCCGCACATAGGTCTCCACGTGAGGCGAGGTGGGCACTGGGAGGCAACAGATGCCGTGTTTCCTGGTCAAGGTGGGGAAGGGGCCCCGGCCGCCAGAGATGGTAGCAGAGGCGGTGGCTGGGAGAGATGATGTAACAGCAGGTGGGGGAGCCACCGCCACCTGGGCGCATACCCTGGGGGCCGAGAAGGGCACCCACAGAGCTGGTGGAGGGAGCAACGGGGAGGGACGCTGCAGCCGGTGGAGGGACCACAGTAGAGGGGGCAGTCCCTGCCATGGAGGGCCTAGCTTTTTTGGTGGGGCCCTTACCCTTCTTTTTGCCCTGGCCTTTCCCGCTGGCTGGGGGGGGGCTCCCCCAGAATCAGAGGGGGCAAAGGACATGGCAGCAGTGGAGTTCATCCCGTTGTCCACCGCTGCTGGTGCCCTAGCAGGGGCGGTAGCAGGTGGATTGGCAGTGGCGGTTGAGGTGGAAGCCACAGGGGACAACGGGGGAGCAGGTGGAGGAAGGGGAAGTGTGGTCTACCCGAAGGGTCCCACCCGCATTGTCCCCCGCCATAATGAGCAGGGATGGAGGACAAACACCAGGGGGAGGGAAGGGGAGGGGAAATGGGCAACCACTCCTCCCCACTAGGCTGCAGGCAGGGGAGGAGGGTGCCGGAAGGGGAGGGCTATCAAGGCCTTGGGGGGGTTCAGTCACTGACACAGGATGGGATTCCAGCTCCTCTAGCTGCACTAGGGGAGCGGGGTTATAATAGCATTGGGAAAGTGCAATGAGACAGGGGTCAAACTGAAACGGGGGAGTGGCACAAGCGCATGGAAGGAGGCATAGGCGCACAGAGCAAAGGGCCAGTCAGGGCAGGGGGACCTCGGGGGGGGGGGGGGAAATGACCAGGCTGGGGGTAGGACAGGAAAACCAAGGGGCTAGCTTCAGAGGCTGGGGCAAACAAAACTGCAGAGGGAAAAAGGTGGGGCAGGAAAACAAACTGAAGTTGCTGAGGAATGGGGCAAAATGCGGGGAAGAAGCAAAGGGCTGCAAGGGGAAAGGGGGAGACTGCTGCAGGGAAGGGGGGTGCCAGTCCAAGGGGAGGGGCATGTGCACCCACATGCACTTGCCAAAAGTCAATGGTTGCTGGCTGCTGCTTCAGGCCCAAATGGTGGAAACAGGGCATGGCAAGCCAAGCAAGCAGCTGAGTCCTTGATGCAGGAGCTGAGGCAGATGGCAGCAATGGTGGGGGGCGGGGGGAAGGACACAGATGGACCAGGAGGCAGGCTCCACACCACACCCCCTTTGTCCACATAAACACACTCAAGACCACCACCACAAGAGCACAATTTGAAAATTACTCAGTCTTTGAAGGCCCCCTCCACAGTGGTCTGCGCGCTCCCCCAGCAGCAGATGGTCTCCTTCTTCCTCAAAGCATCAGCGGCTCCCAGGCAGCAACAGCTGCTCCAGGCAGCAGTCCGGTGACCAGGCAGGAAGGACCCCTCTCAGGTAATGGTGGTGTCCACAGCAGCAGTAGCAATAGCTAGGGCCCTTCACTCCCCTCCTCTGGGGAGCAGGCCAGCAGCCCCCGGGGCTGCAGCAGAAGTAGCAACAACCTGGGGGGGGGGGGCAGTGGTCTAGGAGCCAGGTAGCAGAGGAGGGGGACATTGTCTGGCCCAGCCAGGGGAGTAGCTGGAGCAGCAGCCTCCCACCACCCTCCAAGCCAGAGGACTATAGGAGAGGAGTCAAGGGCTGATCTACTGGCAACTGGAGAAGCAGCCGGTGTCTGTTCCCTGACTGATTAGAGCAGGGGCTATTCCAGCCTAGGGTGGATACATGACTCCAACTAGCCTGCAAAGAGTCAGTTGAAGCTGTTAGGCTAATGAGAACACCTGACTCCAATTAACCTGCAAAAAGTCAGGTGAGGCTGTTAAGCTAATGTGAACACCTGACTAATTAAGGCCCCTCTGATACTATAAAAGGGCTCACTACAGTGAAAGTCTGGCTGACAGGGCTACATAATGAAGATATCCTTAAGCCATGGGAAAGGGAGCCCTAAGGTAAGGGTGAAGAAGGTGTTGAGAGAGAAGTGGAAGAGCTGTGGGGAAGTGGCCTAGGGAAATGTAGCAACTCTGGCAGTGAAAGGTTGGCTGCTAACAGCTGTTGCCATTAGGGTCCCTGGGCTGGAACCCAGAGTAGAGGGTGGGCCCAGGTTCCCCCCCAACTTGCTACTACAGAAACATCTCCTGGGAGGGGAAGACAGGTCCCTGTCAGGACAGGAGGCTAAACTGCTTGGGAATAAGCCTGTAGGGACAACAGAGACTGTGGGAGTTCTCTCACCAACCTCCTTGCTGGCTCATGATGAAAAGGGTTCAGTGGCTGTGACCCTTGCCTCTAGAGGGAGAAGGGCTACATAGAGGGTCACAGTGAGCCTCTGAGGCTAGCGTAATCTGCCAGGAAGTGTGGGACCCCCTGAGACAAGGTCAGAGCTCTGCCACAGTGAATTGAAAAACATTATTTTGTTTTTATGTGCAAATATTTGTAATAAAAATAAACATAAAGGGAGCACTGTACACTTTGTATTCTGTTGTAATTTGAAAATGTAAAAACATCCACAAATATTTAAATAAATAGCATTCTATTGTTTAATCATGTGATTATTTTTTAAATCACTTGACAGGCCTAATCATTAATAATAAAGAATACATATAGTGTGTTCTGCAAAATGAGCTAAAGACTTCCAGTGCTGTTATGTTCAGCAAAGAAACCCAACCTGACAGCAGAGTAAGACTCATTAGGATATGTCTACACCACAGTGCAGACCCACGTGTCAGTCTGGCTCAGGGTTAACCCCCCCCCCCCTTGTGTTATCCCAGGCCTGGACCCAGGATCAAGTGGGGCTGAGCTTAAGCCTAGATGGGACCCAGGATCCAAGCCCTATTGATTTGCAGTTTAGCAGCAGTCCTGCATGACTGAGTTCCTGGGAATCGTCCAAAGGTATTCCACAATTCCACGGGACAACTTCCTTAGTCCTTTCTGTCCCAACAATCTTAAATACAATCTATTGAAAATGGAAGCCCCCACCTGTTGGCAAATGCCAGCAGCTCAGGCCAATGTTAACCAATTCTCCTCTGCTCACCTATCTGCAAGCACACTATCAGAGAGCCCCCAGGGTTTGCAAGGAAGAGTGAACCAATCAAGCCTTTTGCAAAGCGAGCTGCTTCCTGGTACCCTGCAGGGTGGGCAGTCAAGTTTTCCCACAGTTCACTAGGGTCCTAGGGCTAGAGAGGTTTCAGGGTGGGGAAAGCACTAGGGACTCTAGGATATGGTTACTTTGACTCAGGTCTGCACACTGGAGTGTGGATACCAGAGCTCTAGGGTCAAGCATAGGTCAGAAAATTCTTAACCTAGGGTTAAAATACAATATAGATGCTCAAGCCCAGGCTTCCCTAACTTGGGTCAGCTGACTCAAATCCCACTAACCCTGGGCTCATATTCCTGCGAAAACATATTCTTAGGGAACCTGTTGATTCTACCTCCTTCACTGGTGCCTACATACATGTTTTACCAAGGCAATGATATGGGCCCTCTGCAGCCTGTGAACACCTCTTAATCTTTAATGGATTTTTCCTCATAACCACCCTGAGGTGGGGAGAAGCATTATCCTCCTTTGATTGGCAGGAAGCTGAGGCACAGAGTAGATTTAAATAATTTACCCAAGAGTTTAACCCACATCTCTTGAGTGCTAGCTAAATTACTGTAAGACCTAGTGGGATAAGAACATACAACTCTAGGGGTTCTGTACTGCTGACACCTCTACATCACCATTGGACAATCAGAGGGGGTACTACCTGAAGGACACTGTGAAGCTAGGCGCTGCAGGAAGTACCACCCACCAGGGCCTGTGTGGCAGCTCTAGCAGCCCATTGGTTGGTTCATGCTGGTATATAAACAAGCTCCCAGCATGGGGACTGTTTGAGCAATGATGCAGACTGTTTGTTTGGTGTTCCAGACCTTGCCTTGCTGTAGACCCCAGGCTGCTATTTGCCTGCTACTTGTAACCTGGTGCCTGATCCTGACCCTCTGGTTCCTGATCCTGGTACATGTCTCCTGGCTGCAACTTGGTAACTGACTGGTGCACATATGCCACCTGTGGCCTGGCTCTGACAGTGACTTAGCTACTAAACCATCCTTCCAGCCATTCAGGGCACACCTTCAGCTGGTGTGAATTGCTATAATGCCTCTAAAGGCAATGGAGCAATGCTGATTTACACCAGCTAAAGATGTGCCCCGTTAAGTCCAGGTAGGTTTAAACACTCAGAAAGGGCCTCCAAGTTTTGCAGCTTCACACAGCAACCAGTGATTGTGCTCCCAAAAACCCACTCAGTGAAAGTTGGGTGCCCCAAATTTTTTAATCAACCCAGCCCATACTGACCCTGAATCTGTTCCTGACATTGTAGCAACATCATGTGGCCTGGGGTGACTGGTGCACATACAGTTCCTTAGCTCAAAAAGTACAGTAGTGTTTTTCCCTCCACAGGCATAGAAGGCCCAGCAGATAGTGGAATGGGTGCATGCCTGTTGCATGAGTCAATAAAGAAGGTCTGTGTGCTGTGGGGTGGAGTGGGGTGGAAACCCTGAAAAAACAATGATGTGTTGGATCACAGAAACCTCCTTGGAAACTGCCAACTGATGTGCAGGGGGTTGGACTAGATGACCTCCTGAGGTCCCTTCCAACCCTGATATTCTATGATTCTATACTTCTGCTCCTGCTTTCCTGCCCTGGCAGCTTAGGACTCCAGCACCCTGTCTTGTTGAGCCAGACATGCCAGTCTGCTCCAACACAGACCCAGAGTCTGAACCACATGCCACAAAGATGCAGACTTAACTGAAAGCATCTTACAGAAATGTTCCTGTTTTTAAAACTCAGATGCCCAACTCCCAATGGGATCTAACCCCAAATAAATTTGTTTTACCCTGTATAAAGCTTATACAGGGTAAACTCATAAATTGTTCACCTTCTATAACACTGATTGAGAGATATGCACAGCTGTTTGCCCCCCCCCCCCCACAGGCATTAATACATACTCTGGGTTAATTAATAAGTAAAAAGTGATTTTATTAAATACAGAAAGTAGGATTTAAGTGGTTCCAAGTAGTAGCAGACAGAACAAAGTGAATTACCAAGTAAAATAAAATAGAACACGCAAGTCTATGTCTAAGAAAACTGAATACAGATAAAATCTCACCAGTTCCAGTAAGCTCCCTTTTACAGACTAGTTTCCTTCTAGTCTGGGTCCAGCAATAACTCACACCCTCTGTAGTTATTGTCCTTTGTTCCAGTTTCTTTCAGGTATCCTTGGGGGTGGAGAGGCTATCTCTTGAGCCAACTGAAGACAAAATGGGGGGGTGTCTCCCACAGGCTTAAATAGACTCTCTCTTGTGGGGGGAGACCCCCTCCTCTCTCCTATGCAAAGTCCAGCTCCAAGATGTCCATGCATGACTGAGTTTCTTACCAGCCAAGCCACATTCCTGGGAAAGCTCCGATGTGGATTGGCATCTTTGAGTTCATTGTTGGCTTAAGTGGTTCTTGATTGGGCATTTAATTTGCACATTCCATTCTCAATAGAAATCAAGCAAGTATACAGCCAATATTCCTAACTTCAAGTACAAAAATGATACATGCATACAAATAGGAGGAATGTATTCAGTAGATCATAACCTTTACATAGCTATGTTACATGGCATATGTAGCATAAAATATATTCTAGTTATATTATGTATACATTCATAAGCATATTTCCATGAAGCCTTATGGGGTACACTGTCACAACTACATTTAATTAAAACACTTCAAAATGTAGCTTTTTTGAAATTTCAAAATTTTTTAAACTTTCTTTGAAATTCCATTGAAAAATCAAAATATCCCAACCATCTCCCCCTAGGAGGTTTCCTTCTGATAAGGTTTTGGAGGCCAAAGGAGGATCAGTGGGTCCACATCAAGCACACTCCCCAGCCATACCCCACTGTGTAATGGGGACAGGGTGGGGGGATGCATTAGCTATGGTGCGTGTTGCAGCCCTGCTACTGGATGGGGAATGTGAAGGGGCTGCTCTGCTGCACTGGAGCATAGAGGAGAATTCTCCCTTTGGTTGCCACAGAATCCCCATCATCAAGCCCTCCATGATAAGTGCAGAGACTGGGATTTGGCCCTTTAAGAGACATGAGGGATATGTGATATCCTCACTAGCCAATCAGCACTGAGTAACCCCAGAGCTCCTAATTCTTCATCCCATGTGGCTCTCAGAATGCTGGACATTATTGGCTGGCTGGGGAAGAGGTGAATTCCATACCTGATGGCAGGTTCTATTTTCAAGGTAGGCAGGGAGGATCACTATCATCTCCTATTTTAAAACAAATATAACTTTACAAAAAAGTTGAAAACATTAACTTCCTGGTGACACTTGGGTGTTGACAAACTTCAACCATTAGAGGCAGCCTCATCCCCAACGTGCTGGTGTATTAATAGTTAGAAAGCAGTGCATGTGTGTAAAAAATTCCAGGAGTATAATTTTTGCTTCAGCTCTGACCTGGAGGAACCACCTTTAATGATGAGAATGGAATTCATTTTTCATGGCCCATGTGGTCCACAACCTCTCAAATTCAAAAATTAAAATGCCCAAGAATGGTGTCTAAGACTCACCCCAAATTCAGTGTCTCCAGGAATGATCGTGCCAGGGAACATTCACTCACGAAGACAGCTGAGGGAAGCCAACATGAAATGGTTACAGACACAGCTGAAGCAAAATCCATTTTTTATTTGAGAGAATGTTGCTGGGGGTCTCAGACACATAGGACCAACTTCTTCTGCCCAGAGGAAGTGTGTGATCTATTGGTCAATATCTATTAGTTCTCTCGCCCTGCCCCCAATCCACAGAGGAGATGGGGTCTGTTCCAGCTCATCCATACAGAATCAAGCTTTTTAGCTTATGCTGGAACCATTCCTACTTTTAGAGAATTAAATCCCATTTATAGAAACCCAGAGGCATTTAAAAAAACACCTATAGAAAGGATGTCAGTCTTTTAAATTGTGTGGATGAAATCCTGGCTTCATTCGGGCCAGGATTTCACCCATAGGCTTTTTTAGAGCAATTTCTACAGGAGCATAATACATTTCTATACAATTCTATTGGCATTATCCCCATTAAGTTCTACAGGACCCTTCCATAAAAAAGAATAATCCCACACTTTTTTATTACCTTTCATTCCAAAACACTACAGTGCCCACTGGGAAGAAGACCAGCAACCACAATGCTCTGGAATCTTTACTCTCCACACAGTGCAGACAAGAGCTTGGCTTTCAAAGTCTCACCTGAAAGAACCCCACACAGTAAAGCACAGGGTACTCTGTGTATCTGCCTGGCAGGGGAAAAGGCTGAGCCAGCCTTGCTAGATTTTGAACATGGAGTTTCTGGGGAGCCTAGGTGTTTCCAGTCTAAAACTTTGATGACTGAGGCCATGTCTAAACTACCAGCTAAATCGGCACTGCTGCGATCAATGCAGAGGTGTCAATTTAGCGGGTCTGGTGAAGACATGCTAAATTGATGGGAGACAGCTGTCCCATGGATTTGTGTGTAAGCAGAATCTAAATGAACTCTCCCCTGACAGCTAACTGGGAGGGGGAGAGACTTCAGGAGCAAACTGTATTTATATGAACACACCTACTCTTAGATATCCAGGAAATAGAGCGGTATATTGCTCAAAGTGATCAACTTTGGCTGGTGTTGTTTTACAAATCACTTTATTGAATACAGGGATAGTGAAATGTTATCAATGTTGTTGCATTTATTGTATGAACAAAGAGGAGTAGAATTGTGCTTAACCTGTCCCATATGAGGGGGTCACCCTCAGCTGAAAGGACCCAGTTTAGCCAGAGGCTCAAATGCCAGACCCCTGTGAAAATAAGAGGGGTAAAGACAGGTGTCCTAGCCAGGAGGT
This sequence comes from Terrapene triunguis, assembly GCF_002925995.2. Classification (NCBI taxonomy): domain Eukaryota; kingdom Metazoa; phylum Chordata; order Testudines; family Emydidae; genus Terrapene; species Terrapene triunguis. The sequence continues at coordinate 1,430,842 of NW_020664934.1, read as the reverse complement.
GTCGCCGCTCCCTAAGAGTCCCTGGTCTGGTTTAACCTCTTCCTCCCCACTGTTTAAAGACAGAGCTAAATAGGCTTCATTAGGAGCCTTTTTGTTATTTTAAATGCTCAATCAGAGCTGAAATCACTTGTGGTGGGACCATGTTTCTACCCAGCCTACTAAGAACTAAAAATCACTAAGAGACTGACCTGCAGAGGTGGCAGCACCAGGTGACTGATGGGTAGCTGGCAGAAGTGGCAAGCAAGCACAGCAGACAGTGGAGTGAGCAAGGTGGCTTCCCCTGGCCATAGCAGGAGGAGAATTAACACAGATGCACCTCTGAACTCTGTGTCTGCACTGACCAGGGACAACAACTGAGAGTGGGGTGTTAAGTGGGGGGCACACTACAGGAACTTTGGTGTTGGACTCAAGAACCTGAAGCAAAAGACACTGACGAGCGTACTCTGGTGTGGGTGTCTTGCTCATGCTTTTATGTTTGTGAATACTGCTTTATGTTTGTGAATACCGCTTGTGCTGTTTTTCCAGATTAATGCTGGGTTACTTTTATTACAGAAAAACTTTCTACCTCAGGCTCTGTGCTTGCGAGAGGGGAAGAACTGCCTCTTAGAGGCACCCACAGGGTAGCGTGAAATTTTCCCAGGTTACTGGCTCAAGCCAGTTCTGTGTTATTGTTGAAAAGGAACCCTCTAGATATTGAAATTGGCCCTTCTTGCTGCCCACTCCAACCGGCAGAAGGGTTACGTTTTATTCCACCTCCTCGAGAAGCGTAAGCAAAGTCGGCGGGAGAGCATCTTCCGTCGACACAGCACAGTGTAGACACCACAATAAGTGAATCTAGCTATGTCGACTATTAACGTAACTGAAGTAGTGTAACGTAGATCAACTTACCACGGTAGTGTAGACCAGCCCTAAGGCTATGTCTACACTGCAACTGCTCAGCTGCAGCCCTGGAGTGCAGCCCCCCACTACAGTGAGAGAAAGGGTTCTCCCATCACTGTCATTAATCCACCTCCCTGGGAGGCCCTAGCGAGGTCCCTGGTAGAATTCTTCCATCAGCCTAGCACTGTCTGCATTGGGTATTAGGTCAGCTTAACTGCGTTGCTCAGAAGTATGGATTTTTCACACCCCTAAGCGATGTAATTGGATTGACTTAATTTTTTAGCATAGTCCTGGCCTAAGAAATCCTTCCAGACCTTGTGTATATAGGGCCTGATTCTCAGCCAAGCCTCGATTCCACCACAGACTGGCACCACAAACCACTGAATGTGTAACTTTGTGCCTGCACTGAATAGTGGTGGCCAGACATCTGTTTGCACTGGTACATCAGGGAGCCAGGTGCCCAAGGGCTACCATTTTTGCCCACAATTTGTTGTGGATGCAATTATTTGTGGGTAGAATTTGTGCCTGCAAAAGCAGACACTCCTGCTGAAAGTCAAGGCCATAGTTTGCTTCTGAATGAAAGGCCCATAGAAATCTAAGTCACAGTATCCTGAGAAGACAAATAGGATGAAAAGGGGTATGGTGGAGGCTAAGATGTTAAAGATTTCTGGATCTGATGGGCTATCATGGAGTTCATTAAGCAGTGTCTTCAAAGGCTCATTTCAGACTGCAGCTGAAGTTAAACTGTGACCCTCTATCTGATCTGGAGTTCCCAAAAACCACTAGGCTGTGGTTGTGGAAGTGATGGTCTTCCAGCCTGAGATGAATGTGTCTGTAGTGCAGAGGGACAGAAGCAGGAAAAGGTGGGAGGAATGGGAAATTAGAAGAAAAGGGAAGCCAACACCTCCCCCACCCCCAGCATGCATGGAACAGAAGAGAAGTGATATGGAAGCTACGCAAAAGAAGAGGGAAGAAAGAGTAGGAAAAAAGAGAGAAAGTGAAGAAGGGAAAAAATCTAGTTGAAGAAAAGCAGAGCACAGTGTTGTGCTTCATTTTGTCACTCCTGGGGCTTTCTGGAGGACAGGTGTCCCATCTCTGGAGCAGACAAGCACAGTTCCAAAGTAATGGTTAAATCAATGTGTTTACGGATGATGACACTAGAGTGACATACAGCGGAGAGGCCTCATGAAAAAATAAACAGGTAATAATCACACAGAAATCTGCACACTCCACTACTCATTACTGCAAAAACAGGATTCACTGCTCCAAGAGATTAACTCCTCTCTCCCTGGCAAGAGAGCCCCAGACAGGTGCTGGCTCCCAACAGGGCTCATTTTCATCCTCTGGGCCATTCTCCCAGATCTTCAGCCTCCCTCTCAAAACTGCTTTGTCCTGTAAGGGAGCAACAGCCCAGGGAGGTATCTATGATTGTCCAGAGCTTGTTCAAAGAAAGTAGCTGCATCAAGGGATAAAGGGCACTGGAAACAAAACTGGGGTGGAAGGTGCGTTAGAAGCAAGAGCAGGTGGGAACAAGAAGTGAGGGGCATCTGACACAAGAATCCTCCTGGGGAGAAGGAGGTGGTGTTTGGAGGACTGTTGGAATTGGAAGCCATCACTTCCAGAAGGGGGCTTTCCTGGTCCTGCTTGCAGGCATGGGGTTTTGTAGGGAAATGTGCAAGCTCGATCTTTCATCAATCAATCTGCAGACAGACATCTTAGATTAAGGTGGAGTGCGTTGTGCCTATCTGGTTTAGGGAGCAGCCTGCTTTGTCTCTCTCTGTTTTGGGATTGTTGTGTGTTAACATTCTGAATTTTAATATATAAAGCAGTGAGATGCTGCAGCCTTCCAGCAAAAGTATGTTATTTTAATTTTTAAAATCAAATGGTCTCTGTCTGTATGCCATGAAACCTAGCAAAGGGGGAGATGCATGGGGGACTTGGGGAAGGAACACATGAAATAAAAGCTTTCATTGGGTGCTGTAAGAAGGGGGATGCGGCAAGCAGCCCCATGGCAGGAAGAAGGGAGCACTTGCAGATGCCAATGTCTGTTGGTTTGTTTGTGTTACAATCACTGATGAACAATACCATCATTTCTGTGAACCAGCCGCTGGTGTTGGCACCATTGACATCTCTAACCCCACAGAGCCAGAGCTACTTGACCTCCAGCTTCCTGCACATACATGTTGTCATTGGTAATTGTGGGCAAAGATGAGCTGCACACGAGTAACTCCCAGCAAAATCCCACTGGGCTGATATTTCCCTTTGAATTCTACCTCACTCCTCTCTCCACTTCTTTCCCCAGCAATCTCTCCTAACCGGTGCACGAAACCCCCAAACCACAGCTGGTTTGAAAACAGAGGACAACGTTTTTGTCAAGGGAAATTTTGTAAAAATGTTAGTGGAAAAATGTTAGGGAAATTTGGAATTAAAATTTTGACCAACTGGTACAAAAAAAAATAGAGAAAAAAAACCTATTTGACAAAAACTTTTGAAAATTTGAAAAAAAAAATTGAGCTGCTTTTGCCTGTCAACTGAATTTCCAACCCCCTGCTGCTCAAATGAGCTTGAAATAAAGCACAGCTCCTTGACTCCTGCCTAGTTCAGAACACATCATCTATCCTCACCCACCCCACACTCTGTGAATGAAGCCGTCCAGTTGTCCATGTGTAGGAGTTTGGAGCAAGCGGTAGGTGACCCATTGTTCAGTGTGTGCTATGTATTCCTCCCCAGTGCCTGAGCCACAGAGGATGGGAGTCTGTTAGTCACCACACAGTGAGCCTAGCTCAAGCATTGAGGCTTATGCTTTTGACTCTGGAGCTTGCCAGTTTGTTCCCCATGTTGGCCAAGATGACAGACACACAGTGAGCTTTGGGCCCTAGCAGCATGGTTTTGCAGGAGACTCATTTTCTTGATCTGGCCCCAGAAGACAGGGAGCTGTGCAGTTCTGAATTGGATTTGGAGAAGAATCAGAAGGTGGGGGCTTGATTTTTGGAAGTGCTCAATGCTTGCATGGGTGCTCAGCCCTTCTGCGAATCAGACCACTGGTAAAGTTGGTGGAGAATGCACATCAACTGATATGACCCCACTTCCTGGATTGGAGTACTCAGGCCAGATCAGTAAGGGATTATTCCATTGTCATAGAGAATATGTGGAATGGGTGCTTAATTGAAAGAATGAAAAGCCATCGGTGCTTAATCCATGCAGCATGTTCAAAATCAATTGATCCTATTACCCGTGTGGGTGAGACACAACAGATCCGTCATGGAAATAAGATGGGAAAGTCTGCTTTGTTGGCAACCTCCTAACATGGGAGTGACAATGCAAATAAGATGATGCGATGTTAGTCCGGTAATGACAATGCTAAGCTCTACGCATGCCCAGTGAGAAATAATGTTTCCATAAACCTGAGCAGACTGAGCTGAGAGTTCCATGCACTTAATAAAAAGCACTGGGCTTTCTCTCCTGACACACCCACTTCCTGAGTGTTTATTAAACTGGTCACATGGTGCTGGATCCTCCTCTTTCTTTCCAGCTATGAAACTGCACTAGAAGACAGCCCCAAAAAAACAGTATATACTTTACTAAAATTGCATTCCACGCAGACAACTGCTGTAGGTGCCTCAGGAATGTTCATTTACAGGGCCGGCTCCAGGCACCAGCCGACCAAGCACGTGCTTGGGGCGGCACATTGTAAGGGGCGGCCAGGGCCGGCTCTAACTTTTTTGATGCCCCAAGCAAAAAAAAAAAAGAGCGCCGCCCTGCCGAAACAACCCCCCCCTCGAGCGCTGCGCTGCCCCGCCGAAACACCGGCCCCCCCAGCGCTGCGCCGCCCTGCCGAAACAACCCCCCCCTCGAGCGCTGCGCTGCCCCGCCGAAACACCGGCCCCCCCAGCGCTGCGCCGCCCTGCCGAAACAACCCCCCCCTCGAGCGCTGCGCTGCCCCGCCGAAACACCGGCCCCCCCAGCGCTGCGCCGCCCTGCCGAAACAACCCCCCCCTCGAGCGCTGCGCTGCCCC
>NW_020664934.1:1425559-1425847 GCF_002925995.2 Terrapene triunguis | reverse complement strand
CGCTGCCAGAAAAAAAAAAACCCGAGCGCTGCGCCGCCGAAATACCCCCCAGCGCTGCCCTGCCCCGCCGAAACACACACCCCTGAGCGCCACGCCGCCGGAAAAAAAAAACAAAAAACCCTGAGCGCAGCGCCGCCGAAACACCCCCCCAGTGCCGCACCGCCGAAACACCACCCCCAAGCGCCATACCACGCCGCCGAAACAAAAACAACTCACCCCCGAGCTCCGCCAGGCCGAAACAAAAACAACAACAAAAAAACCTCAAGCGCCGCCCTGCCGAAGCAAAAA